>NC_136500.1:152590472-152857972 GCF_053919585.1 Euprymna scolopes
CTTATTATTTTCCATTCGACTACCGGCGAATGTCCGCTTTCCTTGAGTTCTCAGTATTTATTTGCTAGCGTTGTTTTCATACAGTGTTTTTTTATTGCTGAATGTAATTTTGTGGTCATAATATTGAGTTTTGAAATCTAAGGAAGTCATACATACATAATATTTCTTGTTATTCGGGTTTTCTTTTGCAAATATTGTGGCCTGGTAAACTACGTTTTTGGTTAGACATTTATTTTGAAGTGGGCAAAGTGTGCGGTGTCTACAGTTGCATTTATCTTGTTTGTTATTAGTATTTTTATTTTTATGTCTAGTATGGTTATTGTTGTCTGGGGTTTATTATTATTATTATTATTTATTATTATTGTTATTATTATTATTATTATTATTATTATTATTATTATTTCTGCTAGTGTTAGTTTTATTTTCGTCATGGTGTCTATTTTTTATTATTTATTTTGTTGTTGTTTACATTGTTTTTATTTAATATTTTGTTATGTGCTTTAATTATCATCTCTAAATTTTCGCAGCAGCTGTAGAATAACTTTAAGGTATTCTTATTGAAAATTTTGTGTAAGGGGTTGGTTGCAGGAAAGTGTTTTTCAATAAGATCTAGAAATTTCTTGCTAAGTTTTGTTTTTAACATTTGATTGTATGGGGCCGTATACCAAATTATAGTTCTTTTTCTTCTATTTTTAATTGTATTATAGTTATTGGTATTTTGTTGCTTATATTTGATATCGATATTTTTGTATCTACTATTTTTTTGGGCTGTTTCATAGATATTGGTTGACCTGTTCAATGCATTTTCATCACTTGAGTTATTGCTGAGTCTACTTACGATCGAGTTAGGACTCTGTTTTATAATTGATGGTGGGTGATTGGACTTAGGGTTTACGTATATTGAAGTTGCGTTATCTTTTAAGTAGGGTTCATATGTGTTTTTATCTAAATTTAACGTGACGTCAATGAAGTTTGTTATTTTTATGTTAGCAAATATGTCTGCTTTTAGGCCTAATTTTTTAATTTCCTTGTGTATGATTTTCTTAAAGTTATCTCCCTTGACTATGTTGGAATCTTTTATTATAGCTAGTCCATCATCTCTATATAGGCCGATATCCGTAGTATCAAACATGCTTGTGAGGGTATATAGAATGAATAATCCCACAAGATCTGATGCCTCTGCAGAATCCCTGGCATCCATCGCCAAATCAAACGAATTTGTCATTTTAGTTTTTATCCATTGGTTATTGTTATTTATTAACAACATTTTTTAATGATGTTGATTTCTTCCGAAGATGTATCAGTGTATGCCTCTGCAAATTCTAGGGCAATCTTAAAAAGTTCTTCGGATATCGATGGATAGAAGTCTATGATGTCGAACTGTATAAACGTACATTTATCTTTGTTTTCTATATTTGACCAATTAGATTAAAAGATGATTTTATGAAGAAGACAAGAAGCGGACATTTTTATTTTCAATTTAGATGATGGCGATAAAGTAAACAAAATTACCAGCTTCGATATTTTGTTCTATGCTTACAATGGTTATTTTAGGGCAAAATTATTCGTTTAGCAATAGTGCCAATCCTCAAAAAAAATTATCTGGAATTTGTAACGCTAAACTTGGATTTAGATTATAATTTGTTCACCTTTCAGGCTTGTTGTGGAATTTCTGTGATATTTTTTTCTTTTTTATTTTCTTTTATTTTTGTAGTAAACTTTTTGGGATGTCTAATTTATTAAAATAAATAAGATACATGAAGTTATAAAAATCAGGTTTGTTTTCTTAAGATTCGATATTTCATTATTATTCGAATTAGTCGAACTACTGTTAATATTCAAGAGTGTAGTATCTGTTCTAATACTATACTGCAAATTTTCTGTCCTCGATCAGTGAAAGAGAAATGCTTCATGATTGAGACAATTTTAATTTTTGTTCCCACCCCGAGTACCCTTTTAAGGAAAGCTGGATTTCTCGGCAGATTTGCCGTTTAATTGTACAAATAGCATCGAAGCCTATTATCACAAAAACGGACACGTTGGGTTGACACCGGTATATAACGATTAATGTGAACCAGAACCACGTCCTTTAACAGACAATAATTTTTTAAAAATTAAATAAAAAAAAGAAATAATGAAAGATTAAGTTTTAAAATGATTAAATGTGTTTTATTTTATTATTTTAACATTATATTTTATCATTTAAAACATTGAATAATACAAATAATACGTTGGTTAACAAATAAAAAAAGAAATAATGAAAGATAATGCTTTAAAATTATTAAATGTGTTTTATTTTTTAATTTAAAATTCTTATTTTATGATTTAAAATGCAAAATATTGAACAATACAAATAATTAGGCACCGTCAAAAATGGCCGAAAAATCAAGTTGTTGTTTTTAAAACGAAATTACATTTATTAAAATCCATTATTTCTGAGTAACTTTTTTTCCAGAAAGATAAAACCCTGAATTTTATCATATAGGAAACAGAATAATGTAAAACTTTTCCTACTATTTTTAATTAAATTTTAAATGTTAAATTTTCCCAAAAAGTTAACAATTGACATTTTTTGTCTTGCACAAAAAAACGTACATAAATATTAAAAAAAAAAAAAACGTTTTTGAAATAATTAATTTATTTGTTGTCTAACTAAGATTAAGGGTGATTTTCTATGAGAATATGCAAAAATATTATAATATAAGTCCCTGGATTTCAAATAATTTCACTTATTCATATAGGCACCCAATTACTTCGCGTCGATCTAGACAATGTTTACGTTTGTGCTTGATAAAAAGCAAACTATGGAAAACCAAACAGGCCAAAAAATACTTGTATTTCAGTGACGAAAATTTCAATGTATTATTAACGCTGAGGCTGGCCAGTACTAGATGGGTGACCATTTGTATGAGTTTGGTTTTTAATGTGTATGTGTGTGGGGGGTAGGCTCCCCAAAATCGGGGGGAGGGGGCATTTTAAAGCAGAATAAAAAAAAAATTATTTCAGCGCGTTTGGTCCACCGTAGTCGAAAGGCGGCAAACGTTTTCAAACGGGATCGAAAAAAATGATGCTATTTTTAACACAAAGGGCACAATATTTATCGAATTTTTTTTTTTTTTTTAATCGACTCTTCAAAGCATGTCCTGTTTAATAATGGTCATGCATTATTCGGCTCGCTAAAAAAAATTGTTAATTTATTTATCAAAGATTTTAAAATGGCTTTTTTCGTATAAATATTTTTTTTTTTTTTTTGCTTAGCTTAAATTAATTATTTTACTTAACATATTCACCGAATTTTACACTTCAAAACTCAAAAGCGGGATAATTCTGATATTCAGACGTCAAAATAAGGTATGCAAACACTTTTTTTTTAAAATCTATAATCCTGTCCCTTACAACAACACAATATGTTTTGTTCAGTTTCAGATGATTATTTTAAGCATATTTTGAACCCCCTCAAAACAGGGGGGAGGGGGTTGTAAGCAAAAAAAATATATATATATATAATTATTTTTTTACTATAATAATTAAATACCTACAGACACTAGTGTTTCATCCTTTCGGGATTCTTCAGTGCAGGGTGTCACGATTACTACCAGTCGAACGATTCGAACCCCGCGACACGAGACATCTCTGGCTCGATTAGTGGAGGCCGTATCCATTCGGCTACTATTAACCGTGTGAAAATAGCGTTGAATTTTAAACATTTTTTTAATTTAAATGTTCATTACGTCAGACAGACAGTGATCAAATCGTTATACGATGATCTACGCATAAGAGCTAAATTGACCGACTTTTAATTCAACAGAAAGTGCTCAACGATAAGAAACGAATTTCTTAAAGGGGCTGTCATAATTATTTTTTTACTATAATAATTAAATACCTACAGACACTAGTGTTTCATCCTTTCGGGATTCTTCAGTGCAGGGTGTCACGATTACTACCAGTCGAACGATTCGAACCCCGCGACACGAGACATCTCTGGCTCAATTAGCGGAGGCCGTATCCATTCGGCTACTATTAACCGTGTGAAAATAGCGTTGAATTTTAAACATTTTTTTAATTTAAATGTTCATTACGTCAGACAGACAGTGATCAAATCGTTATACGATGATCTACGCATAAGAGCTAAATTGACCGACTCCTAATTCAACAGAAAGTGCTCAACGATAAGAAACGAATTTCTTAAAGGACCTGTCATAATTATTTTTTTACTATAATAATTAAATACCTACAGACACTAGTGTTTCATCCTTTCGGGATTCTTCAGTGCAGGGTGTCACGATTACTACCAGTCGAACGATTCGAACCCCGCGACACGAGACATCTCTGGCTCGATTAGCGGAGGCCGTATCCATTCGGCTACTATTAACCGTGTGAAAATAGCGTTGAATTTTAAACATTTTTTAATTTAAATGTTCATTACGTCAGACAGACAGTGATAAATCGTTATACGATGATCTACGCATAAGAGCTAAATTGACCGACTTTTAATTCAACAGAAAGTGCTCAACGATAAGAAACGAATTTCTTAAAGGGGCTGTCATAATTATTTTTTTACTATAATAATTAAATACCTACAGACACTAGTGTTTCATCCTTTCAGGATTCTTCAGTGCAGGGTGTCACGATTACTACCAGTCGAACGATTCGAACCCCGCGACACGAGACATCTCTGGCTCAATTAGCGGAGGCCGTATCCATTCGGCTACTATTAACCGTGTGAAAATAGCGTTGAATTTTAAACATTTTTTTAATTTAAATGTTCATTACGTCAGACAGACAGTGATCAAATCGTTATACGATGATCTACGCATAAGAGCTAAATTGACCGACTCCTAATTCAACAGAAAGTGCTCAACGATAAGAAACGAATTTCTTAAAGGACCTGTCATAATTATTTTTATTACTATAATAATTAAATACCTACAGACACTAGTGTTTCATCCTTTCGGGATTCTTCAGTGCAGGGTGTCACGATTACTACCAGTCGAACGATTCGAACCCCGCGACACGAGACATCTCTGGCTCGATTAGCGGAGGCCGTATCCATTCGGCTACTATTAACCGTGTGAAAATAGCGTTGAATTTTAAACATTTTTTAATTTAAATGTTCATTACGTCAGACAGACAGTGATCAAATCGTTATACGATGATCTACGCATAAGAGCTAAATTGACCGACTTTTAATTCAACAGAAAGTGCTCAACGATAAGAAACGAATTTCTTAAAGGGGCTGTCATAATTATTTTTTTACTATAATAATTAAATACCTACAGACACTAGTGTTTCATCCTTTCAGGATTCTTCAGTGCAGGGTGTCACGATTACTACCAGTCGAACGATTCGAACCCCGCGACACGAGACATCTCTGGCTCAATTAGCGGAGGCCGTATCCATTCGGCTACTATTAACCGTGTGAAAATAGCGTTGAATTTTAAACATTTTTTTAATTTAAATGTTCATTACGTCAGACAGACAGTGATCAAATCGTTATACGATTATCTACGCATAAGAGCTAAATTGACCGACTCCTAATTCAACAGAAAGTGCTCAACAATAAGAAACAAATTTCTTAAAGGACCTGTCATAATTATTTTTTTACTATAATAATTAAATACCTACAGACACTAGTGTTTCATCCTTTCGGGATTCTTCAGTGCAGGGTGTCACGATTACTACCAGTCGAACGATTCGAACCCCGCGACACGAGACATCTCTGGCTCGATTAGCGGAGGCCGTATCCATTCGGCTACTATTAACCGTGTGAAAATAGCGTTGAATTTTAAACATTTTTTAATTTAAATGTTCATTACGTCAGACAGACAGTGATAAATCGTTATACGATGATCTACGCATAAGAGCTAAATTGACCGACTTTTAATTCAACAGAAAGTGCTCAACGATAAGAAACGAATTTCTTAAAGGGGCTGTCATAATTATTTTTTTACTATAATAATTAAATACCTACAGACACTAGTGTTTCATCCTTTCGGGATTCTTCAGTGCAGAGTGTCACGATTACTACCAGTCGAACGATTCGAACCCCGCGACACGAGACATCTCTGGCTCGATTAGCGGAGGCCGTATCCATTCGGCTACTATTAACCGTGTGAAAATAGCGTTGAATTTTAAACATTTTTTTAATTTAAATGTTCATTACGTCAGACAGACAGTGATCAAATCGTTATACGATGATCTATGCATAAGAGCTAAATTGACCGACTTTTAATTCAACAGAAAGTCCTCAACGATAAGAAACGAATTTCTTAAAGGGGCTGTCATAATTATTTTTTTACTATAATAATTAAATACCTACAGACACTAGTGTTTCATCCTTTCAGGATTCTTCAGTGCAGGGTGTCACGATTACTACCAGTCGAACGATTCGAACCCCGCGACACGAGACATCTCTGGCTCAATTAGCGGAGGCCGTATCCATTCGGCTACTATTAACCGTGTGAAAATAGCGTTGAATTTTAAACATTTTTTTAATTTAAATGTTCATTACGTCAGACAGACAGTGATCAAATCGTTATACGATGATCTACGCATAAGAGCTAAATTGACCGACTCCTAATTCAACAGAAAGTGCTCAACGATAAGAAACGAATTTCTTAAAGGACCTGTCATAATTATTTTTATTACTATAATAATTAAATACCTACAGACACTAGTGTTTCATCCTTTCGGGATTCTTCAGTGCAGGGTGTCACGATTACTACCAGTCGAACGATTCGAACCCCGCGACACGAGACATCTCTGGCTCGATTAGCGGAGGCCGTATCCATTCGGCTACTATTAACCGTGTGAAAATAGCGTTGAATTTTAAACATTTTTTAATTTAAATGTTCATTACGTCAGACAGACAGTGATCAAATCGTTATACGATGATCTACGCATAAGAGCTAAATTGACCGACTTTTAATTCAACAGAAAGTGCTCAACGATAAGAAACGAATTTCTTAAAGGGGCTGTCATAATTATTTTTTTACTATAATAATTAAATACCTACAGACACTAGTGTTTCATCCTTTCAGGATTCTTCAGTGCAGGGTGTCACGATTACTACCAGTCGAACGATTCGAACCCCGCGACACGAGACATCTCTGGCTCAATTAGCGGAGGCCGTATCCATTCGGCTACTATTAACCGTGTGAAAATAGCGTTGAATTTTAAACATTTTTTTAATTTAAATGTTCATTACGTCAGACAGACAGTGATCAAATCGTTATACGATGATCTACGCATAAGAGCTAAATTGACCGACTCCTAATTCAACAGAAAGTGCTCAACGATAAGAAACGAATTTCTTAAAGGACCTGTCATAATTATTTTTTTACTATAATAATTAAATACCTACAGACACTAGTGTTTCATCCTTTCGGGATTCTTCAGTGCAGGGTGTCACGATTACTACCAGTCGAACGATTCGAACCCCGCGACACGAGACATCTCTGGCTCGATTAGCGGAGGCCGTATCCATTCGGCTACTATTAACCGTGTGAAAATAGCGTTGAATTTTAAACATTTTTTAATTTAAATGTTCATTACGTCAGACAGACAGTGATCCAATCGTTATACGATGATCTACGCATAAGAGCTAAATTGACCGACTTTTAATTCAACAGAAAGTGCTCAACGATAAGAAACGAATTTCTTAAAGGGGCTGTCATAATTATTTTTTACTATAATAATTAAATACCTACAGACACTAGTGTTTCATCCTTTCGGGATTCTTCAGTGCAGGGTGTCACGATTACTACCAGTCGAACGATTCGAACCCCGCGACACGAGACATCTCTGGCTCAATTAGCGGAGGCCGTATCCATTCGGCTACTATTAAACGTGTGAAAATAGCGTTGAATTTTAAACATTTTTTTAATTTAAATGTTCATTACGTCAGACAGACAGTGATCAAATCGTTATACGATGATCTACGCATAAGAGCTAAATTGACCGACTTCTAATTCAACAGAAAGTGCTCAACGATAAGAAACGAATTTCTTAAAGGACCTGTCATAATTATTTTTTTACTATAATAATTAAATACCTACAGACACTAGTGTTTCATCCTTTCGGGATTCTTCAGTGCAGGGTGTCACGATTACTACCAGTCGAACGATTCGAACCCCGCGACACGAGACATCTCTGGCTCGATTAGCGGAGGCCGTATCCATTCGGCTACTATTAACCGTGTGAAAATAGCGTTGAATTTTAAACATTTTTTAATTTAAATGTTCATTACGTCAGACAGACAGTGATCAAATCGTTATACGATGATCTACGCATAAGAGCTAAATTGACCGACTTTTAATTCAACAGAAAGTGCTCAACGATAAGAAACGAATTTCTTAAAGGGGCTGTCATAATTATTTTTTTACTATAATAATTAAATACCTACAGACACTAGTGTTTCATCCTTTCGGGATTCTTCAGTGCAGGGTGTCACGATTACTACCAGTCGAACGATTCGAACCCCGCGACACGAGACATCTCTGATTGAAAATAAGTACACTGTTATAAAGTTCATTCTTCTCTTAATAATCACTGAAAATTTCGTATTGATTGGATAATTACCTTAAATTTGGTAGATTTTTAAAAAGACGGCCTGTCAAAAAGTACTTACCTGCCCCCCCTGCAGTTTTTGCGGTGCCTACAAATAATACGTTGATTAACAAATAAACAAAAAAAAAGAAAGAATGAAAGATGAAGATTAAAACTTCATCTTTCATTCTTTCTTTTTTTTTATTAGTTAAACAACGTGATTAATTTAAATTAAATTTTAATCATAAGATTACATTTTCAATAATCACGTAAATATAAACAAGCGTTTGTTTACATTAATCGTTATATACAGTTGCCAACCCAACGCGTCCCCTTTTGTGATAATAGGCTTCGAGGCTATTTGTACAACTAAACGGCAAATCTGCCGATTTCTCCACATTTAAAATCGATCTTGTGTATCTAACTCTCCCACGTGTGTGTGGGGGGGAGGGGGTAAATAGGAACATCTAAATCAGAACTGTAGTTCTAATAATTGAAATAATCCTCACATAAAAAATATCAAAGCTGAATATTTCACATAAACAACTCAAATAAGAGAAATCAACTGCAAAAACGGCGGAGTTAGTCAAATGACACAAATAGATTTTAAGGCCCTTCTACACTATTAGAATGAAATTTCCGAAATCGTAAAGCTGAATTTCACATGAAAAAAAATGGTATCTAAGTATTTTTCGTATTTTTAAGACGATTATATGAAAAAATTACGAAAATCGATAAGATAGAACATTGTTTATTAAAGAAAATTAAGAATAGAATTTGAAGAACACGATCGTAAACACAGGAGAGTTCAAAAGGGAGATAATTTTCGGTTTCGATTCAAACAATATGGCGACTTTTTTTCACCCGCTAATACGATTAAAGCTGGGTTTTTTTTTTTGTTTTTTTTTTTTAATAATTCAGTAATATTCAGGTAATTTCGACTGCATAATTTGGAAGCTACCATTGTAACTTATTAGAATACACACACACACACACACACAAATCAGTTTAAACCATTGTTTGTTTTTTGTTTTATCTGAAAACTCCGTTTATCGACTACAAAGTCTCGTCCCAATAATGTAGAAGCGCCGATTGTAATCAAATAAACTATAACCACATGATTACATTATGGAATTTGCAACTTTTTGTTATCAACCCCGGATTCGGTTAAACTTATGCTGCTGCTGCCCCTCTTCCCTTATTATTTCCAACTTAAGTTGCTAATAAGCCTGCATGGTAAACATAGAATCCGCACCTAGCAAACAGCAATAAAAATGTATTTACTGATTTCGAATACATTCATTCTTCTTTTGAAAAGGGAAGTAATTAATTTGAAATGGCTACGCCGACACTAGGTAATCCCAGCCATTTTTTTTTTCAGATGAAATTGACGCTCTCGAGTTGTTTCCATATTAAACGTTAAATGGTAACATTTTTGGAGAATCAGAAATTACTAAAAGGCATTTGTTTATTTATTTTTTAATTTTTTAAAGTGTTTTCGTGTTTTTAAATTGTTTTGAAATTAGTTTATTTCACTGTCGAGATTTGCATACGTTTTTATGAAATGTTTATGAATCCGGAGACAGACTCAATAATCATTATCAGAAACAAATACTACACTTCCATTATTGAATAATGAAAGTGTAGTATCTGCTTCTGATATATGTACGCATAGCCACCATGTTTTACATTATTATCACAGCAATTTAAAGGCATACTTCGCTTGTTGAACTTTGTTATTAGGTACGTGCAAAATGAATGCCGATGCTCAAAATGGTAAACATTTTGACTCCTCCCTTTACTTAAAAATTCACCAAAAATCAGGAAATTAACCAATTTTAATGAAAATTTCAGTATTTATTAAATAATGATCACGAAATATAATGAACCCATTATTTTTATTTAAATCTTACTGGAAATTTATTGTTTTGTTTAAACAAAATACCTTTATTAAAGTTATGCTTTTCTGTAGTAAAAAAAATGAAAGAATTTATTTTTGCTTTTTTTTTATGAAAATAAAGCATCATACATTATAATTTTTAAAAAAATTAATTTTTACAGGAACATTGTGGAAAAAAAAAGCTCCTAAAATCTGTATTAATGAATTCGATATAACTCGAAGAAAATGAATTTCTCGAACTACCGATATTACCATTGAATTAAGTATTGTTTAATATTTTCACACACACAAAAAATTATAATTGCAAAAAAAAAAAATAAATAAATTGCGTTTTTGGCGAACGGCAAAATTACCTAATTTTTGAGGGCTAATAAAGTTATTTTTTATACAAACAAGGTGTGTTTTTTTATTTATTTAATTCAATATCTTAATGACGAATTGTTGTGTGCGTGTGGGTGTATGATGCTTGAATTATAGCAGAGATGTTTAGATGAACAAATGATTTATTAATATAGAAGGAAAAGATATACACATGTTGACTAGCCCATATCCAAGCGGTATGCACTACCAAAAGTCACCACAGAATTAATTACCCTCCCCCATATGTAAAACGATGTAACTTTATTATAAATTAATATTATCAATAGAACTTTTGTACTATTTAAAAGAAAAAGAGCAAAATAAATTAGTAATAAATTAGTAATAATTAGAGCAAAATAAATTAGTAATAAATTAGTAATAAAATGGAAGAGTGATAGTAACACGCGTGGAACGTCCGAATGAGAATCCAGTTGAGAGCGTTGAGGGAGAGATTTGATGTTTGTGTGTGCTTAAATACTATTTGGACCGGCTCCAGCGAGCTTAAGAACAAAAGTTTAGAAAAATGTCCTTGGAGAAATCCCATTGGATGGAAACATCACGTGGGGTGCTCTAACTACGTCCGCTCGTTTCAGTCGATTTAATATATAAGGCCACGCCGGAATTTGCGTGGGAGTTATTTTTATTTTTCACGCACCAACATAAGCATATTCATACTGCGCGCCTAAATTGTATTTATTTTTATAACAATTTTTAATCCGAATCTTAACCGTGTCAACTGGCACAAATTATAGCATAGATGTTTAGATGAACAAATGATTTATTTATATATATACATAAGGAAAAGATATACACATGCTGACTAGCCCATCTCTGAGCAGGAAGTGAGGTCCTTGTATATATTCATACGCCAAGGGGCCACAACTGTTGCACGTATGAAAGTAGTTCTATGACATTACTACACTTAGGACTTTACTTTAATAATTATCTTTGAAATAGATCCAGAAAACTAATATTTACCTTTTAAAGGATTTTTGCCATGAATTTATTTAACTTCAGTATTTAGCTGAATTGGTTTGCTCGCCATGAAAACATTTTTCATAACTTTTTTTTCACGTGTATAAATATTTTTTTCCTTTAGGAAATTAACTTTACTCTCTAATCTTTTAAATACAGTCAAAAAGTAGTCGGAGACCTACAAAAAATTATGATAAATCGGCTTTCAAAACTGTCCCTCTATCTTTATCCGCCCATTTTTGCCTGTACCTATTGTTACAGTTCAGCTGAGTTTCGTGAGTTTCATCATTCTGTAATAATACTGTAGAATATAGGATGGACTGCTTATTATGCAATTGACTATGCCATCCTCTTCTGTTTGAAGGTGGAAGAAGGAAAGGTCTTGTACATGAAGACAAATGTGTGCTGTTACATAATTACAACCAAAGTAATTTATTTATAGAAGAATACAAGAGTGAGAATAAGAAAAAGAGTTTGTTGAAAAGAGAGGATTAGTAACGTTACTTGTGATTATAGTCTTTGGAGAGAGGTTAACAGTGAGGTCAGGAAACAGGTTGGCTGTGCCAAACCAGAGTGTGTTATAATCACATGTTTACTTATCGAGAGTCCAGCAAAAAAAAAAGAAAAAAAAAGAAAAAAAAAAGAAAGAAAGTGACATAGCTCCATCATCTTCTGGTGGCAAGGAATGTGTTACCAGATTTAAAGAGCGATAAGTACAGTCTTCTGTCTGTGCGTCTGTTGGCTGGGAAATTTAATTTCCCACAATACCATGTTATTTTGAGTGGTTAATCCGATAGAATTGCTGTTGTGATACAAAATAAGATAAGAAATAACTAGAGCTAAACAATGAAAGGAGTTTATTTACAAAAGACACCATGACAGTAAGTGTATGAGGGAAGTAACTCTTTGTCACTTCAGATTTGTCCAAGGGAATTAACTAACACAGCATCCCTCTTCCTCAATTGAGAATATATTGACCTAATAATTTCATTTATTTATTATTATTATTCATAGTTCATGAGAGAATATAGTATTATTGGTGTAATAGTGTGGTAGGCTCTATAAATCTAGTCTCTGTGGAGCCTTTATACATCTGTGGGATCTTCTCAGCTCGAGGGTAGATATACATGATCCATTGGCGTAATTCACTAGTCTGCTGCATTGTATGCATAGGTGATGCATGGCAGTCAGACCCCTTTCTATGGTTAAAGTCGGGTGTGGTGTTGGAATACTGCTGATGTGTAGTTCCCTTTGTGATGCACTTCAGATGCATGTGGTTGGTCAGATCTGCCCTCAAGCATCGAGTTTCTTTTAGCTGGTCTGGTGAATTGTCTATTTCTTCGGTAGATGTTACCACTTTGAGATTCGACTATGTATAATCTGGATGCTGCAGAAGGATGCTGAATGATTCTGGAATCAAGCAGCTTTGTTTTCTCAGAATGTACATGAATTTTCTGTCCCACATGTAGAGGTGTCTGTTATGCTGCTTGTTATAACAGTTCTTTGATCCCTCCTTGTATTGCTGTTCTTATCTGCTCATAACCAATTTGCTGCTTGGATGCTAATGGTGTCCGTATTTGTTATTTGTTGAACAAATCTGCTTGAGATTTGATGTTTGCAGACATAGGCGTGACTCTATATGCCATAATTGTTAGAAAACTATCTTGCCAGTTTTCTTGTACCTTTAGTAATATTTTCTTATATATTCCAACCATTTTCTCGGCAAATCCGTTAGATTTCCGGTAGTGTGGAAGCCATACTTTGTAGAAAGTCGTATGATCAGGAAAAACCATAAATTCCTTGCTTGTGAATTGCAGGCCATTGTCTGAATATAAAATTTCTGGTACATCTCGTTTCTCAAATATTGTCTTTATATTTTTGATGACAACTGCTGCTAAGATGGAGTGGAGGCTTTATATGAATGGGCTTCGATTGTACTGATCTGCTACAAGTAAATATTCCTTCCAGCCATAGATAAAAATGGTCTTGGTCTCTCGTTTATTTTATTTTTTTTTATTTGGTGATAATTTTGTTCTAGCTGAGATAGAGCATTTTAGCAGATGCCAAGCTATCACCTGCTATATTATACATTCCAAGAACTCTTTTTAAGATTCTAATGATCCTTTAAGCACAATTATTTGACTATATCTTTAACTTGGTTGGAAGTGTATATTTACAACTAGTTTTTGCATTTTTTTCATCAGTGTAAATTCTTATAAGTATAAACTTGATTTCTTGTATAATTTAGCATTTCGTCTTTTTTATCAGAATAAGGCTACATGCTTTGCAAGAATATGACTTTTGTTGTGTTTATAATTTTTATAGCAGTTTATAAACGAAAACAGAAAAACTGATATGGTACAATAATTTCGCATTTCGTGATTATCTTATATCAGTTTCAATAAAAAGTTGTTCCGTCTATGAGCTAATATTTAATTTCATCAAGATTAAAGTATATACCAGAATTTGTTGCTTTTATAACTTTATTTGTTTTTCACAAAAACTTTGTCTTCTAGGAATTGTATCTAACTATCACTTAAATTTTTTTAGATTAAAAATCAGTATAATATTTATAGATTTGTCGTTTTAACACAATTCTTTACTTTTACATATTGTAACATATTCTAAAATCCACAATAACTAATATTTATATATTTCAGAGCCAATGTATTCTGAAATCTCACTATAGTCATTTAGAATTGTTTCATCACTCATGAATTATTTCAGCTTTGTTCTTTTAAGTTCAAAATTCTAATACGAATAAATGCAAACTCTTAGAATAAGGCTATGCACGTTTTGCATAAAATAACATTATCTAATTATGTGTGATTTTATATGTATCAATAAACTTAAACTATAAAGACAAAAATAGTAACATATTATTAAAAAATATAGGTTTTCCCCAGTCTAAGTTCACATATTAGAACACAAATATCAGCATACTTAACAAGAATGTTGCTTTTCATTCAGCATGAATTTTCATGTGTCTAAGTAAACTTGATTTTTGAGAACAAGAATATGGACACACTTGACAAGAATGTGGTTTTTCTCCAGTGTGAGTTTTTAAATGTGTCAGTAAATTTGATTTTTGAGAAAAACAACGTCGACACACTTGACATACATGTGACTTTTCCCCAGTGTGAGTTCTCATATGTGTCACCAACGAGGATTTTTCAGTAAAAGAATGCGCACACACTCCACAAGAATATGACTTTCCCACAGTGTGAGCTGTCATATGTTTCACTAACTTTGATTTTTCAGAAAAAGAATGGCAACACAAGTTACAAACATGTGGCTTCTCCCCAGTGTGAATTGTCATATGTCTCATTAACTTTGATTTTTCAGAAAAAGAATGCCCACACACTTCACAAGAATGTGGTTTTTCTCCAGTGTGAGTTTTTATATGTCTCACTAAGTTTGATTTTTGAGAACAACAATATCCACACACTTCACAAGTATGTGGCTTTTCCCCAGTGTGAGTTCTCATATGTATCTTTAACTTTGATTTTTCAGAACAAGAATATTCACACACTTCACAAGCATGTTGCTTTTTCCCAGTGTGAGTTATCATATGTGTCACTAACTTTGATTTTTCAGAACAAAAATATTCACACACTTCACAAGAATGAAGCTTTTCCCCAGTGTGAATTCTCATATGTCTCAATAACTTTGATTTTTCAGTAAAAGAATATTCACACACTTCACAAACATGTGGCTTTTCTCCGGTGTGCATTCCTGTATGTGTCACTAACGATGATTTGCGAGAACAAGAATACCCACAAACTTCACAAGAATATGATTTTTCCATTGAATTGTTTTTTATATTACTACAGTTGAACTTCTCAGAAATCAAGGGGCCGACTATGCTAGTTTTCTATGCGATATTTGACTGTTCAGTTAAATTTCTTTATTTCTCAAACACTTAGATCATCAAGAAATTTAGGACATAATTTTCCTCTCTCCAATTAACTATTTTTATAAGTGGTAGTATATCTTTAGTTTTGATCTCTTAGTCTTAGTGGATTTCACGACAAGAGTTTATGCAGTCTGATGGGGTATTTAGTGTTGTAGTATTGATTGAGGTAACATAACTTGAGGAAGGTGCACCATTCTTTGTAAATATAACTTGGCCAGCAAATACTATTTAATTTTTAATATTTAGTCAGCGTTTACTTTTAGGGCAAAGTATCGACATACCAGGTTGTTCTGACAAATTCCTGTGCAGAGAAACTTTAAAGGAAAATGTCTAGTAGGCATTCAATTTTTTCGTTTTTTCATTTCTTTTCATCTTTTTCTTCTGGACCGGTAGGAATTATGAGTGTGAGTTTTCATCTGTGTCACTAAGTCTGATTTTCGAAAACACAAATACCTGCACACTTCAGATGGAGGTTGATGTTCTCCAATGTGACTTCTCATATGTCTCACTACAATTTATTTTTTAGATCAAGAATATTCACATTTTACAAGAACATGCTTCTAAAGAGTTTTCACTAATTTATCAGTTTTTTAAGCTGAAAATAAAGCACCATACTAGATGCCAATAATTTACAAGATCTTTAAGATTTTTAAGAAATATTTTTTATCAATTGTAAACTTTCCTTTAAGCAAGTGCTTCCCCCTAAAATTTCCCAATTTGATGAGAAAATACCCCACACACACATTCCCCAGTGCGATTGTCACAACAGGTGATTTTTCTAAAAAAAATTAATCACACATGAAACAAAATTGTAGCTTTTCACTAATTTGTACCAGCATGTTTTAATAGAATTAATCCTTATATAAAATTATCAAGTTGGTAATAGATACGATCGTATTTGACTTTTAGTCTAGATTCCTACGTGATGAAGATAATTTGATTTCAATAAAAGAGAATTTCCAGCTACCTAACAGTAATATAACATTTCTAACGTGTTACTTTTCTACAATATATTTTAGTACTTTAGGTTTTCCTTAAGAAATATTGTAGTTGAAATTATATCCAGCATGTTTTAATATTTGCAAGTGCTATAGTTTCCGGTGCTGTAGAACATATTGTTTTTTTAAAACGTACTTTTTTATGATTCGATTTTTTATTTTTGATATATTTGAACATGAAACACATATGTAACAAATATTAATATTATCTTCAAAATGTGTTTTTGTAACTATTTCACAAAATCTTCCAATGGATGTCACTGTCATCTCTCAAATAAGGTAATAACTGTTTATAGGAAAGTGTAAAAAATGATACTCCATTGAAATTCAATAAGAGTGTTGAATCAGGAACATCTGCAAAAAATTGTAGAAATTCAATATGTTTAGTATTAGCATTCAAATATTTCAATTCTGTTTGGGTATTGTCATCAGTATTAATAATAATAATAGATTGAACTCACAATTTAATCTTCAAGCCATATGAAACGCATTTAAGGAATTAACCACACACACACACACACACACACACACGTATATATATATATATATATATATATATATATATATATATATATATATAATGCTCCCTATTTGGGTTGAGCATTTCAGTGATATACAAACTGCCATTAGCGTATTAAGCGATGCTCTTTGTGTAAACAAATCGAGCGGAGACATTTGGATGATGTCAAAACATTGTAAAGTCATTACCCACACAACAGCAGCCGTATAGCGCAATGATGAAAAGCCTTGACTGTCATTTGGACTGTGGGGTTTCGATTCTGGCTTGAGGCAGTTGCATGTCTAGCCGCACTGATGAGCTGTGAAACAGCGAAACAATACTGCATGTGGATAACTATATATATATATATATATATATATATATATATATATATTTATATATATATATATATATATATATATACATATATATATATATATAAAAGGCAAAATGTGTGTGACCATTTCGTGTATATCTTCAAAAGGCTTTTCTCACACACTGTTCCGGGGTCATTACGATCGCTTACAACTGTTTATATAGGTCCTAAATAATAATATGTAAGATTTGGGAAAGCGCGTCGCATCTAGATTTATTTATGTGGACTTTTACAAAATTATTGCTATTTAGGCTTCTCGCGTGTTGATGAGACTTTTTCGTATAAAAAGCGAAACTAATTCAAAGTTAACAAGTTCTCGGCATTGTGCCAGGAAATGTCCAGAAGCAATCAGCTTTGATCAATGTTGTACATCAGACAATTGCTATTCAATCTGGACAATTGGGAGCTGGTTTCCCTCTCCCCAACATGTTGGGGGAAAAAACAGTAAATTTGGTAAACAACTGCGTGACTTCTATTTGACCTTCTTAATTAGGTCAAATGGAACCAGCAGTTAACTTTTATTGTGCACGCCTGTTTTTATAGTTAAATAAATAAATTAAAACCTGCTTAATGTTGTCTGTCGCCATGGCTCAATGGTTAGCGTAGCACTTTTTTTTTCACACATTAATTTCCAACTCAAGGGTACGGGTTCGATTCTCATACTCACCTACCAAAACATTTTTTTTATTATCTACTCCCCCGGAGTTTTGATTTACCTCAAGACACCCGGGTATCGCCGGGTAACCCTGGCTAGTCTATATATATAAAAGCGAAAATGTATGTGTGCGTGTGTGTTCACTTTTCTCCGATGTCTGCAAAATTCTTATTTCGGAAAAGCGCTCGTTCGCTTCGCAACTTCTTAAAACTTTTTATATCATCCATAAATTGTAATATCTCAGAGTTACCCACAGACCTCGCCTGTCTATTTAATTTTATTCACTTTCAAACCTTAATTATTCCACATTTCCCGCATTGGCACACGTTACATTCGCTTTTCGGTATAAACAAAAGCGAAACTCAACTTTAATTACAGGCCCAGAGTCAGTTTGTTCAATGTCGACTTTGTCATATCAGACGGGGGAAGGGTTTTTATTGACCTCATTAAAAACTGTCCTGCACAAAATCGCCGTCACGTCAATCAAAAACGAGCACCTTTTTTTTTTACTATTTCCCAACTGCGCGTCGTAAAAGCTTCCTTTTTTTCCAAACCCACCTCTTTTTTTCATACACTGAAAAACACTCGGGCAACGCCAGGTACCCCTCGCTAGTATATATATATATATATATATATATATATATATATATATATATAAATATATATATATATATATAACAATGATAGTAAATTATAATAACTCCATCAAAAATATTTATTGCATGCATGGTCTTTCTTTCTCCAAACACATACATATAATTGATATATGAAGATGCAAAATTATCAAAAATATTGAAACATTTTCTTAACATGTGCTTTTTCAGTCCCTAAAAGTACAATAATTAAGTTAATATAATTTAAACTTTTATTTACTTACTAGCAGGGCTACCCGACGTTGCTCAGGACTGTAAAACAATGAGAAAATTAAAGTTGATTTGGAATATAATTGTTATTGTTCTTCTTTGGAGAGAGAAATTTTTAATGTCTATGTATCATTTGCTATTTCGAGCAAAAGAATATTTTACCTACCCTAGGACGGCTATTACACGTGTATGAAATAATTGTACCTTTTCTAGGACAGGTAATTTACATAATGCATATGAAATAATGTTACCTTTTTGGAACGGGTAATTTGCAACACATATTTAAAATATGTTTACCTACCATCGGACGAGTAATTTATAGACATATATGAAACAATTTAACATACTCTCGACAGGTTTTGTACAACATATATGAAATAATTTCTTCCCACTAAGGCTACCATAATTTTTAGAAAATTGAAATCATTTTTAGAAGATGGATCATTAGGATTTCCAAATTAATACATATATACATTGTATTGGTTAATGAGTTCACAACCCTTGCTTCACCATAAATTTCAACATTACTGCGTTTCTTTCCTTCCTCACTATCAGACCTATTATTGTAAGAAAAGTTAGGTCATTTTTGGAAGAAGTCTCAGCAGGATTTTAAAAGTAATGCATAAATACATTGACAAAGTTAAGTATTTAGACAACCCTTGTTTCATTATCAAATTCTACATTTTTTCACCACTACCGACAAAATGTTTTGGAAAAAAGACGTCATTTTCAGAAGATTACACAGCTTTACAAACAAATAAACAAATATGTTAAAAACCTTAGTGGTTAGGCATTACTCTGTTCTTTCCCTACCCAGTACTAACACCACCATTTTAAGTGAAATGATATCATTTCTTGACCATAACTCAGCAGGTTTTCCAAATAATTACATAAATGCATTAACGCAAATGATCATTAGGAAACTTTTACTTTACCACAATTTTCAGTATTAATGTATTTCTTCCCGCTTGCTACCACCAACAACACATTAGTAAGAGAAACGATTTCATTTCCGGAATATAATTCCATAGTTATTCCATATTTTTGGAATATGACATTGTGGGAGATTGCATAGTGACCCCCAAATGGACATTACTCTCTCCAGCCTCACCCCTAAATTGAATGTTTGTTAATTGCTAGAGAACTCCAGAGCACGTTTAAAGCAGCATAATCATGTGTCTTTCTACTTACCACTACAACTGTGACGTCATTCCCGAAGTTAAAATTGAAAAGTCAGAAAAATATTGTAAACCACCTACAGAACCCGATAAATTGTCTGGGTCGATTATTTCGTTACAAAGGCACCAATCAATTAACTCACATGTCATCATTTTTAATAATTCTTAGATATGTTACTAATTTCGACAATCATTTTTTATAATTTTAACCCACATTATCGCCCCTCCCCCTTATGAACTTTGATATATTGTCTGGGATGATTATTTTATTACAAACACATCAATCAACTCACATTTCATCATTTTTCATAATTCTGAGATATGTATAAATTTCGACAATCATTTTCTATATTATTTAACCCACATAATAGCACCCCTTTCACAAAAATAATAACTTTGATATATTGTCTAGTTTGGTTATTTCATTAAAAAACACCAATGTACTTAATAAAATTTCATCATTTTTCATAATTCTTGGATATGTTACTAATTTCAACAATCATTTTTGATATTTGTAACCCACATCTTCACCTCTCCCTTACTAACCATGCTTTGATATATTGTCTGGGCTGACAATTTCATTAAAAACATACCAATCAATTAACTCACATTTCATCATTTTTCATAATTCTTGGATATTTTACTAATTTCGAAAGTCATTTTTATAATTTTAACCCACATTATGGTCCCCCCCCTTACGAAAATAATAACTTTGTTATATTGTCTTGGTTGATTTTTTCATTACAAACACACCAATCAATTAACTCACATTTCATCATTTTTCATAATTCCTGGATATGTTACTGATTTCGACAATCATTTTTCATCATTTTAACTCACATTATGGCCACCCCTTACGAAAATAATGACTTTTATATATTGTCGTGGCCGATTATTTAATAACAAACACACCAATCAATTAACTCACATTTCATCATTTTTCTATAATTCTTGGATATGTTACTAATTTCGACAATCATTTTTCATAATTTTAACCCACATTATGCCCCCCTAACCAAAAAGAAATCTGATATAGTGTCCAAGTTTATTATTTCATTACAAACACACCAATGAATTAACTCACATTTCATAATTTTTCATAATTCTTAGATATATTACTAATTTAGACAAACATGTTTCATAATATTAACTCACATTATTGTCCTCCATTACAAAAATAATAACTTGATATAGTATAGTTAGAATAGTTAAAAACATATGCTCCACATATTAATAATGGCTTTCTGAATAATAATGGTATTATTTCAGCACGGTCCTATTCTAAATGTTAGTTTACCTCCCCCCTCTTTTAAATGTCAGTTTCCCTCCCCCTCACTTAAAAATAGATATGAAATAAAAAAAAATGACATTGTAAACTGCTTCAACCATTTCCGGGACTGACTCTATATCACCCCCCCCCCCCCTCTCTTAAAAATAAATATGGTATAAAGGAATATTGAGATCATAAACAGCCTCAGCCATTTATGGGGCTGACTGCATATTCTTACTTTACTTATTATAATATATGTAAAATAAAGTAATTTTGAGATTATAAACTGCTTCAGCCGTTTCCGGGCCTGACTCTGTATCCCCACTCCTCTTTCTTTTAAAATATACATAAAATAATTTTTTTTTGAGATCATAAACTGCTTCAGCCATTTCCAGGATTAACTCCATATCCCCCCCCCCATTCTTAAAATATATTCTGTGTCAATTATTTTGTATCATTGCTTTGTTTTGTTTTTTTTAAGGAGATAATGCCTGGTAAGAAACTATATTACTCTAACTTGGCCTTTTTGCTAAGATCAAAGTGTAGTATCTGTTCTGGTGCAGCATTTCAGCGACCTCACCCCCCCCCCTTTGTTTTTAAGGAAGACATAATGCCTGGTGAAAACAACTTGGTTGCTTGGTCTTCATGACTGAGACAATTATTTTAAATGCTTAGAAGAAAGTAAATAAGAGTAAAAAACATACCCTACCCATATTAAAAATGACTTTCTACCTAATAACGCTCTTATTTCAGCACAGTCCGTATTTCAGTTTCTTATTTAATAAGTTGTTAGGTGAAAGTACAAAATAGTTTTTAAAAATACCTTTTTCCTCCCCATATTAAGAATGGCTTTTTAATGTTATTATTTCAGCACGGTTCATATTCTGTATATTATTTTACACCTCCTCCATCTTAAAAATATATATGAAATAAATATGTGATCGTAAAATAAAAGATAATTAGGCTTACAAATTCAAAACAGCGAGTAAACTTTACGTATTATTTCATTCTTTTTTATTAATGCAAAAAAAAAAGACTTGGTGTTATCAGCTAGAATTTAAATCAAAACATCTAGCGTTCCAGCCTAATTTTGTGTTCTTTATTAAGTGTGCGCATGCGTATAGCCGTAAAAACATCTACTCGATTTTAATGTACATTTTATATGTAAATTTGCCGATGTCTATATGCGTTATTCATGCATGTAAACAAAAATATATTTGCTATAAACCATCCTTGGTTAATGAATATTATTTCCTGAAAATTTCAGTGTTATGTGACCAGTATTTTATGAGTTTACCTGTTGGATATTTACACACACATATACATGTACTATATTATTTAAATAGTTATTTTTTTCCTTATATATTCGTCAATTTAGCAATCCTATTTATGTTCATTTGAGGAATTATATACGTTCATTGATTTGAATATAAAAATAATTTGTAACTACAACTGTTTAACGTATCAATGTTTAATGTTTCATCTGTCTTTAAATTTCGGTATGAAAAAATTAACTTACTTTACTTATTATGAAATAGAAAGACGTTTGGAAAAGTGGGTTTTCTCAACAGTGCTAGAAAATTGCTTGCAACTCAGAATATCCTAGACGTCCACGAAGCTCATATTTGCAGAGTTAGAAAGAACCTCAAATCTCATAGATCCTACTACTATGCCCAAGCTCCACTCTGTCCCAGTGGCGGCTCGTGCATGGAGCTGTGGGACTTCAGCACCCCCAAGTTATTTCTACACAATATTAATAATAAAATTAAAAATAATACGTTTGTTTATTATTATTATTATTATTATTTTATGTTTTCTAGGTGTACATTGTAAAATCATTAACTTTAATGTCGGTATCTCCAAATTCATATAATAACAAAAATAAAACTTGCTTGGAGCTGTGAAATTCACAGTTACACTTTCTTAATGAAATTCTCTTGTACGCATGCGCGGATTAGACGCTTTAGACAGCCGATGAAAGCCTCTTGAGGAACTGTCGCTTGGTGCAGCTCCGTGTCGTGAAATTCGTTGTTTGCTTAGAGTGTGCGCCTGTATAGATATGATAACATTGTTATTGAAAAAAAGGAGGTTTACTTATATTTTTAAAAATTATTATTAAAATCTGCACATAACGTGTTCTTGTACATAAAATATTGTGCTATTTTTTTTTGAAATATGCACACTTTTAGCGTTGCGATTTAAGTCGGTAGCAGACGGAAATATATAATATGCAGAAACTGTTTATTTTTATTTATTAAAAGTATTCAGGAATTTAGCAGTGAAGCTAACACGCAGCCAAGGGTAAAAACCAAATATACAATAAATAAATCTTATAAAAATAAAGTTACTTTTCCATCTACCTGCCTTTTTGTTTGTTTCTTTAAAGTAGTTTTAAATGCTATTTATTTTGCAACAACTAAACTTTACAAAAAAAACTTTACATTTTTTCCTAGAAGCAAAAAAGTGAAGAAACAGTTTATGTTGAAAATACATTTTAGTTAGAAATCTTTTTAACGTGTATGTTTTAGATATAAAAAAAATTAGCATTTATTTGCCTCCAACAAGGACAATGTTAGAAGTTTTACACTTTGAAAAATGAATTTTTTACACAAGATTTTTTAATTAATATGTGTTTGTAAGTAAAAAGAAAACACAGTTTTTTATAATTATGCATTTTTGAACTTTACATTGAATTTGTTAGTAGATGAGTCAGATAATACGCATTAAAAAAAGTAATTAGAAATCGTTCTGGACTGAGACAATTTTAATTTTTTTGTTTTTTGGGGAAGAAAGCTACATTAAAATTCGATGTTTTATAATGTTTATATATGACATCCTATTTTTTTATAATAAATCTCCACTTTATTGTCGATCTTTACCGGCATGGGAAGGTCAGTAAATAGCCAAGTTTGTTCTTTTTATATAAAAAGCAAGTTGTTAAAAGATTTGTAAATAAAATTTTGTATCTTTAAATATTTTTGTTTGTTTGCTCACTATATAAAAATGTAAATTTTTTTATTTTGCATTTTATTTACAAATACGTTTTGTTATAAATACATATTTAAAAATAAATTTTGTAAATAAAACTGTTATTAAATAAAACGCTATTTTCAAATAGTAAACTCCTAAATTAACCCTCGTAGGGAGGCAGGTAAATTTCAAAGTTTTTCTCTTTTGTTTTCATAAAAAATGATTTATTTTTAAAAATGTTTTTCGTTTGGTTTGTTTGCAAAAAAAAAAACGCAAACTTTTATTTAATCTGAAAAGTTGAAAAAGGAATAAATATATATATTATTTTTATTCTGTAAAGTGTACATAATTAAAAAAAATCCTTTTAATAAAAAAGTTTTTGCGTATTATCCATTTCTGATTTATTATTTGTCTTTGTTATATATTTGAATATTTATTTGAATGTTTGTTTATTATTTGATTAAATATTTATTTATATATTCGAATTCCTTTACACGATATTAATATGTAAAATTTTTGAAGCAGCACCCCCACTAATCTCAGGCACAAGCCGCCACTGCTCTGTCCCATTGCAAACAGGTTGCACTCCTATACCCGTTTTACAAGTAATTTATAGAATGTGCTCTGGTGAACATATAGTAATTGTACTCCCTCGACATGCATATAACTTGAGAGGGAGCAAAAGTACGCCCTTCCTTGCTGATGTCTCTATATGCCAGAGAGCCTTTTACCCTAATAGTTGTCTCCCTCAGTCTGCAAGATTTCAGAATTCCTCTCCTGTCTTTCTTACCTTACTGTACTGAAATGCAGTAGTTTAAATGTAATTTGAACAGACATCGCTCTACTCCCTATAAGTAATAGTTCCAAAACGTACTCAATCACACCCAGGTGCTAATACGCCTTGTTTGGGGTGAGAAAGATCAAAAACGCATATACCATCTACTGGATAAGGCAGGCAAAGCCAGGGCTGTAGCAAGTAGTATATGCAAGGTTTTTGACAAAGTCTGGCACAAAGGACTGCCAGTGAAATGTAAATCCTAAAATATACCTGGACATATATTAAATACAATTAGATCTATTTTTAAACAATAAGATTATCCAGGTTGTCATTGTGGATTTATATCCAAACAGAATAACATTAATGCAATAGTGCCTCAGTGTTCGACCCTTTGTGTCATGTAGTGATCAGTGCAACATTCAGCTCCTCTCACAGCTCTGGTACTGCAAAAATCCTTTAGATCTTCTATTCTTGTGATTACAGAATCCAACAGAGTGTGGTGCTTGGATCTCGGATGTTTCCATGAGCAGTACCATTTGTCTGGATAGTGGAAGAACATGTTTGTTTTAGCAAGTCCATGTTCGGAGCACTTTGTTAGCAACAGTTCGCCATTCGAGTTCATTGTTCCTTTTCTAAATTTACCCATTGTTTGTGGCCATGCTGCATGATCTTTTCCCACTCTAGCATTGAAGTCACCGAGTACAATGAGTGTGTCAGCTGCAGGGATCTCAGAAAGCCGATTGCCAAGAGATTGATAGAATAGTTCTTTAGTCTCCAGGTCATTTGTCATCGTTGGTGCATATGCGATGATCATTGTCAGGTATTTTTGCTTGCCAATGTGAATTCTCATTATCATAAGGTGATCACTTTTCCCTGCTAGTAGTGATTCCAGTTCTTTCACAAGGTTGTTTGAGATTGCAAATGCAACCCCCGCTTGTCTTCACGCGTCAGAATGTTTACCAGACCAGTAAAAGGTATGAGTTTTTTCCTTTAGTTGTCTCTGTTCGGGAAATCAAGTTTCTTGTAATGCTGCAATGTCAATCTTATAGCAGTCCAGCTCTCGAGAGATGAGAGCTGTTCTTCATTCCAGTCTATCATCATTGTCAATCAGGGTTCTATCATTCCACAATGCCAGAGCAAGGTTTCTGGTTAATTTCTTTGTCTTCATACCGCTGTTGTGGATTCCCGCCAACCACGGCCAACCGGCCAGGAGTGTGGGTGAACGAACAATGTTTAATCCACCTTTTCTAGGACCCTCCCTAGATTGGGGCAGGCAGTGCACCTCTGAATAGAACTGCCTGGTCACCAGAGCTGCTGCCTTGCAATGCTGTCACTCTTCAGCAAAAGCACAACCATCATACTTCAATTGCCTGAGTGCAGAGATCACACTGCGGCTTCCAGTCCATCAAGCCTGCCGGTACGGCCTCACTCCATCGGCACAGGACTTTCACCTTTCTCCCAACCTAGGCAAAGTAGGAATAAGCAGCTTGCCCAGTACTATCACCCTCTCCACTGAAAGCAAAAGTACAGAGGCAAAGACGAGCCAGGACAGACTGCACACATGCAATCAGCCGCATCCGATGGCTGAGGCAGACCCGAGTCGAGTTGTACATCACCCTTGTTGACTGCATCGGCACTGCAGTGCTGGTTCATCCACTGCACAAGCCATTAGGATTCATTCCTCATCCGCCAAGAGCATCGTTGACCAGACTTGGATTTTTGTGACTCTAAATGGGCGGGGGGACTAGTGGGTACTACAACTTGCCTGAGGGTGACCTAGCACTGCAACGTTGGTCCTGGGTATGAAGTAAACTACATCCGGAATGAGGCCCTGGTGCGGGATCTCCAGAATTTTAGGGAGAATGTCACTACTTATATATATATATATATGACAAATAAAACCCTACCTGAGAATTATTCCTTTAAACTCTTTGGCTTTGCATTTGCAGGCAATATGAACTGGACAGTTCATCTATCAAGCTAGAAGAATATGCCCACCTTAGAGTATCCTATACATCTACAAGGGCACTATTCCTCCATGAATGGAATATTGTTGCCACATTTGGCCTGGTGAATCTACTATTTGGTTCTCCCTCTTGGATAGGGTGCAAAAAGAGTTTTTAATCTAATAGGTCTCATTTTGTTAACGAAGCTCTAACCCCTGTCCCATTGCCACAATGTTACATTTCTGTGCCTGTTTTAAAACTATTTTAATGGAATGTGATCTGATGAATCCGTTGCACTTGTGCTCTCTCGACATACATATCCTCGACAAACCTACTTAGCAACAAAATCTTACCCCATCATTGATGAGGCCCCTAAATGCCAGAAAGCTTTCTATTCTAATAATTTTGTCTCTCAAACAGCTAGACTTTGGAATTCCCTTCTGCCAATAGCCCCTAACATTAAACATTGCATTATGGCAAATGTGAGTAAAAAAAAATTTGCCCCTCTCACACACACAAAATATGTTACTATTATACAAAAAATGGAAATAAAATATTTTGATAAATTTTTACTAACAAAGCAGACAGTTTATCCCCCACCCCTAACAATCAAAATCTACTTTTTTTTTGCCTATTACATTTCAATCCCTCTTAAAAATATCAGTAAAAGAATTAGAAAATATTAAATATGTAAGATTAGGGTAAGGGATCACTTTTTAATATAAATTTAGCATAAAATGAGCACCTACTTCATGGCCGTTAGCAGTCAACCAAACATGTGACTGGTTACACCTTCCAATTTTTCACCAATTGCTAGGAGGACTCATATGTTTTGGCTTTTTTTTACATCTTTAAGGAGATAAGAGCCCTCGTGTTGTTAACTATTCTGTACTTTTACCTTACAATGTAATAAAGAAGATATAAAATGTTGACTTCTTAAGTTTCAATATTTTAATTCATGTTTGATGTTTAAATAAAGTTTTTTATATCATATTTTTTGCTTTATATAAAAAATGGGATGGGTCATTTTTTAAATTTCAATTTGAAATTGGAGAGCGGGATTTTTTTTACTCATACAGGGTGGAACTATAAAATTGTCGCTTTAGAAAATATTACATGATTCCATTTCCCTTTGATGAACATGGATTTTCTTTTTTTGTTGCAGACCATCTACTAGTTGGCCAATTGTGTACAAATCTCAAAAACGATAGGAACCGTCTATCATGTGTGAAATTTACACAATGTTCAAAGAGGGAGATTGGAGATGCACCCCTGTACAACTCATGCTCTCTACTGATCTAAGTTATGACAAAAAGACTATTGCCAAAACCCTTAAAATTTAAAATCGGATGGTGCAACGCTTGAGGACACAGCTTAATGCATCGGTTCACCCACTTTATTTCTTCAAAGTACACACCATACATTGGATGACCCACATCTGCCACCTCATGTCTTCAAAGTCAACACCAAAATGTACCTGGATGTGCTGAAGAGTGTGGTGATCTTGTGGAATGAGGTGGCAGACCCTGAGTGTGGCAGCAGATGTTGGTACCATCTCACAAGTCCAAAGGGATCTTAGCTTGGCTTCAGAAAAAGCTACGACTTTGTACCCTTCCGACAATCTCCTTCTCCCCCGATCTTAACCTGCTGGACTGCCATGTAGTCATACCTTCAGATCATCACCAACATGACTTCCCACAACACCAAAGCCACCCTGATCGCTGCCATCTACCAATTATTTGCTGAGCTCCCAACAGCCCTTGTAAAAAAAGTTTGCTTTCCAGACCCATATTGAGCTATAGTAGCTTCGCTGTTGCACAGTGAGATCTACTCAAACAGAATAATAGCACATAGCTTCAACTGTAAAACACAGTTGTGCATGGCGGTGATAGGGTCATTTCACCTGTGCGCACATACACCTACGCAAATTCTGTGGGCTCATAAATGAAACCCTGTTTTTCATGCGGACGTCTTGGAAAGCACCTTACATCATAAAGATGTTAATTTTTCATCCAATCGGATTACAAAGAAAACAAATTCCAACATTTTTTTTCAGACAGCGTTCGTGGAGCATGTCGGAAATATATAAAAAGGGCATTTTGTGCCCAAACCCATCACTCAATCCCCAACCAGCATGCTGTAAACATCATCATCGTTGTCTCTGTCCATAGGATGTTAAACACGCGTACAACTGATAATTAATTTTCCATGGAAATAAACTTTTTATCCCATTTTTTCCCCTCTTTGCTGAAATAAGCAGTGGACTTTTATGTTTAATTATTTCTGAAAAGGACTGGCTATTTCTAATCATGAACTTTGACTTTTCTACTTCATTTCATTTCCTCAGTCACAGGAAGTAACTCTCAATTAAGAAACTTTCTTGTCGTCTCTCTTCATGCAATATCAATTTTTGAGATAATAAATTTTGTATTAAATTTATTCTCCAGCCTCAGTCATCTTTGTTTGATTGTTCAACACCATTTTACACATTACTTTTATATTTTTGATGAGTTTGCGGGACTAACCTCAACACACGCATAGTCCCCCAAAACAAAGTACTGATTGAGGCTGAAGATGTTGTGTAGTATGGGTTTCATATTTAAAGATAGTGAGGGAGTTCATAATTGAGCACATATATAATGGGGACTCTTGTAAAGACAACGATAGTGATGATGAGGGAGAGAAGACATTTATATATATTACAGTTCTGGGATGCTTGGTACATCATATATATACTGAATGGAGATGTATACAAGTTCTTAACAGAAAAGAGGAGGCATTTATATATCAGTTCTTATAACACATCTTGGGGAAGGGGAGACATTTCTAGACATTACTTGTGATGGAGTAGATGGGACACATAACTTGGAAGCGTTTACAATGTTCATTATAATATGATAAAAATATTACACATTACCTTTTCATTCGTGAAGGATGACAAAAGACAACAGTTATAAACCATGATGATAATTGCTTTATTCATCTGATCGCCTGGTCAATGAACGTCAGGAATTAACTTGTATGTTCATGATTAATCTTCTACCCTTTGCTTCCGAGGGGACACTCCTCTGACTATGTCAACTCTTGGCTGATCAACTCTCTCTGACTGACTTGCTAATTAACTCTAAAATCTGAACCCATAGAACTATGTGGAGAATTGTCCTTTGTCTATGATGTCAGAATGTTACCTTGTCGCATCATAAAATGAGCGTTTGTTGTATATTGGTTGAAATTGGAATGGAGATGATATATTAAAACGTGTCTATTTATAAAGGATTGTTACGTTGTGTGTGTGACATGCATTTTTATATACCTCTGCTTCTTGGTCCATCTGGAACATCTCGTCTGGGAGGGAGACTTGATACCTGTTTTTGGGGACGAAGATTTATTTCACTCCAAGACAAGAAATTGGTTCTTTAGTTTTTTATTCACCCTCCAGATCGTTCTCAGAAGTTTGGAAAATGAATTTGGCCTGTGTTGTTTGTTCTTCTAGGTCTTATTTCTACCACATCAGTGTTCGTCCCTCCCCCCAGTGAAGGGGAGGAAACAACGGTGAAGCCGTCCGCTCTCTTCCAAGTCCCAACAAAATCTCCTCAATTCAGCTAACCTGATCACATGACTCACACGCAATCCAATCAGCTGATCTTGACTTCCGGTCAACATGTCTACACTATAATTCACCCTCTCTCTCTCTCTCTCTCTCTCTCTCTCTCTCTCTCTCTATCCATTCTCTAACAAGAAGTGTGTTTTTCAAACAGGACTAATTTCACGTGGCTGTTTATCCAAACACTTCTGCAAACAAAAGAATCCTCTCCTAACCTATTTTTTAACCTAACCTATTTTTTTAAATATATTTTTAATTTGCATTGTTCATTCTTTTACTGACATATTTAATATTCAGATTCCTAAAAGATTAACAATAGACTTAACTTCTCACATTCCAATTCTTAACTTTGCCTACAGGGTAGGATTCTTGGCTTATCCTAATCTCATTTTCACTTATCTAATATTCTTCTTATTTACATGGAAAGGGGACAGCCTTTCCCTGTAACAAAGGCGGCTACATTGAATAGATATCCGCTCTATCATATAATCAAGTTACCTGAATGAATTTTTTTAAATAAAAGTTTTAAAATGAAGCCGTAATGTTGTCTTTTTAGAGCAAAAATTATATTGCTCTACCCTGTACATTCTATTTTTGTTATATATATATATATATATATATATATATATATATATATATATATATATATATATATATATATCTGTTTATTGAATTGTTAAGTAAAAGTATAGAAAAGTTAACACATTGGATTTGACCCCCCCCATCCAAAACAATGTAAGAAAGTAAAAACTGAAATGAGCCATTTTCTCAACCCCTGCTACAAAAATGAGAAACTTTGAACCCTTGCAATTATCATTTTAAAAGCTTTAATGTTTCATTTAACATTAAAAAAAAGCGGAATTCTCACGCGATATATTACAGAAGTGTAGGCAGAAAAATCTTTTTTTAATCTTAAAACAATAAAATCCCGAAAACGTATTTTTTTGTGATCAGTTGTTAACAATTCAATAAACTTCGAAGTAAATAATTGTATTTATGGTAAACATTGTTATTTTCTCAGAAATAACACAAATTTTATAAAATGACAAAAATAATCATAATTAAAAAAAAAAATTAAATGCCAGATTGAATATTATATAGGTACGGGCAAAATGAATGCTGATGCTCAAAATGTATATTTTGACCCCTCTCTTTGCTTAAAAATTCAATAAATTTTAATGAAATTTTCAATATTTATCAAATAATGATCGCGGATATAATGAACTAATTATTTTTATTTAAATCTTAGTGGAAATGTATTATTTTGTTTAAACAAAAAATACCTTTACTAAAGTTACAGTTTTCAGTAGTAAATATAAAACGCAAGAATTTATTTTTGCTTTTTTTTACATAAATAACGCATCGTAATTTGTAACAATAAAAAAATATAAAAATACTTTTTACAGGAACATTACGAAAAATAGCCCATAATCCGTATTAATGAATTCGAGATAACTAGAAGAAAATGAATTTCTCGAACTACCGATATTACCATTGAATTAAACATTGTTTACTTAATATTTTCACACAAAAAAAAATTATAATAGCAAAAATATTTCTAGTCTTTTTTTTAATTACATATTTTGCATAATTTTTATATGCAAGATTTTAATAATTTCCCTACTCGCAAGAATGCAAAACTTTTGGTCTAACATAATTCTTATATAAGTTCGAACAATAAGTAAAAAAAAATTAGAAAACAGGAACATAAATAATAATAAAATTAAAAAATGATAAAAAATTAATACAAACATTCAGAATAGGAATGTACGGATCCATGTCTGGGAAAAAAAAAAAAAAGAAATGTGACACCCCTACCTTCTTTTACTCTCATGACATCATTTTGTAACAGCGTTGTTGCGATTGGCTGTAATGTTGGGCTTTCGTATAATCATATTTGTTGGGTTTTGGGGGAACGGTAGAATTACTTGCTTTTTGAGGGCTAATTAAGTTATTTTTTGCACAAAGAAGGTGTTTTTATTTATTTATTTAATTCAGTACCTTAGGACTTTACTTAACTAATTATGTTTAAAATAGACCCAGAAAACTAATATTTATCCTTTAAAGGATTTTTACAATGAATTTATTTAACTTCAAAATTTAGCTGAATTGGTTAGCTCGCCGTGAAAACATTTTTCATAACTTTTTTTTTTTTTTTTTATACTAGTGTACTTATTGCTCCGTGATGAAATAATAACGTTATTATTTAAAAGGCCATTATTAACATGGGGAGGAGAGAGTGTGGTTTTGTACCTATTCTATACTTTAACCTTACAATTGAATAAAAAAACATATCACAAAACTTTAATTAAACTTGAAAATACGATTTAAAAAATAGTGCGGATCCAGTAAGTGCACTAGCCCCCCTTTTTTTTTCACGTGTACAAATATTTTTTTCCTTTAGGAAATTAACTTTAGTCTCTAATCTTTCAAATACAATCAAAAAGTAGTCGGAAACTTACAAAAAAAAAAGTATGATAAATCGGCTTTCAAAGCTAGCCCCCTCCCCCCCGCCCCCGCCTATCTTTAATCGTCCATTTTTTACCCGTACCTAATATTATCTTTTAGGGAAAGTTTATTTAATTTTTTCATGGGAACTTCATACTTTCTTGATTCAAGTTTGTTGACGCAGAATCATTGTTTTCTGTTTTTGTTGTTTTTGTTTTTGTTTTTTATTATTCGGTTGCAATGAAGATAAATGCATTTTAATATTTAAGCTTATTTTAAAAGTTATTGAAAATATTTCTTTTAATGTAAAAACAAAACAAAAAAAAAAACTCACCTTTCTTTGCGGGAATTCAATGCAAAAATAAAATCGGGATGAATTCGTTTTCTTTTTTGTTCAAAACACACTTTCTTTTGTTTATTAGGATTTCTTTAGTAAATTGATACAACTTTTGTTTTGTGTGTTCAATTCATTAAGAAATAAAATATATGAAAATATAAAAGAATCAAAATTAAAAGGTGAAAAACACGATTTAAACGTGAAATTGTTTAAAGAGAAAATCAACTGCTAAAGAACAATGAACTTAGGTCATCGCAAAACGGTGTCATAATTATTTTGTTCCTTGTGTAAAAATGTCCGTCCTTTAATTAAAATCGCCAAATTGTTTTTCTAACTTAGATGACATTTGCAAATGATTGCTTCAGGCTTGTTGAGACAGCAGTAGAATGTGGTCGACCTGCTTCTCGACGGGAATGTTTTTTACTGAGAAATATAATGCGCACAAAGAAAGTAAACAAAACAATGACCTGACTGAATGAAATTGGCGAACTTACTTTGGGCATTGATTTTTTTTTTTAAGATGGCGCTTGTCGTCATCACCACGTGTGTTTACGCGCAACACGAAGACTGATGTTTTCTTTTGCGTTCATTCTATTTGTGGATGGATTTCTTTATATGATACGGGATGAACCTTATTTAAAAAGACTCCAGAAGACAAGATACATTTAAGCGTGATAAGCCATGGGGCAAGTCCATGTATTTATTTTTACTAACTACAAGGGGCGCAACTCTTGTATTGTTTTATATTAAAGAGTTCCCCGAAGGGGACATAACTCATAATATGACAAATATAAATAAAATGTTGGCTTTGTTCTCGCAAAGAAATAATGAAAGATAAAGTTAAATATTGATTAAATGTCTTACGTGATTATTTAAAATTTGATTATTTAATTATTATAAAATAAAACACATTCAGGTTAAATGCTGAGTAAATGAATTTACGGCAAACATCTGTATCATTCCTGGGTCACAGGATAACCAGTGAGGGTTTACTTCCAGATCCTGAGAAAATAAAAGCCATAAAAGATATGCCACGGCCAACAGACATTAAGGGAGTGCAACGATTGGGAGGATTTGTGAATTATTTGGCAAAGTTTCTGCCCCATATCTCTAATGTGATGGCTCCAATTCGCAACTTAACAAAGGCGGATGTGCCATGGACGTGGTCTCAGATCCATGAAGAAGCTTTTGAGAAAATCAAAAAGTTGGTGAGTGAAGCACCAGTATTGAGATACTATGACCCCAACAAATCATTGGTCGTTCAATGTGATGCAAGTGAGAAAGGAATGGGGGCTGCATTGCTACAAAAACGTCAAGCCTTAGCATATATTAGCCGAGCACTTACAGACACAGAAACCCGATATGCACAGATTGAAAAAGAACTATTGGCAGTGGTTTATGCCTGTGAACGGTTTCACCAATACACATTTGGTCAACAGGTTACAGTACTGACTGATCATAAACCATTAGAAGCAATAATGAAAAAGGAATTGGGGAAATGCCCAAAGCGACTTCAAAATATGTTAATGCAGTTGCAAGTTTACAATGTGATTGTTCTATACCATCCTGGTAAGAAGATGTTTCTCGCAGACACATTATCAAGGGCATACATTCATGTAGTGAGCAATGAATGTATCGATGATGATGATGATGATGATGATGATGATGATGATGATGATGATGATGATGATGTCCAAGAAACAGAATATATTCAAGTAACAGAGGGAAGGTTGCTCGAATTGCGCTCAGCCACAAAAGCAGACAGATGCATGCAGATGTTACAGCAAGTAATTGTGGAAGGATGGCCAGAAGACAAAGTACATCTTGACCCAGAGGTGAGACCGTATTTCAGCATGCGGAATGAAATGACGGTACAAGATGGATTAATATTCAGGGGAAACCGAGTAGTAGTACCAACAACACAGCGAGCAGTCTTAAAAGAAAAATTGCATTTCACACACCTAGGGGTCGAAGGATGCTGCAGAAGAGCAAGAGAATGCTTATACTGGCCAAATATGAATAGTGACATCAGAGACTTTGTCTCAAAATGCCCAACATGCAGGAAATATGAGGTAGCCAATCTTACAGAACCGTTAATGGTTCATGAAATTCCGGAGAGACCCTGGGCAAAAGTAGGAGTAGATCTTTTTAGCTTTGCAGATAGGGACTATCTCTGCACCGTTGATTATATGAGTAATTTCTGGGAAATTGACCATCTCCCGACTACACAAGCTAGAACGGTGATCACTAAGCTTAATCACCATTTTGCACGACATGGGATACCAGATCAGGTGGTCACTAATAATGGACTACAGTTTAGTAGTCAAGAATTCTCCACCTTTGCAAGAAAGTGGTGTTTTGCACATACATCTGTCAGTCCTTACAATAGCAAGGCAAATGGAAAAGTAGAATCTGCTGTAAAGATGGCAAAGAACCTCTTCCGGAAATCAATGGAAGATAAGGCTGATCCATACCTAGCGATGCTGGATCACAGGAATACGCCAGTCAAGGGTCACTTATCACCTGCGCAGAAGCTAATGTAAAGAAGTACAAAGACACTTCTTCCAACCAAAGAGGACCTACTCAGACCAGAACTACACAAAAATCTAAGCAAAACAGTTAAGTGGGACAGCAGAAAGCAAAAGCATTATTTCAACCGGAAAGTAAAACCACTTCAGCCAGTGCAACATGGAGATGTGGTACGTATTAAACCACACACAAAAGGTCAGCGAGAGTGGAAGAAGGCAGTGGTGTGGCAGAGACTGGATGAGAGGTCATACCATGTCAAAGTTGATGAGGAGTTGCTCCGACGTAATAGGGTGGATATTAAAAAAACAGCAGAAGCACTCCCATCACCATCATTGATCCTTCAGTCATACCAAAGGCCTAGCGAGGAGGCACTAATGACTGAATTGCCAAGTACAGAAGAGGTTTGTATTTCGCAAACGCCTCGGCTCGAAAGTAATAGAAGAGAAGGAATGAGGCCGGCGACACCATCCCCAGCAAACCAAAATACTGAAGGAATGGGGATGACACGTTCAGGAAGACTAGTAAGGAATCCAGCTAGATTCAAAGACTATACAAACTAATTAAGTTCAAGTGAAAAGGGCAGAATAATCTCTGTTAGGCCGGAGGGTAGTCAGCCCAGTGAAAGCTTAGGTCACACGGACAAAGCATTGTTTTGTTTTTGTATTTTAGTTATTTTGTGTTTTTGTTAGTGGATCTTCTTTCTTTGTTGTTGTTCTTAAAAGGGGAAGATGTTGCACGAGGAACTAATTTCAGGTTATACCGCTAGAGTAACGTCCCTTGGCAGCGACGGACCTGTATTGTGGATAATGGCGCGAGAATAAAAAAAGATGCCAGTAAACCAAGTATACGTGTTGTGTTGTTTTCATTAATGGGAATCCGCATGTAAAGATAATGAAACAATAATAAAATTGTTAACTCTTCTATTTGAATAAAATTAACTAAAAATGAAATAAATTATGAAATAAAAATCTCCAATGTATTATTGGTCAAATAACACGATAAAAAGTAATAAACAAATTTTTTTCCGAACACAAAATATTTGAAAAAAAAGAAAAAACATTTATGGTAAATGTCGGTAGAGAAATTCTGGCAGATGACTATGTTCGAACATATTTTCCCAGACATATACACACCCACACGTACGCACGCACACACACACACACACACACACACACACACACACACACACACACACACACACACACACACACGCATATACACAGCCTCATGCATACACTCACATTCATGCACACACACACGCTAACGTACGCACACATACGCGCACAAGTACGTACACATGCGAAACGTCACTTCCTTTAGAGTGAAAGCCAGACATGCGCAGTCAGAACATTGACCCCAGTATAAAAGTCAACAAAACCTGTCACCTGTCTCTTTTTGCGCCTGGACCAGCGTTCGACCTGCTTAGTCGACGAACTGACCGCATGTTCTAACGTCACTTTCTCTGCTACTGTAATGTGGGGCAAGCGCAAGCACACTTAATACGCTTTCCCTCTCCATGAACTGGATTGACTTACTCTCTCTATCTCCCCTTCACTTTGGCCCATCGACACAGACATGTGCGCGACTTTCTACTAAGTTTAACCTTTTCTTTCTACAGCCGGCTTGCCACTTCGCATTTCTCTATTCCTTCCACGTGCATAGTCGTCAACGGCTGAATGAACACGTGTACACAAAGACCATCATTTCTCAACAGAAAATAAACGACATGTTTATTTTATTCCAGCATTTGAGTTCTGTGTTTTATTCATTCAATTCGTTTCATTATTTTTTCTTGTAGCGAGTTAGGGTATTTTATATCCTGATCCGCAACAACTATTAAAAAGCTCATTTCATTTGACGGCACTTGTACAGTTTAGTCGTCATTAAAAAATGAAAATATCGAAGAAAGGTTATATTTTACGTATCTATTTTGGACTGAAGATCTCCGAAACAAAATTCATTTAATTTCATCGAGTATATATATATATATATATATATATATATATATATATATATATATATATATATATATATATATATATATATTACAGCGGAAAAACACGTTTTTATGAGAGCGCGTTGAAGTCAACCATTGTGAAATTTGCTAAAGCTGAACAACACGCCACGGGGAGATAACTCCATGTAAAGTGCCAACACTCCCTCTCCATCTCTAATTCTAGTTTTTCTTCCTAAAAATCGAACCTTTTGCTCGGTATCATAACAAAGTGATTTTTCGCTGTAAAAAAAAAAAAAAATATATTTGATAAAATTAAGTGAAATTTTTTTTTTCGGAGAACTTCGTTCCATAACGGATACGTGCAATATACCCCTTTTCAATATTTTCATTTTTTAATGTCTTCATTAAACTATACGAATACCCATTTGACAATTTAAAAAAAAAATCAGCTCATAAATATTTTTTAAACAAAATCTCTAAAGAAAAATATAACAGAAAAACTGTTCATAAATATTACAAAAAAAGCAGTTCATAAACATATTTTTATTAGAAAGGTTATAATGTTCTTATACAAGTTCAAATAAAGACTGTTTGAATAAAAGTTCTATTTTTATATTTGCTTTAAAAAAAAATTCTATGCTGTTTTGGTCATCCGTAACTAAACATTTTTCTGGCGTCACTTCCGCCAAATGGCTTTGTAAAGAGGGGGTGCTGAAAGTGAATTTAACCCACATTTAATCATTTTAAAAATTATTTTTTTACTTCTAATTTATATCATGCGTTATTGTGACACGCTATGGCAGGAATATCAATAAAAACTAAAGACAATAACTCTTCTCTACATCCAAGTTATAGGGGAAGGCAGGGTAAGTTGAGCATAGGGGTAAGGTGAGCCACCCCCTTTCAACCACAATTGACTAAGCCAATCCAAGTTTGTATGCAATCTATAAACAAATAAACAACTGATCACGTGACTTTAACCTCCACCATTTTGTTTTGCTGAACCAAGATCAGAGGTTGATGTAGTAAAAGAAAATCACATGTTTCGTGTGTATAGTATTAGTTTGATTAGATATAATAGGTGGTAGTTGTTTGTTCAATTACTTGCCTTCATACCTGTAAAAGCTTTTTACATTCACCACACATGGGATGCATGCATTTGAACAGACAAGTCAATGAGGTCAGACTGGGGTAAGTTAAGCCAATGCTAATGGGGTAAATTGTGCCACTGGCTCAACTTTCCCCATATGTCTTTTTACACGTTTTCAAGAAGCAGATGAATGTGCAACCACATCAGTAGGCCTGTTATAGAGTGAATTCAAAATGCATGTTGTGTAAGTTACATGCTCTACTTGTATAAGAATTAGATCTATGGGTTACCTGGTAAATGTTTAAGATTTGTTAGCCGTGCTTGGCTAGGAATTTGCATGCTGTACAGGCGCTTTGTTATTCTAATAATGATAATTATTATTATTATTATTATTATTATTATTATTATTATTATTATTATTATTATTATTATATGTGATAATTAAAATGAGAATTATCGAATTTATTGTGTCAACTTCATTTTTCTTTTTTGTGTGTTTCACACAAAAAAAGACCACCAGAAAGACAAATCATGGACAAACTCCTACAGACGTTATGCAATGTGCCACCAAGTTGAGATTATGAGAAAAAGCAGGACATGATTGGTGGTTAGGCTTCAAGAAGCGCCAGAACCTGGCAACTAGAGTGACAGAAGCAACATCTTTTGGGCGTGCCACATCCTTCAACCGCCGAGTGGTTGATAAATTTTAATGGACAAGTACAAGTTCTCACCAAGTGATATTTACAACGCTGATGAGACTGGGTGCACCACCGTTCAAAACCCTGGAGCCATTGTCACAGAAAAAGGAAAGAAACAAGTTGGTTCAATCACCTCCGCTGAATGTGGGGAATTCGTAACGGTGGTGTACAGTGTGAGTGCAATTGGATCAGTCGTGCCTCCTCTATTCATCTTTCCCAGAGTCTACTACAGAGATCACTTCATCAGAGGTGGACCAACACAGTGCATAGGGAGGGCAACACGAAGTGGCTAGATGAATGAAGAAGTGTTTGTGGAATATTTAAATCACTTCATCAAGCACGCCAGATGGTCACCAGAAAAGAATATCCTCTTAATCCTCGACAACCATGACACACACATTTCTTTGAATGTTGTGAACACAGCAAGATCTCATGGCGTTGTCTTACTGACCATTCCATCACACACTTCTCATCATCTCCAGCCGCTCGACCGGTCAGTGTATGGACCCTTCAAAACAGCGTACAACAGAGCCATAGATGGATGGCTACGATCCAATCCAGGGAAAGTAGTAACAATATATGAAATCCCAGCTCTAGTGAACCAAGCCCCGATGAGTGCCATGACATCATTGAACATTGCTGCTGGATTCCAAGCCTTGGGTATTCATCCATTTAACCAAGACATCTTTAGTGAAATTGATTTTTCCCCTTCTCTTCCAACTGACTGTGAGCAAAATGTGACTGCAGAAAGCCTTGAGGCAAATTCTACTGTGGAAGATGCAGGACCATCAGGTGAGGTTCTTGGAGCAGTCTTGCCCTTGCCCAGTGATGATGTCCAACCACAAAAAACAGTAAGTAGATGGTCTTATGCAACCATCCGTATCTGGGTCTTGTGTTTCATCTAGCTCACATGATGTCATGCATCGTCCATACATTTCACCACCTGTAATTCAGCCATTTCCAAAAGCAGCACCAAGAAAGGCAAGAAGAGGTAGTCGCAAAAAGGGCAGCCGAACGACAGGACCTGATAGCCCTTTCTGAAAATAGAAAGAGGAGCCTATCAACAACAACAAAGCAGTGTTTGTTCAATTCTGGTGGGAAAAAAGTCATGTCCCCCGAGATCTAAACCCCCAAGTTCAAGTGACACTGATGATTCAGATTTTGTCATCAGATAGTGATGGTGATATTGATCTGGATAGCCCAATAATCGAAGGGTTGTCAAATTTGCTGGCAAATCACGAGCTGTGAATTACATTGCTCGGGTTGATACTCTCAACGGGGAGGACTTTGAGGTGTTTTCCTTCAAAAAGTTGCTGGGAAGGTAGGAACGGACAAGCTTGTGCTTGTTCCAAACCCAAAGGACAAAGCGGGTTTCGATGCAGAAAATGTTGTTTACAAGCTGCCACAGCCAAATAGTGTTGGCAGTTCTGTCCGTTGTTCTGGTCAGCTCGTGTTCAGCAGTGACTTGTCACAGTGGCAACTTCATTAACTTACTTTCAGATACATGTTTCAAATTTTGTGCGGGCTCATTCGCTGTAATTAACATTTCTACTTCATGATTATAATTTGTTTTATGACCACAGCAACGATTTTGGGTTTGTTCTTTCTTCATTTGACACATATTTTTGCACAACTTACTCCTGTGTGGCCCAACTTCCCCAGAGGTTGAATCAACTTCGTCGGGGCAAGTTGAGCAATTTGATATGCATTTTTGTAAAGCTCATGGTCGGTTTAGGTGTACTAGCAGAAGACTGCAACTTGTTTCACAATGTTCCCAAATAAAAGAATTGAAAATAATACACTCAGTTTTGCAAAATAATTAGTCGTTTGGGTTCTGAACAGCCAAAATCGAAAATTGGCTCAACTTACCCCGCCTTCCCTTACACGGGCATAACTACCACATCCGCAGTAAAAAAAAAAACCCTGAGATTTCCTGTTTACTTTGCCTATACACGAGACAGAATTAGAGGCCAGGGTCGTTTTTTAACGTGGGGAAAAGTAATAAATATTAAAAATTGTCTCAGTCGTAAAGGATTTCTCCTCTATAGACGGAGAAAAAGAAATTGAAGCGTGGAACAAAAACAGATACTACACTTTGATCTTGATCAGACGGCCAAGAGTATACACCTCTAATAAGTAAGCAAAATTTAATTTAATTTTATATTTTTGTATTTTTATCTTTCTTTTGTTATTGGTAGAATACAAAATTCATATATATATAAAATATATATAATATATAATATATAATATATATATATATATATGTAAATATATATATAATATATATATATATATATGATATATATATATATAATACAATGTACATCTCGTATATATATTTATATATATATAATATTTAATATATATTATATATGTAATATATACATATTATATATAATATATATAATATATACATAAAATATATATATGATACACAATATATATAATATACATACAATATACATATATAATATATATAGATTATACATATAATATATATATATAATATATATACACATAATATGTATAATATATATATATATATATACATGTACATATAATATATATAATATATATAGAATATATATGTATAATATATGATATATATAATATATATAATATATATATAATATATAATATATATAGCATATAAAATATATAAATATATATAATATAAAATATATATAATATATATACAATATATATAATGTATATATTTAATATATAATATATATAATGAATATAATATATACATATATGTATATTATATAATATATATATATATATATGTATGTCTATAATATATAATACACATATACAGTATATTTATATAATATTTATATATACGAATATTATATACAATATATATATATGTATATTATATTTATTTTTTTAATTTTTTTTTTATTACATTTTCACCCCAAACAAGGCACATTGCCACTTTGGTGTCAGGAGCAGCAACTACTGGGGCACTATGCAGGGATTTGGGTAGCAAGATGTCGGTTCACGTTGCACTTGAACTTCTGCATGTCAGTACAGTTAGGGAAGCAGGATCCTGGAATGGAATTCCAGAGTCTAGCGGTTCTGGGGAAGAAACTACTGGAGTAGAAAGATCTTTTACATATAGGAATCTCTACTGTGTGGGGTGGGATTTAGCTGCCTGTCGGGTTTGTCGAAGCTGTCTGCGTCGTGGGGGCACAAGTGTCTGCAGTTCGTTAGAGCATTCACCATTAAAATACTTGTAGAACAAGCAGAGGGACGCAACGTTTCGTCGATGGGACAGAGGCTGAAGCTTAGATGCCAGTTCAGGGCCTATCAGATTGGCGACTCTTTTTTGAACCTTGTCTAGGAGCGAGAGACTAGTAGCAGACGCACCAGCCCAGATGTGACAACAATACTCCATACATGGGCGAATGGTGGCCTTATAGATATACAGGATAATTTTAGGTGTCAGTAGTTTTCTAGCACGGTAGAGAGAGCCTAACGTTTTTGCAGCGGCCCTGGCAATGTTTTCAATATAATTGTTCCAGCTCATGTTTCCTGTGAACGTTAGGCCAAGGTGCTTGAAAGATGTACTCTCAGACAGGGAGTCACTGGGCATTGCTATTGGTGGCAGAGAAGGTTTCTTGTAGTTATTGAAGGAAACCAGTTTGGTCTTGGCAGCATTGAATGTGACCATCCATTTTTGTCCCCATTCCGCTACAGATTGGAGGTCATCCTCTAGTGTTTTTGCCATTTCTTTAGATATGTGTTCATTTGCTTTCCTGTCATGCCTGTTATAGAGTGTAGTGTCATCAGCATATATACCCATCTCAGAGGCAGTTTTGTTGGGGAGGTCATTAATAAATATCAGGAACAATAGAGGTCCAAGAATAGACCCCTGAGGCACTCCCGCATTTTTATCACACTGTTTAGATGTTCGACCGTCGAGGACAACCTGGATTTTTCTCTTATCTAAGAAGGATTTAATTATGCTAAGTATTCTACCAGTGATACCGTATGATTTAATTTTCCTGAGGAGACCATTGTGCCATACCCCGTCAAAAGCCTTAGATATATCTAGAGCTACCGCTCTGCCCTCCCCGGCTTTGTCTAGTGAATGGTATATACGTTCAGAGATTACAGTGAGGATGTCAGCTGTGGAACGGGCTTATCTAAATACATATTGTTTGTCAGTCAGAAGCTTAGCATCTGTAAGGTGCCGGACTAGAGCATGGTTAATTATGGTCTCAAATATTTTGGCGAAAAGTGGGAGGAGGCTAATGGGGCGATAATTTGATGGGTCAGTTTTTTCACAATCTGTAAATTTGTTCTGACTTAATTACGAAAGATAATGTCTTTTAAGTAGCCTACATTCTCGGCTTTGCAAAGTCGAGCTCTTTCTAAGCTATTCCTTATGACAGTTCTTAACATCGGAAGTTGTAAGGAAAGAATGTCCTGCGTATGTTTGCCTTAAGTTCTTGGATGCTTCTAGGCTTAGTTGCATACACTTTGTCTTTAAGATATCCCTAAAACCAAAAGTCTAGTTCCGTCAAATTAGATGAACGTGGAGGCTATTCAAAATCGAAATTTCAAGAGATTTTTCTATCCTGCAGTTAACAACTGCATTGTTGCAAAAGTCTAGTTCTGTCAAATAAGATGAACGTGGAGGCCATTCAAAATCGAAATTTCAAGAGATTTTTCGATCCTGCAGTTAACAACTGCATTGTTGCTCTAGCTGTATGTGCAGTTGCTCCATTTTGTTTGCCACCAATACCCTGGCATGTTTACTAACTGAGGTTGAAACAAATTCAATAGCATATCTTTTAAGAGGATATTGAACATTAAAAATTGCGCATATAAGATATTTGCATTGCAACAATTGACCTCCATATTCAAAGTGTATATATATATATATATATATATATATATATATATATATATAGTAATTTATAAAATATATATGGCGATTAAGCTACACTGAATATTCCGCGTTTCATCCACTCTAGGATTATTCAGGCTTACGTGTAAATTTTGTGGTTGTCTGTCGTTTTTATATACGCACCTTCTATTGAAATTTTAGTAAGCCAATCAGCTTTCTAGTATCCACCGCGCCCTTCCTATCAACCAATGGACATGCACTTATAGGACAAAGGCTCCTTTTGACCTCTGGTTGGCCTGATTCTTTGCGTGTGTTCTATTTAGCTTGGATATCTACTGTGTTGATCTGTTTTAAATCTAGGTTACGTTTTTTATGTTAGTTTTATATATATATATATATATACATATACATGTATATATATATGTGTGTGTGTGTGTGTGTATGATAGGTTTTGTATATGCATGTTTATTTATTTTATTTATTTATTTGTTTATTTTCTATTGTTTTTGTTAGTTTTAAAGTTATTTTTTATCTCTATCCTAGAGTAAATCTTATCATATGAACACAGTTGTACGCTATTTCTATCCTACAGTTTAATAGATGTTGAGGTACTATAAAGTACAGGATAGCAAATTTTTCATGAAGGCATAATCTACATGACTCGTCTAGGTCCCTACAGGTGATTGCTTGTCTTACTATTTTCCATTCGACTAACGGGGAACGGTCGCTTCCCTTGAGTTCCCAGTATTTATTTGCTAGCGTTGTTTTCATATGATGTTTTTTATTGTTGAATTTATTTTTGTGGTCATAATATCGAGTTTTGAAATCTAAGGCAGTCATATCTACGTAATATTTCTTGTTATTCGGGTTTTCTTTCGTAAATATTGTGGCCTGGTAAACTATGCTTTTGGTTAGATATTTATTTTGAAGTGGGCAAAGTGTGCGGTATCTACAGTTGTATTTATCTTGTTCGTTATTAGTATTTTTATTTCTAGTATGGTTGTTGTTGTCGGGAGTTGGTTTACTATTATTATTATTATTATTATTATTATTATTATTATTATTATTTCTGCTAGTTATATATGTGTCTTCTGTGTTAGTTTTATTTTTGTCATGGTGTCTACTTCTTTATTGTTTATTTTGTTGTTATTTACATTGATTTTATTTAATATTTTATTTTATGTGCTTTAATTATCGTCTCTAAATTTTCGCAACACCTGTAGGATAACTTTAGTGTATTTTTATTGAAGATTTTGTGTAAGGGGTTGGTTGTGGGAAAGTGCATTTCGATAAGATCTAGAAATTTCTTGCCAAGTTTTGTTTTTAACATTTGATTGTATGGGGCCGTATACCAGATTATATTTCTTTTTCTTCTATTCTTAATTTTATTATAGTTATTGGTGTTTCGTTGCTTATATTTGATATCAATATTTTTTAACCACTATTTCTTAGGGCTGTTTCATAGATATTGGTTGACCTGTTAAATGCATTTTCATCGCTTGAGTTATTGCTGAGTCTACTTACGATCGAGTCAGGAATCTGTTTTATAATTGATGGTGGGTGATTGGACTTAGGGTTTACGTATATTGGAGTAGTGTTATCTTTTAAGTAGGGTTAATATGTGTTTTTTTTTTTTGCTAAATTTAACGTGATGTCCAGGAAGTTTGTTATTTTTATGTTTGCTAATACGTCTACTTTTAGGCCTAATTTTTTCATTTCTTTGGGTGTGAATTTCTTAAAGTTATCTCCCTTGACTTTGTTGGAGTCTTTTATTATAGCTAATCCGTCATGTATATATAGGCCGATATCCGTAGTATCAAATATGCTTGTGAGGGTATATAGAACGAATAATCCCACAAGATCTGATGCCTCTGCAGAGTCCCTGGCACCCATCGCCAAATCAAACGAATTTGTCATTTTAGTTTTTACCCATTGGTTATTGTTATTTAAATGTAGAAAATCAGTGCCATTAAATAACAATATATATATATATATATATATATATATATATATATATATATATAAAACTAACATAAAAAACGTAACCTAGATTTAAAACAGGTCAACGCCGTAGATATCCAAGCTAAATAGAACACACACAAAGAATCAGGTCAACCAGAGGTCAAAAGGAGCCATTGTTCTATAAGTGCATGTCCATTGTCTGATAGGAAGGGCGAGGTGGATACTAGAAAGCTGATTGGCTAACTAAAATCTCAATAGAAGGTGCGTATATAAAAACGACAGACAACAACAAAATTCGCGCATAAGCCTGAAGAATCATAGAGTTGATGAAACGCGAAATATTAGTAGCTTAATCGCCATATATATTTAATAAATTACTAACTAACTCTACCTACGTATTGAGCACTTTTGAAGTAAATACTTAAAGTTTATGCATAAAATTATACTTTTGTATATTAATTTTATATGAGTAAATGAAGTAGTTATATATATAAATATATATATATATATATATATATGTATATATATATATATATATATATATATATATATATATATATATATATATATATATATATATATATATATAGGAAATTTATTGCTATGAGTCCAAAATGAATTTACATTTTGTTTCCGCTGAGAAGATATCATCTGAAGATGAGAAGAGATCCGATCAGCTTTGTCACAATTCGTAGATGGACTGAGTTCTGACACCAATAAGATTGGAAAAAAATCATTGTCGATGAAGGGGAGTTAAATTAGAAGGGGAGAAGTGGAAGGGGGAGGACATTTGAATTTAAAGTAGTAGGAGTGTAAATAATTAGAGGGGGTTATTAAATATTAATTATGTGTGTATATTTATAGACGCTGTTGTAATTTATAACGGTTTAAGTTTAATACTTTGAAAAATATTAGTTTCATTGTATATATTAAGGATTTAAATTTTAAGTTGGAGAAATCAAATCTATCAAAGAATAAGAAATAGAGACGATGTTACGCTGTGTCATAAAATGAGCGTTTGTTGTATATTGGTTGATATTGGAATGGAGATGATATATTAAAACATGTCTATTTATAAAAGATTGGTACGTTATGTGTTCGTCTAGTGGTCTTTCTATTACATATGTTCGTATGCTGTTAAGTGTGAATATGTGTAACATGCATTTTCACATACCTCTGCTTCTTCGTTGGTCCATCTGGAAATTCTCGTCTGGGAGGGAGACTTGATACCTGCTTTTGGGGACGAAGATTTATTTCACACCAAGACAAGAAATCTGTTCTATAGTTTTTTTATTCACCTTCCAGTTTGTTTACAGAAGTAAGGAAAGTGAATTTGGCTTGTGGTTTCTTCTTCTAGGTCTTATTTCTACCACGTCAGCGTTCGTTCCCACCTCCAGCGAATGGGAGGAGACAACGGCAAAGCCGTCCGCTTTCGTCCAAGACGCAACCACATCTCCTCGATTCAGCTAACCTGATCACACGACTCACACGCAATTCAATCAGCTGATATTGACTTCCGGTCAACGTGTCTACACTACAACTCACACATTTCTCTCTCTCTCTCTCTCTCTCTCTCTCTCTAACATTCCTTCCCCCATTATTTATAAAAATGTATGACGAAGACGTACATTATTTTTTACTACCCACTTTTTCTAAGGGAATCCTAAGCTCACCCCACTGGCAAAGGAACTGTCATACCATTATTCAATAAATCATAATTCAAATAAATAAAACTACATCCACAAATAATACCATGTGGCGCCAATCCTTGCGTCCTCAAAGGTCAACAACTCTGTTACCCCATGGCCTCCATCTCACATCTTAGGATCATGCAGAGATCACTATATCTCTTGTAACGCTATAACGCATTTCCACAAGCACATGCCTCATATGAGATAAAAGATTTTTCTTATAAAATTACGAGAGCATTTTCCTATGCCTCCCGCCGAATTATGCATCCGGAGAAAAATCCCACGAAAAAAAACGACACACAAAAAAAATTCTACAACCATTTCGAAAATTAGAATAAACATCGACTGAACCTTTGACTCCTCCAAACTTAAGAACTAGTTGACCCCTTATTCAACCCAGTAGTGTATCTTTTTTTTCCTACATTGCTTAAATCTTATTTCTTTCGCTTTTTTTAACATTTTATCAGTGGCGGTTCGTTCATGGAGCTGTGGGATTGCAGCATCCCCAAGTTATTTCTACACACTATTAATGATAAAATTAAAAATAATACGTTTGTTTATCATTATTATTTTTATTTATTTATTTTTTTTTCTATGTGTACATTATAAAATCATTAACTTTAATGTCGGTATCTCCAAATTCATATAATAACAAAAATAAAACTTGCTTGGAGCTGTGAAATTCACAGTTACACTTTCTTAATGAAATTCTCTTGTACGCATGCGCGAATTAGACGCTTTAGACAGCCGATGAAAGCCTCTTGAGGAACTGTCGCTTGGCGCAGCTCCGTGTCGTGAAATTCATTGTTTGCTTAGAGTGTGCGCCTGTATAGATATGATAACATTGTTATTGAAAAAAAAGGAGGTTTACTTATATTTTTTTAAATTATTATTAAAATCTGCATATAACGTGTTCTTGTACATAAAATATTGTGCTATTTTTTTTTAAATACGCACATTTTTAGCATTGCGATTTAAGTCGGTAGCAGACGGAAATATATAATATGCAGAAACTGTTTATTTTTATTTATTAAAAGTATTCGGGAATTTAGCAGTGAAGCTAACACGAGGCCAAGGGTAAAAACCAAATATACAATAAATAAATCTTACCATAAAAATAAAGTTACTTTTCCATCTACCTGCCTTTTTGTTTGTTTCTTTAAAGTAGTTTTAAATGCTATTTATTTTGCAACAACTAAACTTTACAAAAAAAAACTGTTTACATTTTTTCCTAGAAGCAAAAAAGCTAAGAAACAGTTTATGTTGAAAATACATATTAGTTAGAAATCTTTTTAACGTGCATATTTTAGATATAAAAAAATTAGCATTTATTTGCCTCCAACAAGGACAATGTTAGAAGTTTTACACTTTGAAAAATGTTTTTTTTACACAAGATTCTTTAATTAAAATGTGTTTGTAAGTAAAAAAAAAAACACAGTTTTTTATAATTATGCATTTTTATACTTTACATTGAATTTGTTAGTAGATGGGTCAGATAATACGCATTAAAAAAGTAATTAGAAATCCTTCTGGACTGAGACAATTTTAATTTTTTTGTTTTTTGGGGAAGAAAGCTACATTAAAATTCGATGTTTTATAATGCTTATATATGACATCCTATTTTCTTATAATAAATCTCCACTTTATGTCGATCTTTACCGGCATGGGAAGGTCAGTAAATAGCCAAATTTGTTCTTTTTATATAAAAAGCAAGTTGTTAAAAGATTTGTAAATAAAATTTTGTATCTTTAAATATTTTTGTTTGTTTGCTCACTATATAGAAATGTAAACTGTTTTATTTTGCATTTTATTTACAAATACGTTTTGTTATAAATACATATTTAAAAATAAATTTTGTAAATAAAACTGTTATTAAATAAAACGCTATTTTCAAATAGTATATTCCTAAATTAACCCTCGTAGGGAGGCAGGTAAATTTCAAAGTTTTTCTTTTTTTGTTTTAAAAAAAATAAGTTATTTTTAAAAAACTTTTTCGTTTGTTTGCAAAAAAAAACGCAAATTTTTATTTAATCTGAAAAGTTTAAAAGGAATAAATATATATATTATTTTTATTCTGTAAAGTGTACATAATTAAAAAAAATCTTTTTAATAAAAAGTTTTTGCGTATTATCCATTTCTGATTGATTATTTGTCTTTGTTATATATTTGAATATTTATTTGAATGTTTGTTTATTATTTGATTAAATATTTATTTATATATTCGAATTCCTTTACCCAATATTAAAAAAATATGTAAAATTTTTGAAGCAGCACCCCCACTAATCTCAGGCACGAGCCGCCACTGCATTTTATCATTATTATTACTATCATTATTAATTAATTAACAACATGTTCTTACTTACAAATTAATCATTATCTCAATAAACCCCACAAGGCAAAAATTCACTCCTCCTTCATTCTGCGAAAAAAAAAACATGTCCAAGAACAAGAAAAACCTGCACAATTCTGATGTGAGAAAACATCAATCGCATGAAAATATAAATAAAAAAATTCTCATAATCATTCACAAAGTCTCATCTCACCAATAAAAAGTTACAAATAACAAAACATAGATTCGTGGAAACCCAAAGTTGCCCACGTCAGCAAATTCCGAGGTCGGTTACATCACCTTTACCACTTCACAGAATCTCAAAAATAAAAAAATAAAAAATTACAGTCGTTTACAAAAAATACATAGACATTTTCAATTAAAATACATAGTCGTTTCCAAAAACAAAAAAAAACCCGACTCACTTAGTACTTTCAGAAAAACCTTCATAAAACAAAATTCAACACAAAATAACAATCGATGGAAACTAAAATTGTCCATGACACCCAACACTGGGGTTTTCTTTTTTAAAGAAAAACAATCACATTTTACTAAAAAACATACATTTTAACATTTCATTAAACAGGTTACATACAACGAATACCATTTTTCCACACCAGAAAAAAATTCTTACGAAAAAAAAAACGTACAATTAAAGAAAAAAAAATTCACATTAGCAGAAAATGTCCCTTACTTCTTAAAAGAAAATACACGTTGTTTTTCCAAAACGCACGCAAAGCTTTTACAATTTAACCATTGCAACATTTTAACTGCATATAATTGTTTAACCTATAAATTCATAACAAATATTTGATTGACGTGTTTCTCTGGTAATTGTGACAAGTCTCTCCATTCACTCTCTGTAACTAAAGTTTATATTTCTTTTCTATTTCTTTTTTTCTTTCTGTTTTACACATTGACTGCATATTCAAAATTAACAATTTATTATCAGTATGTCAATTGATATATCTTTCTTTTTCAATTTCCTCTGTTTATACACCGTAACATAGCATTTTTTTTCTTTGTGTGTTTTCATATTTAAAATCAACAATTCGTTATCTGTATGTCGATCGAGCTATCTGTTTTTTTATTTCTCTTCATTTAGCATAATATATAACTATACATGATTTTAATGTGTCTTTTTTTCCGTTGCATCTATTTTTTTCACCGTTATTCAATGAAAGGACCCTACGTTGTTGTTTTTTTTAATTTTCTTTATCTTTTCCTTTTTTTATGTGTAGTGTACAATTTTTTTTTCGTTGTGTCTATATAGCCTTTTTATGGTAACGACCAGGTTCGAGGGTTTTTTTTCCACACTCTTTCTGAGTGTTCTGGTTCAAGAACGGCACAAAATGAGCGTTTGAATAAATATACGGCGCAGACATATGTTTTGTATGTCTCCCGTCTTAAATGATTTATTCGGCCAGACCCTTTTTCACGGCCCACAAGGCATCATTCAGGGATGTGGGTAAAGTAACCTCATGTTCGTTAACAGCTGTCTTCCAGCCATCCCATGCCAACTCCAATATCAAGGGTCCTTCCGTCTTATCTCAAAAAACAATTTTGCCGACATTTCATCCGACAGATATCTGACTTCTAAAGTTCTTACGTATCAGCGGCATATATTCTATCTTTTTTTCTCTCCTACTTCAGATTCACTACATAGTGGCCACCTCACCACTACACGTCCACTCTTGTGTTGGAAGTTCTGATACTCCCAAGATTGGGCATTTTCAATCAGCCGAAGCTCACAAGCGGCCCTATCTGCAAGCTTAATCTATGTGGGTGCATTCTATCACGCACTCTCGTTGCAGCTACAACAAGCCTTTTAAGCCCATAGGTATGCAGTACTCCCATTTTTATTGTATGCGAAGAATATGATCTTTCAACTGTAATACCGGTCAACTTAATCAAGCTATATACAGACGGCGAAAACAGACGAACTGTTGCACCCCTCTACTTGTTTAACAAGTATTTTAATCATAGGTTCTCCAACGAATTACAAGCCCTTGTACTATTTTTACATATTCCAGAGAAATCCGACAAGCAGCAACATTCAATCTTACACAATAGAGATCCCCATATGCCAGAAAGCCTTCTACTGAAAGAATTTCTTTCCCCGGACAGCTAGACTTTGGAATTCTCTTCTGTGTCCCTGCTTCCTTGACTATAATGACATTCAGAAGTTCAAGTGTAATGTAAACAGACATCTCGTTGCTCAACTCCCTACATAGTATTCCTGCAAATCTTGTTTTAATATGAATCTTATGAAACCACTTTTTATATTTTATTGTGTCAGATAACATGTATTATGACATTGTATACTTATACTAAAATTAACATAAAACTACATCAGTGTCTTCAGATCTTATTCAATCTTGTTTTAGTGTGAATCTTATAAAATCCTGTCGCAACCAATATTTTTTCTTCCCCTATCACATGATATCCATCTCCAGTGGAGAGCCAACTTATTTTTATTAGATTCAAACCACCTTATAAGAGTTGCTGTATTATCCATGCTGAGTTTTAGTGGTATTTTGTACCGGCTGCTTTTAACTTAGGTGAAGCATCAAAGTGCTATATCAACAACACCATCTAGTATTGAAATTAAAGTTTCCTTTTAACTGCCGAATACCGTTAAATGTTCATGCAAAAAAAGAGGTTTTTCTTCTTCAGCTTGCAACGCTCTCGGCACACACACACACACACACACACACACACACACACACACACACACACACACACACAAAACGACAATTCTTTTTCTCTTCCAGTTTTGATGTTCGTAGAAAATCCGTCTTTCTTTCTTCCCACTGACACACGAATTAACCGTACATTCGAACGATCCCGAGTGAACAATTTTCCCAGCTTTTATATCCTATCTAGGAAAAAAAAGGAAGAGACAGGAATAAAAATAGCTTCTCCCATCATGCCCTGCCTTCCCAAGATGCCCTTCTTGTATATAAATGAGCTAGCCATCCTTTCCTTCTTCTTTCACAACGAGCGATGCAGATATGCCCGGTACGTTTTTTTTCTTTCTAACCATATACACCACACGCCCCTTGATCTTTGAGATCAATAAAACACTTCATAATCCGTCATCCAAGCAATCCTCCTCCTCTCACGTTGAGGCCTCTGGGGGACAACTTCTTGGGGGGGGGTGACGTTTTCAGGTTCACTACAGACATTTTCGTCTGGTTGTAAAGAACCACAATGTGGGGCTAAGTCGAATTGGGGTGCATCGTTAGATTCTTGGTGGATCTCGACTTACTCCTCTTCACTGCCATCAGTGCGCACCGGCAGGGTTACACGGCACAGGTCTAGGATATGCCGGGGAATGCCATTCACCATCACGTTGTTCTTCGACTGCATTCCCGTTACGACCCCCTCCCCCAGCGAGTGGTACATTTTGCATTGGGGGGCTTCACCCACACCTCCTCGCCCACTTTTATGGTAACTTCTTCGCCCTCAATTCCTACCGTTTTGTTGCATGGATGCCGCCACTTATATGTGAAGATGGCTCTATGAGGCACAGTTGTCTCATCTTGTCTGGTTTTCGGTGAGATATTGTACCAAAACACCGCCTTCATGGGTGAAATGTTGCTTTTTTCCACAGCAGCTTTGATAGTGCGATGATTCCTCTCAACTATCCCATTGCCACTCGACTCGGCCGATACGTTGCCCTAAAAAAATGCCTTACTCCCCCTTTAAAGGCTTCTGATCAGAAAGCGGGGTCATTGTCCATTAACAGTTCCTCAACTGGCCCTCTCTCCAAAAATATAAACCCTCCAACCACCCCTTCAGCCTCTGCCCTGATCTCTCTCCATATGGCAAACTTCCCCGGTCCACAGTCGACCATCGACAGATACAGCTTATGGCGATAATGGGTCACATCAATGGCCAATTGCTTGCAGTCCTCCGCAATGTGTAACTCTCCTGCTTCATGTCTGGATAGTCCGGGATCTATCGATTGACACTCCTGACAGTGCTCCACTACCTCCCTGACCTCCTTCCTGGTGGTTTCCAGGTAAACCTCTCTTGCCAGGAATAACGTCCGTTCTCGACCAAAGTGGTGCATTTCATGTAACATTTTAACTTCCTCCCCTGCACAGCATACTGAGGAAACCTCTTTTCTCTCTTGCAGCCAGGCCTTCTTTACCTGTGTCATCGAATCCGCCTTGTTCTTTTCTGATGGGACCAGCACTACAGATACATTCAACTGGAATTCCGCGATCAAATCTTCAAGTGCTCCAAGCCTGCGCTTGATCAGCATTTCTGCAGCACCTCTGGTCCTAATTCTCTTATCGCCAGTCACTGCCAACCTGATCCATGAAACTTCCGTTGCCGAATTGGATTTGATTTCAATCGTTTTCAATCCCTACTTCAGGGCCAGATTGATTCCTTTCATATCGGCCTCCAGTTCAGCTATGTTGATATGGGAATAGTCGTTTTTCTTTTTTAGCCACGCCGCACCTTCCACAGTTACACCTCCCATCTCTAATACAAAGACGGCAACAGACTTACCAGCCCACCTCAAACTTGCAAGCTTGCCGAGTGCTTCAAATGAACTCTCAGCGAAAGCCAATTTCAGTCTTTGCTCCACTGAGGCAAGGTTTCCCTTATCTTCATCGCGCATCTGCTGGTAAACAACCGCCAGTAATGGTAGCACTCCTTGTTCTTCCCCTGTCCACGGTTTCAGAATTCCCTCCTCTATCCACTTCTCCACTTCTTCCTCGAATCCTTTTCTTATGTCTCTTCGCAGTGTTTTCTCATAGAAGCTTACTTTGTTTCGTAGTTCCAGAGACCCAGAGATCCATTTCCATTCCACCTCTCGCCATCGAACCTCGCCAGGAAATCCTCATCCTCAATGCAGCAAGCCTCCAGTTTTTGCATTCTGATATTTCTATCACCTTCCACTCCTGCCATTCCTACTGCGCCGAGTGGTCCGAAAGTTACTTGGCCCCCCTCTCAACATAGCGCCCCCAGTTGGTTAATCGCACTTACACCTAAAGCCACATCAACATCACCAACCACACGATCCAACACCTGGGCTCGTAGTCCAATAGACACAACTTGCCCAGTACTTCCGCTGTTTTCTCTCCTAGGCATTTCACCTCCCTGCCATCCACAGTCTTAATACTCCTGGCTCTGCTCCATGATTAAGCGACAGTCTTCGTTATCAATGTCGCGGTGCAGCCTGAGTCAAAAAAGGCCATGGCTCTCTTCCCATTGACTACTACCGGTAACTGAGGCAACGTTTCGTTGTGCGCCATTTCCACATAGAAGGGGGAACCACTGGCGCAATCGCTCCCCTTTACTCGTTTCCCTGGTCCCGTGTAGTAACGCAATACTGGCTAATGTGCCCCACTTGTCAACATCGGTAGCAGGTGACCCCCGATCTCGGCTCTTTGCAGTCCTTGAGCAGGTGAGGACACTGGCACCGGAAACACTTGATGGCAGGTCTCCCCTTCTGTCGCCTCGCTGCCTGTCTCTCGTCATTCAAGTGGGGCCTCATGCACTTATTTCCACTCACAGCTGCAGCCACGATTGGGCCCTTGACATTCTCGACTAGGACTCTGGCGTGGACCAAGAGATTGTCCACTTCCATCGTATTGATCTCAGTGATTCTTTGCATGTTCGCGGAGATTTCTGGGAAGCCGTTCACGAGATATAGCTTTACCGTCATCTCCAGGCTCCTCCCCATGTAACCAGCCAATCCTGCCAGTCTTTCTGATTTCTACAGCAAAGACGGCAACAGACTTGCCAGTCCACCTCAAACTTGCAAGCTTGCCGAGTGCTTCAAATGAACTCTCAGCAAAATCCAATTTCAGTCTTTGCTCCACTGAGGCAAGGTTTCCCTTATCTTCATCGCGCATCTGCTGGTAAATAGTGAGGGCTTCCTCCTCTAAGTAGAGCGGCAGCAGGGTGACCACGTCTTCGATTTTTTGCAACCTTGCCACCATCTTTAATTTTTCCAGCCATTTAATTAGGTCACGCTCCCCAGTGAAGGGTCTCAACATCTGAGTTGAGAGTCTCCAGTCAGCCATGTTAACCTGCTTGATGAGCCGAAATAGCTTCTCCCATCATGTCCTGCCTTCCCAAGATGCCCTTCGTGTATATAAATGAGCTAGCCATCCTTTTTTTCTTCTTTACCAAGAGCGATGCAGATACGCCCGGTACGTTTATTTTTCTTTTTTTTCTAACCATATACCGCACACACCATCCGATACACAACCAAAAGCAACCTCTGCCGAATACCATCCTATATACAACCAAATCCAACCAAAAGTATTCGATCCACACCACAATTCACTACACTACCATAAGAACCCCTTCCTAAATAGCATCTCATATACATCGAAATCCCCAACACACCAGTCTGTCAGCAGATATAATTAGGCGAAACTGTTTGATAATAGAGTCTCCAACGGCCAGGTAAGAGAAAATGGCAACTGTTTTCGTTGCTTTAGGGTTTTATAACAAAATCAGTAAAAACTTTCTCAACGAGTGAAAACATGTTTTCTTACATCTGCATGATCGACTGAGAGTATCTTTTCGATCATTTGTAATACATATAAAAGAGAGAGTCTGTTCGGGTGGTGCTTTTGAGCTCCTCACATGTGAAAGAATTTATCCGTATTATTTCGTCTTCATAAAAAAGACAAGTAAAGATGTTCAATGGTTTAGTTACTCACAGAATTGTGGAAGACGTGATTTTAACAAAGTGAATGTGTTCAAAATTGATGAAAATTATTCAGATTGTGATAAGACATGCAAATTCCACCAGTTGTTTTTCAAAGTGTTTCAAAAGCACCGTTGCATAAAAAATGATGATAACTAAGGGCAATAACTCTTTTTAACTTGAGAGTTATAAATAGAGTAACTATCAAAAGATCCAGCAATCACTTTTTTACCTAATATTTAAAGTATTTACCTAATATTTAGATTGTTTACTATGAAATAACGTTTGATTAGACTGAAATTGTTGGAATTTTGAACTTTTCAATCTGTATTTGATGATTTTTATCATAATTTTGAATATAAGTTCCTTCTGCCAATCATCAAATGACTATCAATTATTGTACAATTATACTCGTTGTCAAATAATGGTAAAATGTTAATCTGATATAAAAATGTGAGTGAATCGTTTGGAGACTTTAAATCTTACCAGATTAGTAACGTAATAAAATCGCTAATTTTTACACAAAGCTAAAATTGAAAAAGTAGTGTTAATATTCCTTAATATGAATACTTGATTTTCACAAAAAACGGTTATTTAACAATAACTATCAATTTATATAAACCTTTGATTTTCATAAAAAATAATTATTTGACAATTACTATAAATCTGGATGAAAAAAGAACAAAAATATATTAATCATGTATTCATGATAGTCAACTGAAAATATATGAAAACCTAATTGAAAATTAAGAAATCAAAAATTCACAAAACGTTTGAAAAATTTTATGACACTATGGTAAACATGATTATAATTTAATGGTTTAGACAATGCATTGCACAAATATTGATTCGATCCTCATATATGTGTGGAATTTGTTGACGGAAATATTAACTAACATAGCATTTCAATATTTTATTCTGTATTAATTTATAAGACTAGCATGGGTGCCCGGCGTTGCCCAGGAGTTTGGAGGTGTGTGTTGAGCAAAAAAAGTGTTAGTACAAAGGCATGTTCGAACTCGTACCGTGAAGGAGGAAAAGAACGTGAAAAAAAACGTGACGTCTGTACTGTTACGACTACCTCCAAATCGGAAGAGACGTAAGTTTAAATTAAAGCTAGAAAATCGAAAAGAGGGGATGACTTTAGAAAATATCGGCGAAAAAAGCGACCCCTCCCTGTAGAAAAGTGCTCACTTGAGGGTGAAGAAATTAATGTTTTTAGCCAATTGTTCGGTATTTGTCGCCTGACAGGTCGAGCTTCAAAACGATACTGATCTTGTGAAAATCTGTCGCCTCTGTCGAAAGTTTTAGGCCGACATGCAACCATACATACATAGATTTATATATTTGTTCCTCAAATTTTCGCCCCAAACCGATTAAAAAGCTTACCCTATCTCTGAATACCCTTAATGTTAAATTTCAAATGTTTAGACCAAAAATTGGTTGAGTAATTTGGTAGAGACCGCAGAGGTCAAAATTTTAAAACTTTGGCCCGTATTATGACCCCTTAACATTTATTGTTTTGGGATCTAATGATATTATCAAGTTAGATCCATGTCCACAAAACCTATATAAAAAATTCAAGTGTTTAGATCCAAAATTGGCGGAGGAGTTTGGTAGAGTTCTCAAAGGTTAAATCGTTGAACTTTGACCCTTTAAACGCTAAATTTCTGGCCGAAAACTGATTACAAAGATTTTCCCAAATCTCAGTACCCTGTATATCAAATTTCGAGTCTGTAGATTGAAAATTGACAGCGTTATTGTGCAGGGAAATGTACACAGACACTTTCACTTTTATAGATATTTAGATAAGAATATTTAATTTCCATTATATCTGTTCCTGGTTTAACTACTTTAACAAAAGTCACATATGAAATTAATTAGTCAAAATAATTGTTTGAGAAAGTGTGGAATATGTTTTACATTTTAATATCAATTTTTATTGTTAAGTTACTGATGTTAATATTAAATGAGTTTCATATGTTAACTTTATTCAGAGTCCACGAAAACATAAAGTAAAAAGAATTAAAATATTAATGAATTGCTGAACACTTGTCTCTAACAACGTTGTCTCCGGCAAATGAACCACTAACTAAAAATATGAAGATTCCATATAAAATTTCTATCCAATTATGTGGGTAACTAATATTCACTAGCTGAATAGGCAAAACACACTACATATAAGATTGTTTGTATAGATTCTGTATAATTTCATATATATTTTCATTAAGACAATTGCCCCTACCACAAGTATATTTCTTTCTTAATAGTTTAGATTGTTTTCAAGTTATTCCCTCTATACCACTTTATTTGCTGAGATAAAGTTATATCCAAGAGCTCATTCAGCGAAACTTTCCTTCTGTTCATGTTAAATACATATTGGCATTACATATTATGTTGGGACAGCATTATCCATGTTTTTGTGTCAAGGCAATTTATATAGCCTGGTGGCCAGTCAATAAAGATACATTAATGAGAAATGACAGCTTCTGTCACTTGATTGATTGACGTTATTTTAAATTTTTTTTCTGTGCGCATTTTATTACAGCGGTTGATATATTCTACCTGAATCTTATTTCTCATCATCCGAGGCAGATTTACTCTTTTTGAACATTATTTTTCATCATTTGACACTAATTCGTTGTATTCTCTTTTACTTCGAAGTATTTACAAATGTGAATTACTCCCAGGTCTTCTGAATAACAGTATAATAATGATAGTATAGAACAATACGTTGAAAAAACTCGCAAAAATTATTTTAGGATGTTTACATTACAGATTGTAATTGTTCAATTGATATTGTTTAATAAAATAGTGTTTTAACAGATTATCTTGATTGATTTTCTGATGAATATTTCAAAGTATCGTAATACACATGTGTAATCAATCCAAGCAATGCTTATATTTCTTGCGTAGCTTCTTACAACACTCAGTGATTTTCTAGTTAGTTAACAACTGATTTTTGATAAAGCATTTTCTGCTGGATTCGTTTGTTCTTTTATAATGGACAGAATGATTCACAGATGTATTATGCAAGCAGACGAGTGAAGACTTCTATATTGTAGTGAGACAACAGATTCATCTGTACATGTTAGGGCGTTGTGGCTCAATGTTAGGGTTTGCTGGTTATATCGCAGTTTATTAGCTATGCTTCAGTGGCCTCCTTACTAGTCATTAATGTTGTTTAATAACAAAGTGTTTTGCCATAAATTTCTTGATTACCTGATAGTAAACAGTAGTTTGATCATCAATCCAAGCAATGTTTAGATTTCTCTTACACCACCTTTTAATCAACAACTGATTCTTGATACGAAACACTTCCTGTTGCATCATGTTTATTCTTTCATAATGGACGTTCTAGACAAGAAGGATTCAGAGATGTAGTATGTAACCAGATAAGTGAGGACTTCTATATTGTAGATTCATCTGTAGTTGTTAGGCCATTGTGTCTCAATATTACAGGTGCTTCTGTGGCCTCGTTACAAATCAAAAGATTAGTGAAACAACACTATAGTTGCTATAAAGTTATTCTAGCTTCTTCAACTAGAAATTTGATAGGTTGTCTATGCAGGGATTTGTGATACTAGAATCTATCTAACATTAACATTAGGCTATATTTAATATTTACTCTATATCCGTTTTCATAGGTTTCTTATCAGTTGGTAATCGGTGGGGATATATTGCATCTGATCAGAAAAACAATATTCAACATCTATCTCGTACATTCCAATGAAGATATCTTTTTACGATTTTAAGTGTCCCATAAAGAACAATTGTTTCAATATCTAGAACAGTTTGAAATTATTTTGTGTGAGTTCACATAAGTAAAACTAAACGTAGAACAATTGTGAAAGGAATAATAACATGATGTGAACAATTATGCTTTTCCTTAGGAAATCAAGCGGTTCCTTATTTGATAGTAATATTTGATTTCGTTATATACCTTTGGCTTTTTTATTTTCTTTTTTTTGCAAAAGCATAGTCATAAAGGTATGGTGACTATATCTTAGTATATAGTTTCTCATAATGTGTTATATTCTTAATAGTTATTTGGAATAGTTTATTTTTATTATGAGACATTTTCAGGTTGTTTACTGTAATAGTTCTGTAATAAATCGTAAAATATCGTTTTTATAAATCGTGTTTTTTCATATGCATTATACAATTTGACTTATGAGAACAAGAATATTCACATTATGCAAGAATATGGCTTTTCACTGGAGTGAGTTCTCATATGAGTAATTTAATAGGATTTTTTAAAAGAAGGATATACTCACACTTCACAAGAATGTGGCTTCCCTCCAGTGTAGGTATGGCCAGTCTCGATTTCTGAGACCATTATATCCACTCACTTCACAAGGATATGTGTAATTTCTCATATGTTCTATTAACATTGGTGTCTGAGAACAAGAATAGGCACACACTTCACAGGAATATGGCTTTTCCTAAGTGTGAGTTCTCATATGTTTTATTAAAGTTGATTTTTGCGAACAAGAATATTTACATATTTCACAAGAATATGGCTTTTCTCCAGTGTGAGTTCTAATATGTCTCACTAAATTTGATCTGTCATTACAGGAATATCCACACACTTTACAAGCATGTGGCTTTTCTCCAGTATGAGTTCGCATATGTTTCAGTAAAGCTGATTTAAAAGAACAAGAATATTCACATATTGTGCAAGAATATGGCTTTTCCCCAGTGTGTGTTCTAATATGTTTCACTAATGCTGATTTGTCATGACAGGAATATCCACACACTTCACAAGTGTGTGGATTTTCTCCAGTGTGAGTTCGCATATGTATAACTAAAGCTGATTTAAGAGAACAAGAATATTTACATATTGTGCAAGAATATGGCTTTTCCCCAGTATGAATTCTTATATGTCTAATCAAAGATGATTTCCGAGAACAAGAATATTCACACACTTCACAAGAATGTGGCTTTTCTCTCGTGTGAGTTCTCATATGATTCACTAAATGTGATTTACGAGAAAAAGAATAACCACACACTTCACAAGAATGTGGCTTTTCTCCAGTGTGAGTTCTCATATGTCTCACTAATTTTGATTTTTCATGACTTGAATATTCACATATTATACAGGAATGTGGCTTTTCCCCGGTGTGAGTTTTCATATGTCTCACAAACGATGATTTTTCTGAACAAGAATACCTACACACTTCACAAGAATGTTGCTTCCCGCCAGTGTGAGTTCTCATATGGATCAGTAAGTTTGATTTATGAGAACAAGAATATCCGCATATTTCACAAGAATACGGCTTTTCCCCACTATATATTTGCATGTTTCAATAAAATCTATTCTGAAATTAGTGTATCCATATATTATATTAAGAAGAGAGTATCCATATACTATATAAAGAATATATAATTTTATCCTCGAATTTTAGTCTTAATTCAGTGAGTTAGAAGTCATTTGATTTCTTGATTGCAGAAAAGCCAAACCAGAACATAGCAGTTTTCTAGTGTTATTTATGTAAGATATATTTTTAGTAACTATCGTTTCCCATACTGTATCAAACAGTATATTTTCCAAGGCCACATACTTTTCTGCAATTTGTGATACGATCTCTTCATACATTTTGCTGCATTTCAACATTAGACACATATTCCTCTATAAATAATATTACCTTCAGGATGTGTGGGTTTCATTACCATTGCAAAGGAGTTATAAAATTTTAATCCCACGTAAATCAATACTTTCCAATGTAATAATGTTAAAAGAATGATCCATTGTAATTCAATAATAGCGTTCAATCAGGAACATCTGTAAATAAAAATAAATGAAAGTCAATATTTTCATTATTTGCAGTATTTAATATTTTTCTATTTGCATTCATATATTCGTAATTTCTTTGTTTATTGTGACGATTTTATGTGATTGAACTCACAACCTTTACAATGTAATCTTAAATACATTTGAAACATATAAGTAAAATAAACAATAAATGGATGTTCCTTATGATATATTCTAGAGAAAATTATATCTGGTACTTGCTTATAATTTTTTATAGTAGGAAAACACACACACACACACACACATATATATATATATATATATATATATATATATATATGTGTGTGTGTGTGTGTGTGTGTGTGTAATACACATTTAAGTAAAGTTATATATAAAATGTTTAAACTATAAATCAAATAAATAATTTCCACCCAAAAAGAAAATTCTCTAGTAACATAATCTATTTTGGGTGGTAAATAATTTAAAAAATTCAGAATATAAGCAAAATCTATAGCGACTTATGATGTTATTAGGTTATATACTAAAATTCAACATGAAAAACTTATAAAAGAATTTAATAAGGTAATATATAGATTTTTTTAAACTCTAAAGCTTATTGGTGTAAAAATAAAAACTGCAAAAAATAGTGTTTCCAAAGTTACATTAAAATTACTTATACGTCATCTCATTAAAGAAAGTTATTACTTTAAACTATAGGTATCATGATAGGATTAAACCCTTCACCATTTTGGGCAAATCTGTGTTTACATGGACTTGAATATATATATATATATATATATATATATATATATACATATATATATATATATATATATATATATATATATATATATATATATATGTATGGAGAGAGAGAGAGAGAGAGAGAGAGAGAGAGAAAGAGAGAGACCTGTTTGTAATATACTGAATTTTACTGGGTTTGTATAATTCAGTAAATTTTCATATACAAATAAATTTTAAGCCAAAGGGAGATGACTTAAATTGTAAGCTACAAATAATTGAGCATTTATATACTTTATACTGTATTAACAAAACCAAAACTTCAAAAAAGGAATTGATAGCAACAAAAAGTGTATTTCATTGTTAGTTACAATTGTTTCAAGATTAATTGGACACATTCAAACATTATGGCGTTTGAAAATTTTCACATAACCAGCCTTTCTTCAGACTTCTTGAATAAAACACATTTTAACAATAGAACATTATGTAAAGACATTTCCCTTAAAGGAAAAATAAATAAATTAGCAATTAGTGGATTGGGAATTAATTGATATTGTTCTCTGACAAGTAAAATTTGAAAAATCCCTGCTTGTTAAATTTACTCTTGTTCTAAATGATTTTATCCAAAAATGCAAGGGTAAACACCACTTTATCGGAGTAAAACACACTTGGAGCTATAGACTGGTTTTATTATCAGAATAATTATTAATAGGATATATATTATTTTATTTGGGTATCCAAGAACACAATTCACGAATTGTAATTTTTGTCTGGAGCCATTAATAACCCCAGCAGATGGATGGATGGCAGATGTAGGTTATACCCATGGGTATACAATTAGCTTCAAGATTAAAAATACACTTTAAAATCTTAATTTGTTGAATAAGCTAGCATAGCCTTTTCTGTATCTGTTTAATTAATTAATAAATCGTAGGCGTATTTTAAGGTTTATCAAACTAGAAAAATCAAACGGCCCTGGCAGTCTCCGTTTAACTGTTATAAGTACCTACGGCAATCTTGGTTCCCCATAATTTCAACTAATTTTAAAAAATTAATAACGAACTGGATTATCTCCCTTCGTTGCTAGGAATACCCGCTTATCGCTTATCACAATAGATGAGAACGAAAGAGAATAGTGGAATAAAAATAGAATGGGATCCCTAACCTTGAATGATGAATGAGGATTAAATAAGTATAAGGTAATGTTGGTTTTTATTTCCCTAATTAATAAAATATAAACCTAAAACTAGTCTTAAATCTAAGTAATAAGATAGCTGATATTTTTGTAAACATAGAAGCAAGCATAGGTTGAATACGAAACTAACATAACCGTAACGTTTTAGCTTAGTTAATCTGGCCATATTATAAATATAAAAATAAAATTCTAAAAAATTTAAAAAAATAAATAAATTATGTGAAATAAAGAAATATAGAAATCTAATTTAAGAAACCAACGAATAGTATTATCAAAAGATATTAGATGGCTACAGGTTTTGTGGTAACTTCTTATGACAGGTTTTAAATAGTGATACGAAAATTCGGAGATATATAAATATTTAAATAAGCTCCTAACAAGATGCGTCCGGGATAAATGTTTTTGCATGCTTCATTTCCTTTAAGGGAAGTGTCTATTGTTAAAGTGTTTTTATTCAAGAAGTCTGAAGAAAGGCTGGTTATGTGAAAATTTTCAAACGCCATAATGTTTTAATTTGTCCAATTAGTCTTGAAACAATTGTAACTAACAATGAAATACACTTTTTGTTGCTATCAATTCCTTTTTTAAAATATTGGTTTTGTTAATACAGTATATATATATATATATATATATATATATATATATATATATATATATATATATATATATGGAATAAAGACAAGGCCCCTAACTCGGAATTGTTTGCTAGGTGTGACATTTTAAGTATGGAGGCCTTCCTGATGAAGTCTCAGCTTCGATGGGCTGGACACCTTGTTCGCATGGATTAAAACTGTCTTTCTATGCAACTAGTATACAGTCAACTGAAAGAGGGTAATCGAAACGTGGGTCGTCCATTTCTGAGGTACAGGGATAATCTTCCCCTTTCAAATAGTTTATAGGTAGCATAAAGGTCAGAGGTTTGGAAAATAGCTTGTGTTACGTTGAAATTAATAGATTTTATACTCCCAGTTTCTTTTTTTTTTTTACAAAGGAGTCACTACTTATCAAGGCCTGGAGGCCACTCGAAAATAAGAGTTAATGAGTAGGGCTAGGACAACAGCATATTCCTTTCATTGCTTTGACTCTCGCGTATATATTCATTGGTATCCTATATGCTTTTGTATAGAGTAATGTGGTTCTCAGTTGATTAACTCTTGGATATATACTCAAGAGTCAAAACAACGAAAAGAATATGCTGCTGTCACGGCCCTATTAATGTTGTAGTAATTGTTAGTAATGGAAATTTAGTAACTTGGATTACTAAAGGGGAACGGCTCATCAAGAACTTGTTCATGTTGGATTTAATGACTACCATATTGTAGTCAGTTGGGAAGTAGGAAAATGGAAAAGAGTTTCATGGGCGTGCAGTTTTAAGTAATTATGGAAGCAACCAGATTATTTTAAAGGCCATTTATAAAAAGTTGAATATTGAATGCAACAGCAAGTCTTTGGAACATCTCTATATATAAAAGACAAAATGTGTGGGTGTATGTATGTTCGCTTTTTGTGTATGTCTGCAAAAGGCTTTTTTCTGAGGCCTTCTCGGGGATGGGGGGTGTTCATTCTTAAAACTTTTTATATAACGTCTAAATGATAATATCTACGACTTAACAACGGGGGTCACATGTGTATTTAATTTGCCCGACTTTTACCAGCTCGCCGCGTCTTCGAACAGCGAATGATGGAGCGAGGAAAACAGTTATGCTTATCAGTTACTCTCCCCTCGTAGCCGAGATGATTAAATGGCTGGCTTTTTTTTTACCTTCGCGTCCAGGCTTAGGGTTCAATCCTACCTTTCTACTAAAACTTTTTTTTTTCTTTTACACTTCCCAAAACCCAGCCAACGTTTTTTTTTAACACACACACCTCCAAACACCCGGGCAACGCCGGGTACCCCCTGCTAGGTCTATAATATAAATCTCACTAATCTGTTTAATGTATGTCTGCCTAAAACTTTCGATAGATGTGATGGATTTTCATGCGATCAGTATTGTTTTGAAGCTTGACCTTCGGACGACAAATATAAAAAAATTGGCTAAGAATGTTAATTCCTTCACCCTGAACCGAGCACTTTTCTATAGGAAGGGGTCACTTTTTTCGCCGACATTTTCGAAACTCATCCTCTCTTTTTGATTGACTAGCTTTAAATTAAACCTACGTCACTTCCGGTTTGGCAATGGATGCAACGGTAAAGATGTCAGGATTTTTTTTGTTTTTTTCCCCATATTCTTTTCTTCCTTTGCAGTACAGGTTCGAGCTTGCCTTCCTACTACCACTTTTTTTTTTGGGGGGGGGGGGGCTCAACACACACCTCCAAGCACCTGGCAATGCCAAAAAGCACCCAGGCTAGTATACCAAAAAGAACAGTCGGAAATAATGCATACACCATCCATTATGACTATGCAATTCCGAGAGCTGGGTACCTAAAAAATGGAGTTATTAAACCTGATATAGTGATAGAAAAGAAGCAACGTTGGAAATTAGTGTGCCATATGATGCAGGGTTTCAAATGATTTGAAATAACAGCAAGGGGAGACTTAATTCCAAATCCAAGAACATATGTTAAAAAGTCAAATTTAAAATCCTGCAATGTTATACAACATGTGTATGCAAACAACAACGTGGTATTGCAAGGAAATCATTTCTACTTTAGTAATAAGGATGCTTAAACAAGATAATGTGGATGGGTCAAACCAAAGCCTTCTCTGCTGTAAACCAATCTGTGTGAATTTCCGAGCAACTTAGTTGTTGGAGCAGAACCTCATACGTTGGAATCGACGGAAGTGTCCATTATGTATAGCCTTATGTTATGTGAACCTTTTGTTTTAATGAGAGAAAATATCAATTCATCCACAATTTTTTTATTACATACATTTCTTACATTTCAAATGACGACGAGAATGAAGTATTAATGAGTTAAGGAAATGTTCAAATGCCATCCTCTCACCACAACTATCAATATGAATCCAAGAACATATGTTAAAAAGTCAAATTTAAAATCCTGCAATGTTATACAACATGTGTATGCAAACAACAGTGTGGTATTGCAAGGAACTCATTTTAACAACAGCGATACTGTGATGAAGATATTGTTACAATTCAAATAGAGTGTCAGTACATATATAGCTTTATGTAGTGTGAAACTTTTGTTTTAGTGAGAGGTGTCGATTTATTAACAAATTTTTATTGCATACAATTGCTTCTGCTACAATAAGTGGCGACAAGAATGAAGTATTAATGAGGTAAAACTAATGGATTTGTATGCAAAAACGATGAAAGATAGTCTAACTCAATTAAAATCTCGATACCTGTAAAACAATAGAAAATGGAAGATGTATTTCAAAAACTGTTTTTGAAACAACAACGAAAAGGATGCTACTAAAACAAGCCAAAACATTTGAATATTAAAAAGGAAATATAAGATATAATGGAGGACTTACGGTCTGCTTTTACACAAATGTGATAAGTGCAGATGGAGTTGCATTCAAAAAACGATGACAGGCAGGTTGACTTAATCAAAATCTCGATACAATAGCAGAACCAGGGCGAATAAAAATAGGGATGGGAAATAGATAAAAAATTTTAAAAAACTGTTAAAACATTTGAATACTAAAACCTTTAAAATATACAAAAACCAAGTTACAAAATGTAACAGTGCGTTTCCACCAAACACAATCTTAAATGTTTGGCTTGATTGGGAGGACACTAAAACGATCGTTTATTGCTCATAAACTTGGACCACACAGAAAATTCATGGATTATATTCTACCATGAAATACGTGCGACTTATCCTTTCTGAAACCGTAAAGAAACTAACAGAAATTTTCAACCAGAATTCATCATTTATATGTTGGAAATGAATTTAAATGTAATTAAATGTTCAACCGGAATTCATCATTTATATGTTGGAAATGAATTTAAATTAAATTAAATGTCCCACCAGAATTCATCATGAATTTATATGTTGGACATGAATTTAAATTTAATTAAATGTTCAAACAGAATTCATCATAAATTTATATGTTGGGCATGAATTTAAATCTAATTAAATGTTTAACCAGAATTCATCATAGATTTATATGTTGGACATGAATTTAAATTTAATTAAATGTTCAACCAGAATTCGTCATAGATTTATATTTAGACATGAATTTAAAGATAAAAGATGATCAGTACTTTTTATCATTTGCATCAATAGTAAATAAACATTGCGTTGATTTTAAACTGGTATGGTTAAACGTTGATGATATCAAATACCTGATATACTTATGAAGATCAACATCTGCAAAAAATTAAAATTCGAGTCAGATTTTTAACTAAACTGGCACTACAAATGTTGGATGAAGACTACAACATTTAGCGTTAAAAAGAATTCAACATTGTGTATGTAAGAAAGATACATAAAAAGTCAAAACACTATTCTACAGAAAAAAATTAAAAAAGATTATTCATCCCATAGATGGAAAGAGCAATTCTCTTGAAATCAAAACAAGTCACCATACTAAGGCGATATTATCGATACGTTAGTATACATTTAGTAAAACACTAGGTGTGTCAGAAATTTCGCAAAAAATAGTGAATAATTCCACCCCGTCTTTCCAAGCTTATAACTCCTCGAAAAATGTAATTCAAGCACTATTTTTTTTTCAAATAAAGGAGCAAGGACCAAGTGTTTTTTTTTTTTTTTTTTTTTTAAAGGTTTTAACCTTCGAACTTTATAGGTAAATTTCTAAAAAAAACACTACTTTTTTTGTTTTAAATTTGAATACATTATTTATTGACTTTTTCTCTTCAATTTGTGATATATAACACTTTGGTGAGTAAATTAATTATTTACTTTTTAATAGACATTTCAAAATGGGAGGCGTGAATTATTCGACTCCCTGTCTTTCCAAGCTCATAACTACTCGAAAAATGTAATTCAAGCCCTATTTTTTTCAATTAAAGGAGCAAGGACCAAGGTTTCATAAAAAAACAAAAGAAAAAACAAACAACGTGATTTAAAAAAAAGGTTTTAAACTTCGAACTTTACAGGTAAATTTTTAAAAAACACTACTTTTTTTTTTAATTTGAGTATATTATTTATTGACCTTTTTTCTTTAATTTGTGATATATAACACTTTGGTGAGTAAATTATTTATTTTTTAATGGACACTTGAAAATGGGAGGGGGCGTGAATGAAAAAAAACGTTAGTCTAAAATATTATATTCGATTTATTGGAAAGAGCATAAATTTTCACATTGACCCTGAAAATATCGTAAAAATAGAATCAATAGAAAAATTGTGATAGATTTTTAAAGTTTAAAAATTGAAAAATATTGAGTTCGTAAAATTCATTACTGTTTTTTAAAAAATAAAAAAAATATTGCTATTACTTTTAAAACAACTTTAATAGTTTATTTTGGAATTATAATCCATAAAGAAAATAAACAACCTACTTTAAAAAGAGAAATTAGGAGTTTTATTTTTATTTTATTCGCAGTTTCGCGTTAGGGGTGTCAAAAATTCCTACAAAAATTCTGATACACCTAGTAAAACAAAAACACTGCCCCAAAACAGAATTGATCATAAAAGTGGCGTAAAGAAAAAATATAAGAGTCGAGTACAACACAACACAAACACATAAAAAAAAAAAACGGGAAAAATAAATTCTGGTAAACATTATTTTCTTAGAAATCACATTTTTCATCATCTTTTTGTTTGTTTGTTTGTTTGTTTGTTTTACTAAAATTAACATATTTACAAAAATCTAAATGTCAGATTATGGGGATTTTTTTTAAAAGCTAATTTTTTATTCACGTCTGTTAAAAAGTGTGGTGGAATCAATAAACCAATTAAAAAAAAATTAAGATTATTTTAAAAGTGAGTGAATGATATTTTTTAAAAGTGTAAAAAGAAAAAACAAAACAAAAAAAAACTAACTAACCTTTGATTCCAGAACGAGCAAAAAAAAAAAAAAAAAAAAAAAACCCGGATGAATTCATTTTTTCTTTTGTGTTCAAAATAGAAAATTTGTTTTGTTTGTGAGGATTTCTTTAGTAAATTGATACAACTTTTGTTTTGTGAATTTAATTTGGTAACAAATAAAATATATCAAAATATAAAAGAATCAAAATTTAAAGATGAAAAAACACGATTAAAACGTGAATTTATTTAAAAAGAAAATCAACTGCTAAAGAACAATGACTTTAGGTCATCGTAAAACGGTGTAGTCGTTATTTTTTTCCTCGTATAAAAATCTTTGTTCATTATTGAAGCGGCGTATTGTTTTCATATCAAATGTATATTATCTTTGTCCATTCTTAATTTAAAAAAAAAAAAAAATTAAGACATAATTTAAACCTGAAATTATCTAAAAAGAAAATCAACTGTTAAAAGACAATGAATTCAGGTCACGATAACACGGTGTAATCATTATTTCGTTTCTCTTGTAAACATTGTTTCTTTTTGTTTTTTTATCAAGTTTAGATTATATTTGTCAATGCTTAAGGCTTGTTATACTTTCTTATGTTAACTTTTGTTTTGTGTGTCCAATTCATTACAAAAATAAAATATATGAAGAAAAAAATAGGAATATTTTAAAGACTGAACATTTCCAAATTATTTGGATTATTAGGGATCGGGACACGTTACTCCGAATAATTAATGTATTCATTCCGGTACGCGAATAACTTAAGCCATAAAAAATCACGTTTATTTTTTAAGACTAAACATTTCATAATTATTTGCATTAGCCGAATTAGTGTTAGAATCCAAGATAAGAGCAACGCACTAACATTCCGATTAAAATCAATTCAAAGAATAAAAATTTTCTTAATTTATTGTTAGTTATCCTTTAAAATTTTTTAAATATTTCGATAAATAATAAAAAAAATAATTTTACGCGTAATATTCACCAAAAACATCGCATCCATCTAAAAATGTCTCATTTAAATTTTCCTCTTTTTAAAAAATTTTCTGCGAACTAGTTCTCACACATCGCCATTTTGAAAACGTGAAACTCGTCACTAACATCGTCACATCAATGATTGACGAACGAACTATATATAAATTTGTTCTTCTCAGTAAGTATTTTATCATTTATTGTTTCTTTAAAATATATTCGATGATTCGTTAAATTATATTTTCATCGATTTTATTTTAATTGATGTCATCAAATTTATTTTCTTAAAGATTAATTAATGTCATTGCAGTTTATTTGACACTAGTGCATACTGCATGGCATGACTGCATGACAGGGGCGAGGCCACCGAGAATTATCTCTTGGGGGTCTGGCTCCAGCCCTGTTATATATAAAAAAGAACACGTTGTATATATTGTAAACAGAAGTTTGTTTATATTAACGTGATTATTGAAAATGTAATCCTGTGATTAAAATTTAGGTACTATGCACTGCATGAGTCATGCAGAGAGTGACCCGTGCTGAAATAATAACGTTATTATTTATGGGGAGAGGAGGGTGTTTTGTGCCTATTCTGTACTTTAACTTTACAATTAAAAAAAATATATATCATAAAACTTTAATTAAACGTGGAAATACGATTAAAAAAATAGCACGGAAGCACCAAATTTTAAGTTATAAAATAAAGCACATTTAATCGTTTTATTTGTTAAACAATGTGGTTAATCTAAAATGTATTATACATAAAAAAAAAAACTGCTCCATATATACCGACCCAACGTGTAGCAGTATCAGAATTTTGGGGGAATTTTTGACACCCCTAACAGAAAACTGCGATTAAAATATAGAAAACTCGTAATTTCTCTTTCTAAAGTGGGTTATTTATTTTCTTTATAGAATATGCTTCCAAAATAAACTATTTAAGTTGTTTAAAAAATAATAGAAATATTATTTTTCATTGTTTAAAAAACATTGTTTACAAAGTGCGTGCGTGCGCTCTGGGAAGCCATGTTGTTACGTAGTGAAATCAATTGATTTTTATGAGATGAATATTTTTCAATTTTTAAACTTTAAAAATCTATCAAAATTTTCCTATTCGTTCAATTGTTACGTTTTTCTTCAGGGTGAATGTAAAATTTTATGCTCTTTCCGATAAACTAAATATAATATTTTAGACAAACGTTGTTTTATAAATTCACCCCCCCCCCCATTTTGGAATGTCTATGAGAATTTTAATAATTAATTTTGTTCGGCACGTTTTATATATCACAAATTGAAGATAAAACATGAATAGATAAAATACTCAAATTTAAAACAACAAAAAATATCACTTATCTGTAAATTTACCGGTAAAGTCCAAAATTTAAATCCTTCTTTTTTCGATAACCACATGTTTTTTTTTTGTTTGTTTTTTTTTTACGTGGAAGCTTAATTTTTGTTTAGAATGTTCCAGTAATTAATGGTCGATCAGTTTATATTTTTATATTTAATTCCTGGTTTCCTTTTTTTCGATAAAAAAAAAAAAAAAGACGAAATCGGATAATGCAGATTTATAGTATAATAAAAAAAGTTCAGGTATTTCTTTAAGATATTAAAAAAAAATAATAACATTGCATATCTGCGTCATATCGTAATTCGTGTTAATGAAAAAATGAAAACTCCCAGTTTTTTATTTACGATAGCGTAAAGGCACAAAAATAAAAAAAGGACAAGTTATCTCCCTTAAGTCAGGCAAAAACGTAACTGACTACAAAAAATATATCCAGTTAGGTAGAAAAGTAACTTATCTTGCCTTTGTGTTTATATATTTGTTTTTTTGACAACTTTTTTGAATCTATGTGAGTATCAGAATTTTTGTAGGAATTTTTGACACCCCTAACACGAAACTGCGAATACAATATAAAAATCTCGTAATTTCTCTGTTAAAACTGGTTTATTTATTTTCTTTATGGATTATACTTCCAAAATAAACTATTACAGTTGTTTTAAAAGTAATAGAAATATATTTAAAAAAAAAAAAAAAAACAGTAATGAATTTTCCGAACTCAATATTTTTCAATTTTTAAACTTTAAAAATCTATCAAAATTTTTCTATTGATTCTATTTTTACGATATTTTCAGGGTCAATGTGAAATTTTATGTTCTTTCCAATAAACCGAATATAATATTTTAGACAAACTTATATTATAAAGAAGACGTGTTTTGGTTTGTTATTATTGTTATTATTACATTAAATATTTGTTTAATCATATAGGGTAAATATGAAGAATTCCACCCTTTATTCATATAGGGTCAATATGAAGCCACCCTCGAAAATTCCTTTAAAATTACGGCCAAATCTGTTCATTGCAATGTGGCCATAAAGTGGGTGCCCATTTGACGTCACATCATTATAGAAAAGTGACCCCCCACTTTGTGACCATTTGTAAAATTTTTTATCTTGGAAACTACTAGTTTCGTTTGCCGTATATATAAATGGTTATTTCCGTTTTCAGCGCCTCCGAAAACCTTTAAAAGTGGAAAATTTGAAGGAATATAATCCAATATCGAGATTATTAAGGTTTCTGAATTAGTGGGGTTTTTTTTACACTTATAGGCGTCCGTACATAAGTAAGAGATAATTTTTCACTTCCGGTGTCGTTACAAGTTGCTTGAAAGCCACGCGTGGTCGCGATGTGTGTTGGAAAAAATACATGGATTATAATACATAAATATGAATAAATTCTCATACAGGAAGATTAAAAGAAAGCATATCTTACTCATTAACCAGGTAAGTTATATATTTTGCCATTTTAAAAATATATCGTAAGATTCAACTAGTGCTTTGTTCGACATTCCGTGAAATGTTAAGTGAAGAAATCGAAGGAAAAATAAATAAAATTGTTTATTTCTCTATTAAAGCTTTTATGATATTAAAATTTGGTCTTTGCTCGTTTTATTGAAATAAAATTTACGGGTTTAAATTACGTTTTACTATTATTAAAATCTGATAGAAATATAGGTGTATATTCAAAATGGCGACTCGCCTGAAAATTTCCCCAAAATTCTGATACTGCTACCCAACGTGTCCCTTTTTTTTTTTTTTTATAACGGGGTTAGAGGCTATTTGTACAAAAGGCAAATCTGCCACAGAGTCGACAGATTGATTTTTAAAAAAAAGTCGTTATAAGCATGTCGAAAATATTAATATATTCCAAAATTACGAAAACTCATCATTAAGCAACTTCTATTGTATTTTTAGTTTCAATAAAAGATTTATCAGTATAGTTTACAAATGTTAGTGTAATTTAAACTTTGCGTTCCGAGTGTGTTAAATTCTATGTGTTAAATTGTCTATTCTCTACTCTATGACATATAAAAAAAGATGCAATTTTATCCAATTTTCCGACAAAGTTACTTTTACCTATAAATAACTTCCTACTCGATGAATTTTCATAATCAAAAAAATATATTATATTCGAAATCATAGTTAAGTGTATAGTAATATTTTTGCTTAAATATTAAAAAAAAATTGATCTATTAATTCTATATTAAACAAATATCTCCTAAAATTATTTAATCTGTTATTTTAATATTTATGGAAAATCTTTCTTTTTTTTATATCCACATTACTAGGTGTATCAGAATTTTTGTAAGAATTTTTTACACCCCTTACACGAAACTGAAAATAAAATATAAAAAACTCGTAATTTCTCTTTTAAAAGTGGGTTGATTCTTTTCTTTATGGATTATACTTCCAAAATAAACTATTAAAGTTGTTTTAAAAGTAATATAAATAATAGTTTTGTAATAGTAATGAAATTAATTGAATTTTACGAGCTCAGTATTTTTCAATTTTTAAACTTTAAAAATCTATCAAACTTTTTCTATTGATTCAATTTTTACAATATTTTCAGGGTCAATGTGAAAATTTATGCTCTTTCCAATAAACTGAATATAATATTTTAGACAAACGTTTTTTTTTACATTCACCCCCCCATTTAAAGTGTCTATTAAAAAGTAAATTATTAATTTACTCACTAAATATCACAAATTGAAGATAAAAGATCAATAAATAATATATTCAAATTTAAAACAAAAAAGTAGTGTTTTTTAGAAATTTACCTGTAAAATCCGAAGTTTAAAACCTGTTTTTTTTTTAAAACACGTTGTTTTTTTCTTTTGCTTTTTTTTAAATGAAACTTTCGTCCTTGCTCCTTTAATTGAAAAAAAAATTGGGCTTGACTTACATTTTTCGAGTAGTTATAAGCTTGGAAAGACAGGGGGTCGAATAATTCATGCCTCCCATTTTGAAATGTCTATTAAAAAGTAAATAATTAATTTACTCACCAAAGTGTTATATATCACAAATTGAAGAAAAAAGGTCAATAAATAATATATTCAAATTAAAAAAAAGTAGTGTTTTTTAGAAATTTACCTGTAAAGTCCGAAGTTTAAAACCTTTTTTTTAAAAATAACCACTTTTTTTTTAATGAACCCTTGGTCCTTGTTCCTTTAATTTGAAAAAAAAATTAGGGCTTGAATTACATTTTTCGAGGAGTTATAAGCTTGGAAAGACGGGGTGGAATTATTCAATATTTTTCACGAAATTTCTGACACACCTACCACATTACCTATTATATCTCTAAAGAATTTCTTTTGATTTTTTATGTTTTCTCCAATATTTAAAATTTTCGAATGGAGATTTATTTCTTTTTTAAAATTTACATGAAATGAACACATTTATTAACCTTCACCAATTAGCAAAATCTTAATATAGAAAAAATAGTTCTAAAACTTTATAATCTAACCAAACGTAATTTACTCCTGAAAAAAATAAAATAAAAATTAATTTTTTATGGATAGTACGTTTCAACAGCCTTAAAAAATATCCACAAAAAGAAAAAATAAATAACTAACAAATATTTACAATTTTAGGATGATGAATCATTTTACTATCTAAATTTAACGTAAAATGAGCACCCACTGCATGGCCGGATGGCATCCAATATTTGTTCACAGTTTTAACGTTTTTATTAGGTTTTGCTTCCTTACTTTTTTTATCATTGGGCTGAAAAAAAAATTTGCAAAAAGTGTCATTTATTTGTTGGCTTTCTACCAGTGTTTTGTTTAATTATCGATTTTTGAATGATTATCGGGCCTTTCTAGATGGCTGTTATAGTAATTTTCCACTGTAGAGCATCAGTTGTCATTGGTTTGTTGCGACCTGTGCCATATGTAAAAAAAAAGTATAACCTCGTTGTTCTGGTTAATGTTAGAAAAAAGTAATCTCCACTGATCACAACTTCAGAATGATTAACCGCCCCTTCTGTCCCAGGGCTCTATATTGCGAGTGATTTTTCAAAGTGGCGACTAGAAATAAATAAATGCTTATCTTTGTGCGATTGTATTTCTTTCACTGGCTATCTTCCAAGCTCATTACTGAGTGAAAAATATATTTTCAACGTTTTTATAATAAAACGAACAAAGTTAAATTATTTAAACAATAAAACCCCAATAGAACAATATACTCTTTTTTTAACAAAAGCTGTTTAAAAAGATCTAAAGAAATCAGAATATTTATACCTTCAAGTATCAACATAAAATTTGTTGTATATGTAGAATTACACTTATTTAAAAATATATAGACAAATCTTTATGATGTACATACTCGTCACAGAATGGATATGTTATATTCTAAAAATCATGTGGGTTTGGCTTGTAACTTTTTATTTGGCTAGTAAAGAAAATATTTAGTTGTCAAAGGTCAACTAAATATAAATTTGTCCATAGAGCCCTGTGTCCATTCATGCGATTTTTTATACCAAGTTATCCAATCAAATGAGTTGAACGTAATAGCTACCATAAATATCATAAATAAAATCAACGCTCTTCCAAACATTTTTTTTTTGCTCCAGCTCTTTCAGATGTTTGCAGGTAAGTGTCATGCATCACTTTTCTGACAATATCAAGCATTTTTCTAATTCTAACACAAGACTCGGTACAAAATTTTAAAAGTAAATAAACACTTTAAAATAAGTTAAAACACAAAACAAGCTTATCCTAATAGGTAGAAGAGTTACTTTGGAAACAATCATTGGTTATATATTTGATTTTTACAAATTTTTCGTTTTTTGTCTAAAATACCCATTTAATAACTTTCTAAATAATATCATCATATGGAGATGTGTTTTTTGCGTTAAAAAAATAACCCCTTCCCTGATTAAAATTTTTAAATTATCCACAGTTCATTTTAAAAGAATATAAAAAATAAACGAATTGGATGGCACTTTTTAAAACTATCAAATATGAATTTGAATTTTAACATTAAAAAACACCAACAACATTTTTACGGTATCTTTTGTTTTATTAAATTAGTTAGTGAACATGTCGAATAGTTGAACACACGTGGGCTCTTATCCCTCCTTATAAAACGTAAGAAAGTCAAAAATTACCCCCTACTAATTGCTGTAAAAATTAGAAAATGCGACAAATTACATGCCTGGTTGATTACTAACTGGCAATCAAGTCACTGCTCATAATTTATATAGGAAAGTGATCTATTTTAAAGTCTAAAATATTTATTATTTTTTAAATTCATTAATTGCGTATATTTTTAGAGTTGTTGAAATATAAAAGCCTAAAAAAGTACATTTTGAACATTTAGAGGGGAAAAACTATGTTGAATTAGATGGGTGTAATGTGTGTTTGTGACATATTTGCATTGTTGAACGCCACCAAATTAATGTATGTTGTGTTGTTGTTATCTATGTCATGCTTATATTTTCTTGTTACTTAACGGGCCATATAAATGTATCTTGTACATTGTTTTGTATAACGGACTTTTGTCCTCATATCCGTAATGTCTATATTATGGCCCGCGATTCGTCTAGGAGTTTGTGTGTGTGTGTGAATAGCAGAACATAATACACGTAACATATCCATTACGACATACCTGTTTCTGCTGTTTGTTTCTGGGAGCATCTTTAACCATTCTTGGGGGAGCTAGAATCTGTTTAAAGGGACACTCAAGACAGGACTAAAGACGATGTGACATTTTATTTACAGGGTGGGCCAAAATAAGGGTCCTATTTTTAAAAATTCATAAATTCATGTAAGTTTTAAGAAGTGTTTTTCGGCCAAAATTTGTTTATTTTATTTCAAAAAAATCTCGGAAGGGTCAGTTTACAGACACATAAAGTTTGGTGAGTTTAACTTTTATTTTGTGGAAGTTATTCAAATTTAAAGATAAGACCCTTATTTTGGCCCACCCTGTATTATATTCACTCTCAGGTATTTGTCATTGCAGAAGTCGAGTGTCTTTGGCTTGTAGTGATTATTTTATATCTTTTTTCTGAGATTTTTCCCCCTTATGAGGAGATGCATTTTTAGCCTCTCTCTCTCTCTCTCTCTCTCTCTCTCTCTCTCTCTCTTATTGTCCCAAATCGAACTGCCAACTATGCTTGCAAAACCAGAACACATGACCTTTGATACGTCACTTTCAGTCACCGTTCTAATCTTCAGGTGCAAACTTGACCGATCACAGAGTTTGACATCATATACAACCTCTGAAAACATGACGATTCATATCTCTGTTGCCCCATCATCACTTTATATAGACAAGTAGATAGATCTATAACTAAACAGATTAATAAATAGATACAGAAATAATTAGATAAACAGATAGACAGATAAAACGCATGTATATAATTAGCTTCAGACTAAAAATGTGTTCAGCAGTCAATAGTTAATTGCAAAAATCAGCTAAATGCATATTTAGTACATACGAAAGTCTAGGCCAACACATAATTTTTAATGTTATTTCTCACACTAGAAATTTGTATTTTATTTTAATATAAAATATATTTTTTATTGATTGAAACATTTTCCTTTTTACAATTCCTCAAAAAATATTTTCCCCCTCCCACATGTTCGAATTCTTTTCTTAATAATAACTTTATTCTTTAGAAATTTATTTTAAATATAATGAAAGTGCGTTGTAAACTATTTTGTAAACATAGTTTTATTTAACAATTTAATAAAAATAAGACATTTTTGTCTCAAAATAAGGTAAGTTGAGACAGCTTTGTTTAATTATCTATTTTTTAATGATTATCGGGACTTCTAAGATTGCTGTTGTATATCAACCAACTTTTCTAACCTAAGCCTCAGTACGAATTTTTAAGTAAATAAATGCTTTAAAATAAGTTAAAACACAAGACAAGCTGATCCAAATAGGTAGAAGAGTTACTTATATTGACTTTGGTAATGATCATTGGTTATATATTTGATTTTTTTATCACTTTTTCGTTTTTTTTCTAGAATGCCCACTTAATTTATTTCAATTAGGGCCCCGTTTCTCATATTAAGAATAGCTTTCTAAATAATGCCATTATTTTTAATAAGTGAATGTCTCCTTTTTAAAAGCATAGAATGTAGGAGTAAAAAAATTTTTCCCTCCCTGAATTTATAATTGAGATTTAAGCCCTTTCATTTTTATAGAATGTAAGAAAAAATAAATGAATGGTATCTTTTGTTTAATAAATTAGTTGGTAAAATAAATCGAATAATTAACAACAGGTGAGCTCTTTTCCCTCTTGAAGAAATGTAAGAAAGCAAAAACATATATTAGCCTTCTCCCCACTAATTTCTACGAAAATTGGAAATTGTGACTAATTACATTCCAGGTTGACCGATAACTGATGATCAAGTAGGTGCTTATTTATGTTTAATTTATGATCCGCTAAGTGATACTCTACACTAAAATCTAAAACATTTATTTTTTTTTTAAATTCCTTCAAGGCATATATTTTAATAAAGTACATTTTAAACTATGCTGTATAAATTTCCTGCAAAATTGTTTTTACTTCGATTTTTGTATATGTGGAAGAGTGCATTTTTAATGAACAATTTTTATTTGGTCTATTTCTATGATGGCATCAATTTTTTTAGAGGGATATATCGACCACTCCTTTTTAATTTTTAAAATTCTAAACTACTTGTACAACAGCACATATATAATTAGTTTGGTTACAATTGTATGATTACAAAGAATTGCAGCTTCAGATTAAAAATGGTGCAGCAGTCAACAGGTAATTTGGTACATATAAAAGTCTAATTTTATAATGTGATTTCTCTCACTAGAACTTTGAATTTTATTTCAATTACTAGTGGGGGTACCCGGCATTGCCCGGATGTTTGGAGGTGTGTGCACAAAGGGGGAGGTAAAGTAAAGAATAAGCAAAGAAGTAACCCTGTTTAAAAATAAAAATAAAAACCATATTAAACTTCTGTAAAAAATTGACGAAAGCAAAACCAAAAAAAACAGCAAACAAACATAAAACTTCTTTAAAAAAAGAAATCGGAAAAACAGAAAGCATAAATCAGTAAAAAAGATGATGGACATGTTCTGAAAAACAAAAACAAAAAACACAGCAAAAAGCAGAAAAAAAATCGCATAAATAACCCTTCGATTCACTTAAATCCAATGGTGCGTTTCACCCAGTCCGTTCCAGTTTTTTAACAAAATAAAGTGAAACAAAAAATGGCATTAATAAACCTTTGATTCAATTAAATCCAATGGTGCGTTTCACCCAGTCCATTTGTGACCCGATGGGAACCGGGCGATGCTGAGTGACCTTGCTAGTCGACACGAATTCAGAGGAATTCGTATGGCTGAATTCTAATGATGATGATGGTTTGATGTTGTTTAAACAGAAATGTCTATGGGATTTTGTCAGAAAGAGAAAAAAACAAATGATAATTGTTCTTATCTTATTGCTATTATATATCTGTTAACAACGAAAAGTTTGTTTTGAAAACCTCTGTTGATACATATGAAGAATGGGGGTCAAGAGTAGGGGTCGCCGCGAAGCATTGTTTGACTTGGGGTGACTAATCACGCCTAATTGGTAATAAACAAAAACCTCAGTGCAGTTGAGGGTTGAGGTTTGGTAGAGATAAGCTCTAAGAGAAAGAAAGAAAGGTGTTTGTAACCACTCTCTGAAGGAGAGGGAGGGAAAAAGGGGTTAGATTTAGAAAAAGGATTTCTAAACAGCAGAGGAGTCATAGCCAGCAAGCTAAACGGCTGGGTTTGTCAGGCGCTCTCGATTTGGGGAGCCCTTCAGGGCCTGATGTTATGATGGGAACTAGCCTGTGTTAATGGGAACTCTGTGACTTTACTGGTATGGTCTTACATCGTTTCACTGCTATAGTCAGTCACCTCAAATTAGACAGTAGTTGTTGTGAAGTAATGGAAACAATAAATAGTTTGTTACTGTTATAAACCGGAGTTCTTTTTGTTTATGGTGAGGACTCTTGATTTTGCAGCAGACCGCAAGGACCAGCAGAGTGATTGATGTACCTGGAGACTACCTACACATGGAAAGAAAGACGATTCGATCGAGAGGAAAAGCGCCCCTCCATGAAAACACAGTGGGTAAGGACGATCAACAGGCCAACTTGTAACGAGACAAGGTAAAATCAAAAGACACCTGCCACATCGGTAACATTATAAGTGGTGTCGGATCGTACATCGTTATAAATGGTGCCCTCAGCCAAGATATTAAATCTCTTTGAGATGTCCACGGGCGAGTTACCACGAATGCATATATAAATGCTGCCATTAAGCCAGAATAAAACCCTGTGAAGATATTGGCTGTTTCAACAAAACAAAACAAAAACAAAAAACATGCTTAAAACTAGACACAAAGAATGCTAGACTTTGCAAAGAAGATGAAAAGAACAAAAAGAAATAATCATAATCATGAAGAAAAAAACGCACACAAAGCAAAGATTTGAAAAAGAAATGAACTCAAAAAGAAAAATAACAACAAAAATCTCGAACATGAAACGAAGAAGGTAAGGACGGTTCATTTTCTCCTTTTGTCTGTCTCAGTGTCACCTGGATAGGTTAAGTTTGTTGTATTGGTTTAGACATATTTGTAATATGTAATGTATTGTTGATTTTCTTCCCCATCCCTAGAAGGAAATGTGTAAATGTTTATGTGTCTGAATCATGAGTCTAAAAACAGTTGTATCCACAGGAATGGATATGGGGATATAGACAGAGGTAATGGGTTGATATGTCGCCGTACATACGCACATATGTTGTCATTGTACAAGCGAGCGAGAGAGAGAAAGTGGGGCAGAGAGATAGAGAAATGAGAAAAAGAAAAGATGAAATAGAGATGTGTGAAGAAAAGAAATAAGACTGCGACAGTTGATAGTTTTAGAAGAAAAAATGCGATCGTTTTTGTAATTTCTGAAATTGAATTGGTTTGTGAAAAAAAAACGAAATGTGCGATTTTGTTTGTATATCTTAAGTCATAGTTTATTGGCATGGACTGTAAGGAGATAGTGAGAAATAAATATGGAATTTCACAAAGTTACTGGCTGATTGGAAAAATGCATAATTGGTGGTGTCATGTGGGCTGGCGGATTGAGATGTAATGGAAAAATGCATTCAGGAAGTCAGAAAGAATTGGCTAAATATGATGTGATCCCCGTGGGAGGGATGTGAAGACATGCGGAGTGCTACAAAGTTGAGGTTGAGAATTGTGCAATGTGTACTAGTCGTAAAGGCGTGAAGAATTGAGTGGTTAAAGGTTTAACGAGACACGCGGTATGTCTGCATGAGGTGCCAGAGAAAAAAGGCATGAGGAAACGTAATGGGAAAATGCGGCGAGGCAGCCGAAAAGAATTGTCCCAAATGTGATGCAAACACCGCAGAGGGTGTATGAAAAGTGCTGAATGCACGGTGTGTAATACATGGAGTTTGACGGTATATTTAACGAGACACTGGGTGTGTCTGCGTGAGATGCCATGGAAAAGGCATGTGAGAATACGAATATCATGGATATGTGATCTCTCTGCCCAGTCCGCAGACAGACACTGTGCACCACTGATGAACGGGAAAACTCTTGAGAATAATGCACCATGAGATAGAAAGGTCAAATAAGTGAGAGAGAGAGAGAAAAAGACGCTCATGCCGAGATAACCTGAAGAATGGTTGTGAAAAGGGAAAGCAAAGAGGGATTGAGAGAAGTATACCGATCCTTAGAGAAATAGAAACCGGTGGTATCGATGCCGTTCTGATTTTGTAATTAATAGAAGCTCTCATAAGAATGAATTAAAGATGAAGTAATGATTTGCCTGAGATTAGCTGTGAGACATTTAGACTGCCAAATAAAGGGACGTTTGGTTGGAGAATTTTATTAAAATTAGAGAACAAATGAAAATTGATAGAACCGGGATTTTATTGAAGAAAAAAATGAATAAAGGGAACTGTTTCGTCTATTTTAATATTTGTATTGAAATGTACTAATTTAAAAAAAAAAAAAAATTTCGAGATGAGGACTGATAACATGTGTAATTGTGTAGCATTCTCACTTGCTTTGAATAAAAAATCATTTAGTGTGAAAACTTTCATGAAAGGTGAATAATAGATTGTTGGAAGTGATGTTAAGACATTTAAACTGTTGAATAGAAAATCAGTTGGCCTGACAGCTTTCATGAAATGTGAATAAAATATTGTTGGAAGTGATGTTAAGGCATTTAAACTGTTGAATAGAAAATCAGTTGGCCTGAGAGTTTGCATAGGGTGTGAGATGGTAAATTGGTTGAAAGTGGCATTAAAACATTTAGACTGTCAAAGAAAAAAAAATCATTTAGCCTGGGAAATTACATAAAAAATGAAATCAATTGCCTGGTAAATAGTTTTGAAGCATTTAACTGTCAAGTAGAATGTCTTAAAGAAACTAACGCTGCTGATAGTATTCTGGTTTTAAAAAAATTAAATATGCAGTCGTTGAGAAGGCTTTGAAATTGTGAAAGTATGAAATATCATTAGGAAATGTGCCTCTATGCCAAGAGGTGTGCATGAGCTGAGGAAGTGAGTTCTTTCTCTTCGTGTAAAGAATCGAGTGAAAAAAAAGATAATAGTAAATAAATAAAATAAAATACAAAAATAGGTTGAAAGATTGGATGTGTGTAAAATTAATCCCCCAGCAAACAATTTTTAGAGTAGAATTAAATAGGCAAAAAGGCCTAGAACCAATTGAGATCTCAGGTGACAGTATTTTGGGAGAGCAAATGGCGATTGGAGATGGGCTGAGCCTTCAAAGTTACCGAACAAAATTATGGTTGAACTAGGACTGAAAATGAAAATTTAAAGAAAAAAAAGAGATTGTTTTGCAGGCATATAGACCAAGTCGTATAGAAGGACCGAAATTAAAAAAATGAAAAAAGAGGGGTGAAAGAAAGAAAAAAACGTCTGCATGCACATGGTCTGATGGGTTATAGTTAAAGGGAAGAAAAAAAAATGTTTTGTATGCACATAGATTAAGTCGTGGAGATCGACTGAAAGTAAATAAGAAAAAAGAAAAAAAGTGAAAGAAACCCCATGTTTTGCATGTACATGGTTTGATGAGTTACAGTTATACAGAGGGACTGAAAATAAATAAGAGAAACTGTTTTGCATGTACGTAGTTGCAGTCACCTTAAAAGGACTAGTAAAGTGAAAAGAAATACAGGAATTAACAGTCTTCTGAAAAAAAAATAATGCATGTGTAGATGAATATAGAATCCCTGACTCAGAAACTGTTGAGGATGCAATTAAACCTTTTACTTGGGGTTTATACTGGGTATTTTGTTTCTTTGTTTTTCTGACAGGGCTGAGTGGAAATGCTGCAATGGCTGCATTTCCCCCATAAGGATGGAAGGGATATGACACCAATTGGTGTCATGAATGCATGCAGCGAGGTGCATATTGCAGTGAGAGGGGGTGTTTGACTGGACGGGATGGTGTGAAGGAGTGCAGAGAAATGCAAAACCTTACCTAGGAAAATAGGACCATCCGCCGATGTGTCATTGTAAGCTTGTTAGACGCAAAGCAAATGTTGTGTTGCCTCAAAAAAAGGGAGACAGATTTGGAATTATCTACATGTCAAAAGAGATGGTCTTGTTTTTCAAATAGAGGAAGAGATGACAGAAGGGGGGTGTTGATGTCTGGTTGGGGCTCGGGTGTCATTTACAAAGTAAAGGACAAAACAGGTAGGGTCGAGATGTGACCCGATGGGAACCGGGCGACGCCGAGTGACCTTGCTAGTCAACACGAATTCAGAGGAATTCGCACGGCTGAATTCTAATGATGATGATGGTTTGATGTTGTTTAAACAGAAATGTCTATGGGATTTTGTCAGAAAGAGAAAAAAACAAATGATAATTGTTCTTATCTTATTGCTGTTTTATATCTGTTAACAACGAAAAGTTTGTTTTGAAAACTTCTGTTGATAGGTATGAAGAATGGGGTCAAGAGTTGTTTGACTTGGGGTGACTAATCACGCCTAATTGGTAATAAGTAAAAACCTCAGTGCAGTTGGAGGTTGAGGTTTGGTAGAGATAAGCTCTAAGAGAAAGAAAGAAAAGTGTTTGTAACCACTCTCTGAAGGAGAGGGAGGGAAAAAGGGGTTAGATTTAGAAAAAGGATTTCTAAATAGCAGAGGAGTCGTAGCCAGCAAGCTGAACGGATGGGTTTGTCAGGCGCTCCCGATTTGGGGAACCCTTCAGGACCTGATGTTATGATGGGAACTAGCCTGTGTTAATGGGAACTCTGTGACTTTACTGGTATGGTCTTACATCGTTTCACTGCTATAGTCAGTCACCTCAAATTAGACAGTAGTTGTTGTGAAGTAATGGGAACAATAAATAGTTTGTTACTGTTATAAACCGGAGTTCTGTTTGTTTATGGTGAGGACTCTTGATTTTGCAGCAGACCGCAAGGACCAGCGGAGTGATTGATGTACCCGGAGGCTTCCTACACATGGAAAGAAAGACGATTCGATCGAGAGGAAAAGCACCCCTCCATGAAAACACAGTGGGTAAGAACGATCAACAGGCCAACTTGTAATGAGACAAAGTACGATCAAAAGACACCGACCACATTGGTAACGTTATAAGTGGTGCCGGATCGTACATTGGTATACATTCTAGTTTTTTAACGAAATAAAGCGAAACAAAAAATAGCATAAATAAACCTTCGATTCACTTAAATCCAATGGTGTGTTTCACCTAGTAGAAAACATAGAATGAAAAGAAACGTTAAAATGCCATTCCATTTTTTTACACAACTACAAACCCAAACCAGTGTTTCTTCATACTGTCTCTCTTGAATGGATCCGCAACGGTGTAAGTGGTAGCGGGGGTAGGAGGAATTTATTAGTGAGGAAACATTTTATAACTTCCATTTATTCTAACCGATTTTGGCCGTGAACTCTCACCAGAAAAAATATAGTAATCCACAGTTATCGAGGAAGTTTAGACCTAATCTTAGAAAATGTATCAAGAAATAGAGGGACATGTGTAAATTATATTGTAGACACGTTTTACCGGAAGTGAGGGTCAGCTGATCAGATTTGCGTGGGAGTCATGTGATCAGGTTAGCTGGAATCAGTGAGTTGGATTTAGGATGTGGACAAGAGTAGACGGATTAATGGGTCATCCCCTTCCCTTCATATGTAACACAACAAAAACAATTTTGGTGCTGTGACCAGGATTCAAACCTTGGTTACCACGTGTTTGTTTTGTTATCTAATAAGGGTGCGCGTTGTATGATCGTCTAGTTGTTCTGCTGTCTATTTCTTTTATATTCATATTTAATTATTCATATGCTTTTGTCTTTGTGTGCATCTGGTGCATGTATTTTGGACATACCTTCATGCATTGTTGATCTTCCACCTGGAATTCATTTTGTTCTTGGAGGGGAGCTGGACCTGTTTGGACGAATATTCATTCACTGCAAGACGATGAATGGTTTTATCTAGTTTTTATTCACTTTCCAGATGTCGATTGCAGAAGGATAGAAAGTGAATCTCTGGCCTGTGTGGTTTACTTCTAGGTCTTATTGTCACACACGTCAGATCGCTCTGGGAGGGGACGACCCGTTAAGCCATCTACTGTTGTCTACATCCCAAATCCAACTCACTGATTCCAGCTAACCTGATCACGTGACTCACATGCAAATCCGATCAGCTGACTATCACTTCCCGTAAAACGTGTCTACAATATAATTTACATACGTCCCTCTATTTCTCGATCCATTTCCTAACATTAATAGGCCTATAACACACCTCAGATAATGTGCTGCAGTTTGTGTATATTACATTTGCATGAAATGCCTGGATTTTAAATCCCATTAAGGTCAAAATCAGAGGGGAATAAATGAGTTTACTTTATATATATAGGGAGGATAAATATATTTCTTATTAATGTAAATTTGCTCCTTTTAAAAAATCATGAAAATACTTTTAACAAAGCCACATGTTTGTAATGCTTTTCTAAACATCTTTACTCTTTAGAAACTTATTTTAAATATGACAATAGGGGTTGTTAACTATTTTGTAAACACTTTCATTTAACAATTTAATGAACAGAATAATTTCTTATGCCATAATAAGATTAGTTAACAAAGTCGTTGACTTGAACGTAATAGAACATAATATAGCTGGCAATGAACTTCACTACATATTAAATTTTTGAACTGCATGTTCTTTTTTGGTTGTTAAACATCTGTGCTCTGAATCATTGCACTCTGGCTAAGTATCTCTTAAATTTTAAAGAGTTATATTTTAATCTAAAAAGTATATATCTAATCACATATAATAGTACATTATTACTTTGTGTAGGGATTGGGTTATGTTTGATAAAAATCTATTTGAATTGTTTTAATTTGCTTAAGTTTGCAATAAACTAATCAATGATTTTTTATGATGCGGTCTATCATTTTCTTTTTTTCTCTCGAAATATTTACTTATATAGAAAAGAATTACATATACCACACATTTTTTAGCACAAAGTTTAAATGGAAAATTTTTAGTGTTTGATTAAGAAATTAAAATTCTTTAAGCTTGAGCATTTATAGATTGTCTCTTATTGTCATAAGCTAACCTTTCAATGAATGGAAGCTTGGCTCAATTATTTTTTTGGAAAATATAAAAAGGTCCTTATACAATATTGAAAACATTGCAAATATTTTGAAAAATCTTTTCAGAATTTAATTAGAGTGATTTTTTAGATTAGAAAAAATTGTTTTCTAGTTATAAAAACGTTTAAAATTGATACTTATTTTTAATTCATAGTTAAATGATCAACGATTAAATAACAACACAAAAAATAAATTGTAAACAAGAAATAACATAGGTTAAAGATTAATTGTGTATAATTCAAAACAGTAAATTAATTTGTAAACAGGAGCAGATATGCAGGAATACATGATTAATAATCTCACAATAAAATATCAATTTTAAACTTATCTTTAATTTGCTAAAATTATTTGGACTATTGTTTAATAAACCATTCTTAGAAATCCTTCAAACTTGTATTATGAATTTAATTGCAACATATTTCAGCATTTCCTTAAGACATGACATGTGAAACACATACAATTCTTAGACGCATATCCTCAATGGCCAACCAAGGTCTTATGTAAAAAAAATGAGGATAATTAATGACAATATCGGTCATCAATTCTTGTTGAATAATGGTAGTGTTCCTTCAAGACGTTTTCCTACTCATCTAAACTAAGTCATATTATCACCTGGGATTATTACTAACAGGAGAGTAACGAGATGTCTGTTCACATTACATTTAAACTACTGCATTTCAGTACAGTCAGGGAAGCAGAAAACAGCAAGCAAATTCAAGAGTCTAGCAGACCGAGGGAAAGAACTATTACAGTAAAATTTTTTCTGGTATATATAGACATCAACAGTGAAGGTGTGGGATTTTGCTGATACTTGGGTTAATTTGAATTATGTACGTTGATATTATACAATTACTATATATTCATCACAACACATTCTATACAATTACTTTTAAAACAGGCATATGGATGCAAAATGGTGGTGGGATAGATAATGAGATGGATATAGGGGCAGAACCTATTAGATTAAAGACTCTTTTTTTTAACTTTTTGTCTAAGATGATTGTTATGGTATTTGCAGCCACCTGTATGTCTTAACAATATTCAATGCATATGCAAATATAGACTCTTGAATAGTCCCTTCAGCTAACATTCACGTATGTGGAAACTCCAATGTCCACAATGTGGAATGGTTAACCCACTCAAACAAGTCAGATGAGGGAAGGTTCTGTCACGATTTCTCCATTGCTTATTATCTCCCTTAGATTGTTCATAAACCCATGCATGTGCCCGACACTGACATCCAGTATGCGAGTCTCCTAAATATTTATCTCAAAACTTGCCCTGAACCAGGTTCAGTTTCCTTTGTTTCTACTTGGATCTTCCAACCACTCTGTTGTATCAATAAGATAAAAATGAAATGTAATACATCCTCAAACGTACCTCTCCATCGTTCAGTATGTAGACACCCTATGGCTGACTTGAATAGCTTCCATACATTTATATCAGATCTACCTCTGCGTTCGATGTTTAAAAAGGATGTGTCCTCTATAGTATCAGACTTGACAGAATGATTAATTGTAGGTATAAACCGTTTCCTACCCTCAAAAACGTTCCAGCTAAAACCTAACAGCCAGCCATGGTTCTCTGCAGAATGTGTTGCTACCATTGCACACAGAAATAACTTTTTCCATTGCTTCCAACGAAATAGATGTACTGAGATTAAACCCGCTTTCAGGACTGCCAGCAACCACTGTAAAAATAATAATAAAAAAAGCATGAGAGCCGCCAACACCATAACACATAACTTCTCTATATCTCATTCCCTATCACAAAGTGTTAGATTTCCAACCTGTTTCCCAGACGAGCAAGAAGAACACATCACTTCTAGGTCTGTTTCTGACCACAGTTCCCGATGACTGTGTAACGAATGACCACAACCCTCTTGGGAATGCCGATCATGCAGTGGTAATGGTTGAAATCGCCCTAAACTCTAGATCCAAAACTGAAGAGCCACTGCTAAAAGAACAAGATATTATAAAAAGGCTGACTGGGAAGCCATCAGGGATCTCATCAGGGATGCTCATGGCAAAATATCTTTTCATTTCCTGCTGAACATTGCGCTTGTAAGACTACTGAATTGTTCAAAATGGCCATGTTCCCACACGCAAATTTTATAGCAAGCCCTCTCCCCCAATGATCTACTTCTACTTGTGAAGCTACCAGAGCACAAAGGCAGCAAAATTTAACTAACATAAATACAGATCAAACAGAAAGAAGTATATAGAAGCCAGAATATTTAAGACGATAATTAACCAAGCTCAAGTCCATCACCTTACAGATTCTAAACTACTGACTATATATATATATAGATTTAGGCAAGCCCATTCAACAGCAGATATCCTAACTGCAATTTCAGAACATATATACCATTCCCTGGATAAAGCGGGAGAGGGTAGAGTGCTAACTCTAGATATATCTAAGACTTTTGACAGGGTATGGCATGAGGATCTTCTCAAGAAAATCAGATCATATGGTATCACTGGAAGAATACATAACATAATTGAATCCTTCTTAGATAAGAGAAAAATCCAGGTTGTCCTTGATGGGCGTACATCTAAACAATATGATACAAATGCAGGAGTGCTTCAGGGGTCTATCCTTGGACCTCTATTATTCTTAATATTCATAAATGACCTCCCTGGCAAAATTGTTTGTGAGATGGGTATATATGCTGATGACACCACACTCTATGACAGACACAACAGAAAAACAAATGAACACATATCTAAAGAAATGGCAGAAACACTAGAGAATGACCTCCGATCTGTAGTGGAATGAGAACAAAAATGGATGCTCGCATTCAATGCTGCCAAGACTAAACTTGTTTCCTTCAATAATTACAAGTAACCTTCTCTACCACCAATAGCAATGGCCAATGACTTTATCTGAAAGTTACATCTTTTAAACTCCTCGGCCTAACGTTCAAAGAAAACATGACTTGGAACAATTACATTGAGAGTATTGCCAGGACAGCTGCGAAGAAAGTGGGTTCCCTCTATCATGCTAGAAAGCTACTAACGCCTGAAGGTATCCTTTTTTTATATGTACATAACCACTTATCAAGGCCCAGAGACCACTCGAGGATAAGGGTTAAGAGTGTACAGTAGTCAATTAGACAATATAGTAATCTTTAGTAACGGACATTCAGTAAATTTATTAACAAGTGGAACGGCTCATCAAGAACTTGTTTATGTTGAACTTGAAGGCAACCATATTGTAGTCAGCTCGAAAGCAGGAAAACAGAGACAATTCCACAGGCGTGAAGTTCTAAGAAAGAAACTTTGTTCATGGAATTTACGTTTAGGTTTAGGCAAAGATAAAGAGTGGGGGAATTATTGATAGTGTTTTCAGCTAGATGAGGGGGTACCATAGATTGAAGCTCAGTCGAACACTTTCCATGAAAATAATAAAGCGGAGACAAACTCACAACATCTCTCCTGTGAGATAGAGGTTGCAGTGAAGAGAAAAGGACATCTATAAGGCTACGAAGTCTATTTTAAACTCTATCAAGGCAGGATAGGTACTTTCTAGCAGCTCCTGCCCAGATGTGGCAACAGTATTCCATCCTTGGACGTACCTGGCTCTTATATATATAGAGAATTGCATCAGCAGTGAATATCTACTGGATCGGTAGGAGGATCCCACCATTTTTCCAGTGGCCTTGGCAACAGATTCTATGTATGTGTTCCATTAAGGATCAGGAGTAAAGGTCACGCCCAGAAGCTTGTCAAAACATGAGGCTTCCCCAAGACGAGAGCCATTCATTTCAATTGATGCCAGATGGGAATCAAAACGTTGATGAGGTAAAGAGAGAAGCTTGGTTTTAGATGCATTAAAAGTAACCAGCCATCCCTTTCCCCATTGTACCCCATGCACAAGATCAGAGGAGAGAGAATCAGAGAAAACTTGGTCATTTACTGTCTTAGATGTGCTACCATAGATGGTAGTGTCATCAGTATAAATGTTTACGAATAATGTAAGGATGTTATTTGGAAGATCATTAATGTAGATCAGGAAAACAATTGGGCCCAAGATGGACCCCTGAGGGACTCCAATATTAATACTGTGAGCTTCTGATTTTTGCCCCTCAACTACTACTCTTTTGAACCTATCAGAGAGAAATAATTTAATAATTGAGAAGACATTTCCAGCTATACCATAGCTGGAGATCTTGTGAAGTAAACCTTTATGCCATGCCCTATCAAAGGCCTTTGATATGTCAAGAGCAATTGCCCATGAAAGGTTGCCCCCATTGAGAGATTTGCTAATCCTATGAGATATAACTGTAAGCACATCTGCTGTAGATCTAACAGAACAGAAACCATATTGTGTGTCACTAAGAAGGTTTTTTTTGCTAAGATTACTTCTTATTTAACACAGATTCAAGCAACTTACTCATGACACACAGGAGACTTATTGGCCTGTACTAAGAGAGGGATGAGCGATCACCTGAATTCTTAAATACAGGGCATACTGATGAGATTTTCCAGGGTGGTGGGAAGCAATTTTTATATTCAGATGAATTAGAGGTGATATTCCCTCAAACAAATGCAGACGGAATAATAGGATTGACAAATACGAGTAAAAACATTTGAATGAATAAAAATAAAAATATATAGAATATCATTGTAGTTTTTTCAACCAAATTAGTGTTCTCCTCAGCCAATCAAATCACGCTAAACCCCAACCACGGGTGTCCGGTTCAACCATGATCTGAGATTCAATTCAATATTTAAATCCCATAACCTTGATGTCACCACCCATCATTCAATCAGTACAATATGTTCTTCTAACATCCTCACATTTCCTGTTGTTGAGTTTTTCCAAATAACAAAATATCTCAGGTTTTCCAATCAAAAATCAAATATATCTATTTTGATAATGAATTAAAAATATATATTTATATTCTCTATTTTAAATCCTCTGGTTATCTACCATCACCCGGGAACGATTAGGTATCTAGCATAGTTATTCGGCCTCTCAGCCCCTGGGGGGATATAAATCTCCCCAATGAGGGCAATAATGTCACAACTTACCCTGTGTCAAGTTAGAAAATATCCCGTCATTTTTATGATGTGTCGTATATGAATTGTTTTAGACTAAATAAATCTTGATGTTGTAGTTCAATCTAATAATAATGACACCAATAAAAAAGCAGAATACTAATATGTGAATGCAAATACTAAAATATTGAACTTCATTATTTTTTACAGATGTTCCTGATTGAACCCATTTCAATTTTAATGGAGGATCATGATCTTTAAACATTTAGCTGTAAACAGTTATTACTTTATTGGGAATACTACTGCAACATCTGTGAGAAAATTTATTATGCTGGACTATTATTTAATGAATTTTGGAACACTACAACGACATCTGTGAGAAAATTTATCATACTGGGCAATTTAATGCATTTTGCTAAACAGTGATGAAAACATAATGCGATTTGAAGGTAATATAAATGTTTGAGAAAATATATGCAATGTTCAAATATAAGGAATGACAAAAGTATGTGACTTTAAAAACCAATATCTTCTTAAATACCGGAAACTATAGAAAAAATATTTTGTAGACAAGTAAAAACACATACAGGCTAAATTCTTTGAAATATCATTTAAAAAATTTAAATATATGAAGTAGTAGGTTGATGTTTGTCATCTGTTCAGTGTCTCATCCACAGCTTGAACCAATAATAAGATAATTGAAATAAAAAAAAGAATGTGTGTGTGGATATAATCTTTTTGCCAGATACGATTGAGTAAAAAAAATATAGGTACTCACACTCGAAAATGACACATTTTTGTAAAGTTTGTGGATTTTTTGTTTTCATAAACTTTTGTGACCAATATGAGAACTCACACTGGGGAAAAGCCACATTCTTGTGATGTGTGTGGATATTCCTCTTCTGAAAAATCGAATTTAGTGAAACATATGAAAACTCATACTGGGGAAAAGCCATATTTTTGTCAAGTGTGTGAATATTCTTGCTCTCAAAAATGGAGTTTAGTGAGCCATATGAAAACTCATTCTGGGGAAAAGCCACATTCTTGTGATGTGTGTGGATATTCTTGTTCTGCAAAATCAACTTTAGTGAGACATTTGAGAACTCACACTGGAGAAAAGCCACATTCTTGTATAGTTTGTGGACATTCTTTTTCTCACAAATCAACTTTAGTGAAACATATGAGAACTCATACTGGAGAAAAGCCACATTCTTGTCAAGTTTGTAAATATTCTTCCACTTCAAAATCAGACTTACTGAGACATATGAGAACTCACACTGGGGAAAAGCCACATTCTTGTCAAGTATGTGGATATTCTTGTTCTCAAAAATCAACGTTAGTGAGCCATATGAGAACTCATACAGGGGAAAAGCCACATTTGTGTAAAGTCTGTGAATATTCTTCCTTTACAAGATCAGGATTAGTGATCCATATGAGAACTCACACAAGGGAGAAGCCATATTCTTGTGAAGTGTGTGGATATTCTTTTTCTATGAAATCACATTTAGTGAACCATATGCGAACTCACACTGGGGAGAAGCCACATTCTTGTCAAGTGTGTGAATATTCATTTTCTCAAAAATCAAGTTTAGTGAAACATATGAAAACTCATTCTAGGGCAAAGGCACATTCTTGTAAAGTGTGTGGATATTCTTGTTCTCAAAAATCTGTCTTAGTTACACATATGAAAACTCATACTAGTGGGCCCCTTGATTTCTGAGAACTTTGACTGGAGTAAAATAAAACAAAAAAAGGGAGAAAACTTAAATGCCTATTAGACACTGTCTGCGAGTGTTTAAGGTCTCTATGTACAGGGGTTTGTCAGAATAACTGTAAGAAATTTCTTTCCTACCCGCTCAATTTTCCTCTGTTGGAATGTTAGTTCATTGTTCCTTTGGAAGGATCAATGTTGTTCATGGAAAACACGGCGGGAATGATGGTGCATAATGGTGATCAGGCATAAAATGAGTCCCTTAGGACTCATAAATAAGATAAGTTCCAATAATTGAATAATAACATGCCGAACATTAGTAGAATGTCCTCTTAGTTTGAATAGGTTCAGCAAATAGGTTTTCTCTGTATGTAGAGTTGAATCCTTCGATCACCAACTGTTTGGTGTGCATGAAGGAATAATTTTGGATCCCTCGACAGAGAGGCCGCTGGGTTTAATCTATATTACACCGTGTCTTTTCTTAGACTGAAAAATAAATGCATGTATATAAAAATGGCCCTAGCTCAATCACCTGACTTATTCAAAATTAAACCAGTCACAGACCAGCTAGTATAACTTTATGGGCAGCCTAAAGCAAGATGGCGGTTGAATGTGGAATTTTCTCACACAACCTGTCATGAGGATACTTTTTCCAGAGAAGTAAACCCTGATGAAATATTCAAAATCACATAGTATTCGCTGCCCAAATAAGATCTCACTGTGGCTAACCCACATTAGCTTTTACGAGGAATGGTGCACCGTCTCCAAGTGATGATACCTCAAGTAATAGCACAAAGCTTGATACTCCACTAGACTAGATAAATACTTGTCCTGGAATCCAGTAAGACCAAGAGACCAAAATGAAAGATATACTACAACGTATAAAAATGGTTATTTGGGGAGAGGAAAATTATGTTTTCAATTTCTTTACTAACTCAGTGTTTGAGTGATAAAGAACTTAAATAGAACATTCGAATATCTATGTATCTCATATAAAGTTCAAGTGTTAGCCCCAGGTTGTGGGCCCCTTGATTTCTGGGAACTTCGACTGAAGTCAAATAAAACAAAAAAGGGAAAAGCCATATTCATGTCAAGAGTTTAGTGAGCCATATTAAAACTCATTCTGGGGAAAAGTCACATCCTTGTAAAGTGTGTGGATATTCTTGTTCTCAAAAATCTGTCATAGTTTCACATATGAGAACTCCAAGTGATAGCCCCAAGTTGTGGGCCCCGTGACTTCTGAGAACTTTGACTAAAGTAAAATAAAACAAAAAGGGGAAAAGCCACACCAAACCAGAGGGAAACTGAGTGCAAAAGAGAAATATTACAATGATTTCCTGATGGAAATGTATAAAATTGCAGGTGACTGTTTGGTTATCTGGTAGGATTCCTCACCCTGACTTAAACAAAATGATACAAAAAGAGACGAAAACCCCACGTTCTTGTCAATGTCTTTGGAGAGATTCAACTTGACAGATCGTGGAACATCTGGGAACATGAACCACAGCAAACAGAAAAATGACTGTTCTATGATAAAGAAATACAGCTGGGCAGATACATAAAAGAAAGGGCCAAAAAGTCAGACATTGTAATATGGAAGAAGCCTGAACAGGAAAAGATAACAAAATATCAGGAGCTAAAAATGACTTAAAAACTTAAAGAGTGTACAGTAGAAATTGGACATTATAGTAATCATTAGTAATGAAAATTTGGTAAAGTTGATAACTTATATGGAACGGCTCATCAAGAACTTATTTACGTTAGACTTGAAGACAACCATATTGTAGTCAGCTGGAAAGCAGGAAAACGGAAGACAATTCCACAGGCGTGCAGTTCTAAGAAAGAAGCTTTGTTCATGGAATCTACGTTTAGGTTTAGGCACAGATAAAGAGTGGGGGGAATTATTGATAGTGTTTACAGCTAGACGAGTGTTTCTTGTGAAAGTTTGGCGAGGGGGGACCATAGATTGAAGCTCATTCGAACACTTTCCATGAAAATAACAATACATCAGATACAAACTCACAACATCTCTTCTGTGAGATAAAGCTTGCAAGGAAGAGAAAAGGGCATCTCCTACGAGGCTACGAAGTCTATTTTGAACTCTATCAAGGCAGGCCAAGTCCTTTCTAGCAGCTCCTGCCCAGATGTGGAAACAGTATTCCATCCTTGGACGTACCTGGCTCTTATATAGATAGAGAATAGCATCAGCAGTGATATATCTACCGGATCGATAGAAAGATCCCACCATTTTTCCAGCGGCCTTGGCAACAGATTTGATATACGTGTTCCATTTAAGATCAGGAGTAATGGTCAAGCCAAGACGAGAGCCATTCATTTCAATTGATGTCAGATGTGGATCAGAATGTTGATGATGTAAAGAGAGAAGCTTGGTTTTAGATGCATTAAAAGTAACCAGCCATTCTTTACCCCATTGTACTACGTGCTCAAGATCAGAGGAGAGAGAATTGGAGAGAACTTGGTCATTTACTGTCTTAGATGTGCTACCATAAATGGTAGTGTCGTCAGCATAGATGTCTACAAATGATGTAAGGATGTTATTTGGAAGATCATTAATGTAGATCAGGAAAAGAGTTGGGCCCAGGATGGACCCCTGAGGGACACCGGCATTAATACTGTGAGCTTCTGATTTTTGCCCCTCAACTACTACTCTTATGAACCTATCAGAAAGAAATGATTTAATAATTGAGAAGACATTTCCAGCAATACCATAGCTAGAGATCTTATGAAGTAAACCTTTATGCCATACCCTATCAAAGGCTTTAGATATGTCAAGAGCAATTGCCCTAGAAAGGTTGCCTCCGTCGAGAGATTTGCTAATCCTATGAGATATAACTGTAAGCACATCTGCTGTAGATCTAGCAGAACGGAAACCATATTGAGTGTCACTAAGAAGGTTATTTTTGTTGAGATGTTTGATTACTTCTGTATTTAACACAGATTCCAGCAACTTACTCATGACGCACAGGAGACTTATTGGCCTGTACTGAGAGGGGGATGAGCGATCACCTGAATTCTTAAATACAGGGCATACTGATGAGATTTTCCAGGGAGATGGGAAACTATTCTTCTTAAGACAACGCTTAAACAGTTTTGTAAGTATGGGCGCTAGTTCAGGTTGAAGTTTTTTGAGTACTATAATTGGAATACCGTCAGGGCCAGTTGCTTTACTGGAATCAAGGTTTTTGATTAGCTGCACAAAATACAGATAGCAGCCTGATTGTTGAAACTATTCTTAATGAATATTGTAAGAATAGAGTGAAAAAGAAAGAATATAATACAATACAAAAAAGTATCAAATCATTTAAAAACGACAAAGTCTCTAAAAATATAAGAGTTAGGGTTAGGTTAGCGATTGTTTTATAGACTAAAAAAATCTAAAGGAATACATACAAACAATTCTTGGAAGATTAAACCTTTATGAAAAACAGATCAAGTTATAAAAGCGACAATGTCTATACTAAAATAAAACGTATAGTATTTATTTTTATCATAATGTCTGCCCAGTCCTATTGGCAAATGGTCTTTACATTGTCAGAACAAAGTATGTAAATACCTTAATTGGAAGATCTGTTCAGAGATGCAGAGATCGGACATCTACAAACATGAACCACCACCAAATACATGAAATGCAAAGGTGGCAGTGTTATACGACAAAGTCATCCAGGCAGATACATAATAGACAAGGTTATTAAGCCAGACATTGTAATATGAAACAAACCTAAAAAAACTGCATTATTGATTTCCTCAGTCCAAATGATTATGATTTTTATAGCAAAATATTGAAATGATTGTAATCAACAATCAAATAAACATTGAAGAAATCATAATGAAATCAAGTGTAAGCTCCAAAAGGGAACCTCTTCATTTTGTAAATTGAAGTGAACGTTTTAAAAATTATGAAATATCTGGTAAATATATATGGTGAACAAGTTGTTAATATATGCAAATAATTGTGATTAAATGAAATTTTAGAATCTTTAAAATGTCTTGGTTGGAATGTATAAGATAACACTTGGCATCTGATAGGTTGCTTCATCACAGCTAGAGGAAAATGATTAGAAAATAAAACAAACAAGAGATCAAATAGATATTGAATATATCTCGATATAACGAAAACAAATCTTAATATCTCATCATCACAACTAGACGAAAATGATTAGAAAATAAAACAAAATAAACAAGAGACCAAGAAAATATCTAATATATTTCAATATAACAAAATTAAATCTAAATGCCTCATTATAACAGCTAGACGAAAATCATTAGAAAATACAAAACAAGTAGATATTAAATATATTTCAATATAACAAAAACAAATCTAAATGCCTCATCACAACAGCTATAAAACAGAATTAAACAAGAGACCAAGTAAATATTGAATTGACTTAATTATACAGCAAAAAACCATAAGCCAAGAACTCCGGAAATCCTAACCTGCTGAGACCCTCATGCCGCATGAGGTTCCTGTGTGAGCATGGTAAATCCTAGCTACTGGCCCCTTCAACTTTAATGGAACTAATTATCTCCTCATCATAGATTATTACTCGAAGTACCCCTTCATCCACAGGCCCAGGGAATTCTCCAGCATGGAAGTCATTAATATTCTCAAGCGAATATTTGCTGAACAAGGAGTCCCAGAAAGGTTCGTTAGTGATAATAGCTTTTATTTCAGCTCCCAGCATTTCTAAGAATTTGCTAAAGCATGGGATTTTGTGCACATCATCTCTTCTCCCAGATACCCCCAAGCAAGCGGCATGGCAGAACACTGTGTACAGACTGTCAAAGCAGCCGTGAAGAAAGCCATGTTGAGTAATCGAGACACAAACATGAGCCTATTGTGTCTCCGAGAGAGCATGTTATCTCATCCCTGGGAGAATTGTTTTTTAATTGCAAAGTGAGTGAACCAATCAACTTCGACAGATCATGTTATCCCATTCCCAGGAGAATTGCTTTTTAATTTAACCTAGTCAGTAATCTCCCGACAAAGAGCATGAACCAAAATGTCTATAAGGAGGAAATCCAGGGTCGTCTATTAAGACACAGTTGTTGCAAATGAGACAACATAGCAAACATGCTAAGGATCTCCCTAATCTTAGTGCAGGATAACGAGTGCAGATACAAGACCAAGATACAGGTAGATGGACTCCAGATACATAAGAGACAAAGCCTTAAGCCAGACATTATAATAGGGAACAAACCTAAAAAAAAAAAAGACCAAGACGTGAGTATTTTGCTCGTACTTATGTAACTACATAGGTACGGGCAAAATGAATGCCGATGCTCAAAATGTATAAACATTTTGACTCCTCCCTTTACTTAAAAATTCACCAAAAATCAGGAAACTAACCAATTTTAATGATATTTTCAGTATTTATCAAGTAATGATCGCAGAATATAATGAACTTATTTTTATTTAAATTTGAGTGAAAATGTATTATTTTGTTTAAACAACCAATACCTTTACTAAAGTAATGGTTTTCTGTAGTAAATAAAAAACGCAGGAATTTATTTTTGTTTTTTTTATATAAATAAAGCATAGTAATTTGTAATAATAATTAAATTTCTTTTACAGAAACATTACGAAAACAGCTCCTAAAGTCTGTATTAATAAATTCAATATAACTCGCTAAATCGGCTTTCAAAACTAGCCCCCCCCCTATTTTTGCCCGCCCATTTTTTCCTGTACCTAATTAAATATGTTTTATTTTATAATTTAAAAATAAAAACATTGAACAATATAGATAAAATGTTGGTTTTGTTCTAAAAAAAGTAATAAAATAATTACACTGTTATAATAATAATGAAATAATTACACCGTTACATATTGAATTATTGTGGAGACGCATCATTAGGCCTGTCAGAATTTTTTTTGAATTTTTGACACCCCTAACACAAAACTGCGAATAAAATATGAAAAAAAATCGTAATTTCTCTTTTTAAAGTGGGTTTATTTTCTTTATGGAATATACTTCCAAAATAAACTATTAAAGTTGTTTAAAAAGATAATAGAAATATGTTTGTTTTTTTAATTTTTTTAAAAGACAGTGTTATCGTGCGTTCATGCAGCTATTTTTTCTATGTAATGAAATCAATTGAATTTTACGATATAAATTTGTTCAGTTTTTTCACTTTATAAATCTATCCAATTTTTTTTATTGGTTCAATTTTTACAATATTTTCAGATTCAATGTGAAAGTTTATGCTCTTTCCAATAAACCGATTATAATATTCTAGACAAGCGTTTTTTTTAATTCACTCCCCTCATTTAAAAATGTCTGTTAAAATGAAAATAATTAATCTTCTCACCTGAAATTTATATATCACAAATTGAAGATAAAAGATCAATGAATAAAATAAGCTAATTGGAAATAAAAAAGAATAGTTATTTGCATATTTACCTTTAAAGTCCAAAGTTTAAAATCTTTTTTAAGCACATTGATTTTTTTTTAAGTGAAACGTTATAATCTTGCTATATTGTCCAGATTTCACTCGATATTTATTTTTAGATATTAAAAAAACATTCACTCCATAAAGAAGAAATAAAATATATTAAATCAAAAAAACTCATGCATTTCTTCGATAGAAAAAAAAAATTCGTCGAGTGATTTGCGTTTAATTGTGGAAAATTGATAAGTGAAATGTGATCATTTTTTATGTACAGTAATCCATTTCGACCAACTTTACTGACCTCAAAAATCTAATTAATTACAAAAGGGGAGATAAATTAAATGTTTGTTTCTTCATATCGTTACTATCGAGATTACTTATGAAATGTATTCGGTCTAATGTGTTGTTTTTACGTTTTAGAAATATTTATTTATAACCCTATGAGGCCTTCGTATTTGACAACTTAAAAACTCAAAGAAACAGCACTTTGGCTAATGGCGGATAACGAGTTGCGAAAATGCGGTTTTCTGGGACTCTTGTTTAAAAAAATCCTTTTATTTAAAAAATACATGGAACATAAAGTATAAATAAGGACAATTCTTGTAAATGAAGAATGGAAGCACCCATTGCTTAGTTTTTTGCTTTTTTTACATAAGCATAACCACTTATCAAGGCCAGAGACCACACGAGGATAAGGGTTAAGGGTGTACAATAGTCAGTTGGCTAATATATTAATCGTTAGTAATGGAAATTCTGTAAATTTGTTAACAAGTGGAACGGCTCATCAAGAACTTGTTTACATTGGACTTGAAGACAACTATATTGTAGTCAGCTGGAAAGCAGGAAAACGGAAGACAATTCCACAGGCGTGCAGTTCAGTTCTAAGAAAGAAGCTTTGTTCATGGAATCTACGTTTAGGTTTAGGCACCAAAGCAAAAGGGAAGAAAGAGGATGTTGAATGGTGTTGACTTTTATACCGGGGTCAGTATTCTGACTGCGCATGTCTGGATTTTCTTTTCAGAAGTGACGTTTCCCATGTGTGCGTAGATGTGTGCGTAGATGTGTACGTTAGCGTGTGTGTGTGTGTGTGTGTGTATGCACATGAATGTGAGTGTATATACGTGAACGTGAATATATGTACGTGTCTGTGTGTATGTGCATGCGTACTGTGGGTGTGTGTATGTGAGGAAAAAAACATGTTCGAACACTATAAATAACTTTTTACTCAATGAATTCTGGTAATTTAAAAAAAAATATTACTATTTTCAAAATTTCAGTTAAGTACATAATAATGTTTTTGCTTAAAATAACATATTTGTTAAAGATTAATCTATCGACTCTATCTTAAACAAAATCTCTTAAAATTATTTATTTGTCATTTTAATTTTCATCAAAAATCTTTCCTTTTTTTCTGTTTACATTACCTATTATGTCGCTGGAGAATTCCTTTTGATTTTTATGTTTTCTCCAATATTTAAATTTTAGAATGGGGATCACTTTCTTTTATTAAGTTTACATAAAATGACCACATTTATTGACCATCACCAATTAGCAAAAACTTAAAATAGAAAAAATAGTTATAGAACTTTTAAATTTAATCCAGTGTAGATTAATACTCATTAATTAATAAAATAAAAATTAAAAATTGACTTTATTTTAGCTACTACGGTTAAACAGCCTTAAAAATATCCGCGAAAAGAAAAAATAATAATAAATATTTAAGATTTTAGGATGGGGAATGACTTTCCTATATAAATTTTACGTAAAATGAGAACCCACTTCATGGCCGGTTAGCAGGCAGTAATATCTGTTCCAGTTCTATATTTTTTTTTATTGAGGGTAAGAGAGAGGGCTCATCGTTTTTTTGCATTTTTAGGATTTTTTTTTAAATCGTTAGGCATAAAAAACTTTCCAAAAAAATTTCATCATCATATATTTGGTGTTTTATTAATTATCGAATTTGGCTGTTGTAATTTGTCACTGTAGAGTGTCGGTTGCAGTGGCGGCTCGTGCATGGAGCTGTGGGACTACAGCACCCCCAAGTTATTTCTACACAATATTAATGATAAAATTAAAAATAATACTTTTGTTTATTATTATTATTATTATTATTATTATTATTATTATTATTTTATTTTTTCTATGTGTACATTATAAAATCATTAACTTTAATGTCGGTATCTCCAAATTCATATAATAACAAAAATAAAACTTGCTTGGAGCTGTGAAATTCACAGTTACACTTTCTTAATGAAATTCTCTTGTACGCATGTGCGAATTTGACGCGTTAGACAGCCGATGAAAGCCTCTTGAAGAACTGTCGCTTGGCGCAGCTCAGCTCCGTGTCGTGAAATTCGTTGTTTGCTTAGAGTGTGCGCCTGTATAAATATGATAACATTGTTATTGAAAAAAAGGAGGTTTACTTATATTTTTAAAAATTATTATTAAAATCTGCACCTAACGTGTTCTTGTACATAAAATATTGTGCTATTTTTTTTAAATACGCACACTTTTAGCATTGCGATTTAAGTCGGTAGCAGACGGAAATATATAATATGCAGAAACTGTTTATTTTTATTTATTAAAAGTATTCGGGAATTTAGCAGTGAAGCTAACACGCGGCCAAGGGTAAAAACCAAATATACAATAAATAAATCTTACCATAAAAAATAAAGTTACTTTACTATCTACCTGCCTTTTTGTTTGTTTCTTTAAAGTAGTTTTAAATGCAATTTATTTTGCAACAACTAAACTTTACAAAAAAAAACTGTTTACATTTTTTCCTAGAAGCAAAAAAGCGAAGAAACAGTTTATGTTGAAAATACATTTTAGTTAGAAATTGTTTTAACGTGTATGTTTTAGATATAAAAAATTAGCATTTATTTGCCTCCGACAAGGACAATGTTAGAAGTTTTACACTTTGAAAAATGGATTTTTTACACAAGATTTTTTTAATTAAAATGTGTTTTAAGTAAAATAAAACACACACAGTTTTTTATAATTATGCATTTTTAAACTTTATATTGAATTTGTTAGTAGATGGGTCAGATAATACGCATTAAAAAAGTAATTAGAAATCCTTCTGGACTGAGACAATTTTAATTTTTTTGTTTTTTGGGGAAGAAAGCTACATTAAAATTCGATGTTTTATAATGCTTATATATGACATCCTATTTTTTTATAATAAATCTCCACTTTATGTCGATCTTTACCGGCATGGGAAGGTCAGTAAATAGCCAAGTTTGTTCTTTTTACATAAAAAGCAAGTTGTTAAAAGATTTGTAAATAAAATTTTGTATCTTAAAATATTTTTGTTTGTTTGCTCACTATATAAAAATGTAAACTTTTTATTTTGCATGTTATTTACAAATACGTTTTGTTATAAATACATCTTTAAAAATAAATTTTGTAAATAAAACTGTTATTAAATAAAACGCTATTTTCAAATAGTAAACTCCTAAATTAACCCTCGTAGGGAGGCATGTAAATTTCAAAGTTTTTCTTTTTTGTTTTTATAAAAAAATAAGTTATTTTTAAAAATGTTTTTCGTTTGTTTGCAAAAAAAAAACGCAAACTTATTTAATCTGAAAAGTTTAAAAGGAATATATATATTATTTTTATTCTGTAAAGTGTATATAATTTTAAAAAAATCTTTTTAATAAAACAAGTTTTTGCGTATTATCCATTTCTGATTGATTATTTGTCTTCGTTATATATTTGAATATTTATTTGAATGTTTGTTTATTATTTGATTAAATATTTATTTATATATTCGAATTCCTTTACACGATATTAAAAAAATACGTAAAATCTTTGAAGCAGCACTCCCACTAATCTTAGGCACGAGCCGCCACTGGTCGGTTGTCTAAGGTTTTCAACAATGGTTTGTTTCAACCTGCGCCATAGGTAACACAATAAGTATAAACTCCAAGCATTAATAGAATCAACACTTACATTTCCTTTGTTTCAGCTCTTCTAGAGGGTCGCAGGTAAGTGTCGTGCACATCTTTTTTCTTTTATCAGCCATTTTTCTAATTCTAATGTAAGATTCGGTACAACATTTTTAATGTAAATAAACGTTTCCAAATAAGTTAAAACACAAAAAAGCTTATTCAAATAGGTAGAAGATTACTTTGGTAATAATCATATGTTATATATTTGATTTTTTACAACTTTTTCGTTTTTTTGTCTAAAATACCTATTTAATAGCTTTCTAAATAATACCATCATTATTTAGTGGATATGTTCTTTTGTTAAGAAATATACAGAATATATGAGTAAAAAAATGTCCCTTCCTCCAATTGAAAATTTAAAATTATACCTCCTTCATTTTTTATAGAATGTAAAAAATGAATAAATAGGATGGCAGTTTTTGTAAAATATCAAATATTAATTTTTAAAATAACACAACAAAAAGCCAACAACAATATTTAACGAATTTAAAAATGAAATTGAATTTTTTTTATTTTTATTAAATGTAAAACAAAAAATAAATAGGATGGCACTTTTTGTAAAATAGCAAATATTAATTTGTATATTAACATTTTTTAAAAAGCCAACAACAATATTTAACGAATTTAAAAATGAAATTTAATTTCTTCATTTTTATAGAATGTAAAACAAAAAATAAATAGGATGGCACTTTTTGTGAAATAGCAAATATTAATTTGTATATTGACATTTTTAAAAAAAGCCAACAACAATATTTAACGAATTTAAAAATGAAATTTAATTTCTTCATTTTTATAGAATGTAAAACAAAAAATAAATAGGATGGCACTTTTTGTAAAATATCACATATTAGTTTGAATAATAGCATTTAAAAAGGCCAATAACAATATTTTACGGTATCTTTTGTTTATTAAATTAGTTGCTGAAAATGTCAAATAGTTAATCACACGTAGATTCTTATCCATCCTTATAAAACGTAAGAAAGCCAAAAGATATGTTAGCCCCCCCCCCACACACACTAATTGCTGCAAAACTTAGAAACTGCGACAAATTACATGACTGGTTGACTGCTAACTGGCTATTAAGTAGGTGTTTATATTAAGTTAATTTATATAGGAAAGTTATCTATTTTAAAATCTAAAATATTTATTATTTTTTAATTCCGTCAGTTTTAAGGGCTGTTGAAATGTAAAAGTCTAAAATCGAACATTTTGAACACTTAGGGTTATTTATATTATGATTTCTTGTTACTTAATTTAACAAAATTGTAAACAGGCGTAGATATGCAGGAATATATGATAGGAAATAACATAGGTCAAACCTTGATGTGGAAAATTCCAAACATTAAATTAATAATCTCAAGATAATATATCAGTTTTTAACTTCTCTTAAATATGCTAAAATGTATTGACTTTTTTTTATTCACCATTCTTGAAAATCCTTACAACTTTTATCATAAATTTAATCCCAACATATTTACGCATTTCCTTAAGACATGATATGTGAAACACATACAATTCTTAGTAGCATAACCTCAATTAATAGCTAACTAAAGTTTTCTGTAAAACAACAAAGAAGATAATTAATGACAATATGGGTTCTCAGTTCTTGTTAAATAATGACAGTGTTGATGAGACCGTCTTGCAATATAACAACAACACCTCTATCCAAAACATTGGAAACTATCCTTAAAATAACTTGTGCTCCAGCTCCACTTCTAATTAAATGGCTTAATACATTCGAGATTACACCTTATAAACCACACATCAATTGAATGTATTATTATTATTACGTGAATAGCAAATAGTCTTGACACAAGGCGTAAACAAGTGTTGATTGGACACAAAAGACCAAGTTGTTGAAATTGTTTCTGTAAGACTAGGATTAAGAGATCAGACAGAATAACTCTGTGAAATAGCAATTATGTGGTATCTTTACATCATTCCTACCAATCACATTTTAAGAGTCAGTCGATTTAGCAGGTAAATTCTTAAACATTTTTTACATATTAAATTATCCATCGTACTGTGCTTTTCTCTGAACAATTCAAATTCCACTGACAATATTATGACGTCATATCATCATAGTCTGCATGTAATAAAGCACATGTAAAATTGTTAGCAGCATATAAGAACTGTCTCAATGTCATGCCCATATTAGGTGTAACAACACTCACAACTGATGTATCTAATCATCTTAACCCTAACCCTTCATCTTAAAAGGGGACACTGGAAAAAAGTGAATCATGTAATGCACCATTTTTCGTTGCTATTTATTTATCTGTTACCTATTTGTTACCATATATATTGTCGCGGCTAGGCCGCTAACAACAACAACAACAACGACAGCACAACAAACGACCAGCCTTTAACAGCCTCCGCCGAAATCAGCAGTAGCAGTAATGTCGGCGGCCGTCACGTGACTCCAGCGCCCCGTTGTAGGAAAGAAATTTAAAAAAGACATCTTTTCTACAACATGACAAAAACAACTAACTTTAATTTCCTGGAGAAACTTCGTGAAATACACACAACGAACTCCTCCAGCATCGACTGTTTGTTAAGAACATATCCGAGAATTAATATTAACTGTTGTTTAGAAATAGAAACAGCTGCCTGCCCGTCCCCGGTGACTGGCAGCCTCCTGAACATTTCGGCGATATTTCCACCGTTCGCGAGCTTGCTGCCCCCCCAATTTTTTGGTTTTGGTCATTGGCCAAAAGTTATTCTTTTTGCGTTTTTACGTTCATTGTTGTTTTTGCCCACTCTAGGCAACCATTAACTGCTTTTTCTCTTTTTATTACAGATAGTCCAGGGTCCAGCTGTCACTTAAGCAGCCGGCAGGGCCAAGGGATACTGACGTGCCTCTTTTGGCGAAGGTCCCCTTGGTTTCCGAATCGGCGGGTGATCAGCCGGGCCTTGGGCCAACAAAATAGATGGAGCAGGCCTCTGCTCCTTCCACCTTGGGGGACGCCCCGGGTGTAGTGTCCGTGAAGGGTCCGGGGGGTGCCGTCCCGCAAGGCACCCCCAGTTCGAGAAGGGTTACCGGGGTCGCCGCCCCAGAGTGGTTCGGATCGCTAGCGGGGGTCGCCACCCCCAGTAGGGTCGAGTCGGGTGTTGCCACCCCGAAAGGCAACACCACCATGTCCGGATCGAGAGCGGGGTTCGCCAACCCCAGTAGCGGAGAGTCGGGTGCTGCCACCCCGAAAGGCAGCACCAGTAGGGTCGTATCCGCAGCGGTCGGTACCCCAACGGTCGAGGCGGTTAACAAGAAGAGACCGGTCAAAAAGTGGTGGGTGCTGGAAAAGGAACCTCTTACCAGATCGCAGTCAGCGAGGGGAAGTCCGGCTAAGGAGACAAAAGAGGGTCTGCGGAGGTGCAAGTCGGCGGAAGTCATAGTAGTAGATGGGTGCTCCCCCAGGGTGGGAGGGGTCGGGTTGTCGATGCCAACCAGCCAATTCGAGTGGCCATCCCTCACAAACAGCGACTGTTCCCCAATTCCACCGGGACAGGGAAACAAAGTGGTACCACAAGAAACAGCAGGGACCAGCAAATCCACAGCAGCGGTACAGGAGAGCGGGGTATGGGGTCCAAAGAAGATAACGAAGAAGACCCCGGAATACTACCAAAGGCTGCTGGAAGGCAAATACAAAGAATATGTCACCGGGAACAAGTTGGGAATCATCCCAGGAGCCTTGGAGGACATTAAGCTGCGTACAGTCTCCCTGGTCACCTTAGACGCAAACGGCAAAGGTTTGACGGGCGTACCACTAGAAAAAATGTGCGACGTCATCGGTGACTTAAAAATACCCGCACAGTACCTAGTCAGGAAGTACCACGCTACGTGGGATCTCCTCCTGCCGACGAAGGAGGAGGCAGAAAAGCTGGCAGGAGGAGACCTCACGTGGAAGAATCTGAGGTTACGCCCCGAGTACTTGTCAAAGAGGAGAGCCGGGATAACAGTGCTCAGGGTACCAAGCTTTATCACGGGGGATCAGTTGGGTGCCACCTTGGCCCAGTTTGGAGAAGTCGAAGAAGTTGTCCCTACAAAGGGGCCTAGAAATATCCAAACTGGGTCATATAAAATTTATATGAAGGTGGACCGAAAGAGTTTCCACGACATCCCGGCCCAGTTGACCTGTGAAAGCTGGCAGATGGCGGTGATAGTTGAAGGAAGGAGGCCATACTGCTGGCAATGCTCAAAACCCGGCCACGTTGCCCGTTTCTGCCCCCAAAGAAAGGGACCTGACCCTCCAAAAACCGGAGCAAAAACGGGGGCTAAGGAGATACCAGTGGCGGAGGGCAGTAAGGAGAATGTCGATGAAGGAGGTGTATGGAGCAAGGTCGTCGCCAAGAGGGGCAAGAAGGAAGGAGTCGCCCCTCCAGCACCAACAAGGACACCGGCGACGACCGCAAAACGAAAGCTGAAAGTGAGCTCCTCGGAGTCCGAGGGGGAGGAAGGTGAACCCTCGGGCAAACAAGCAGGGAAAAAAGAGAGGAAGGGAACCCCAAAGGCATCCCCGAAGAAGTCTCCCCCTCGGAAATCCTCGGAAAAAGAGGAGGAAATGGAAGAACAGGAAGAAGCAGCTACTGAGCCTCCAACACAACCATCCCCAGAGGACACTCAGCCCACCCCTCCCCTTTTCAACACCCCGGAGCAAGATGTGACGGCTCCAGTAGATCACGAGGTCATAGCAGAAGAACCGGAAGTGGAGAAGACGGCCCCCAGGAAGGAAAAAACCAGAAAATGTCCATTCTGGCCGGGGGTCCGTCTCTGTGAGGTCGATGAGGCGGTCGGTGACCTCAGTGGAACACAGAAAAAATACCTACGAATACTAGAGAGCCTCAAGATGGTGGAAGGGAAGGAGGTCACCGACCCCAGAAACTTCCCTGACGCTCCACAGATCGTAACGTTCGTCAGGCCAAACAGGGGTGGGCGAGCTAAGGCCCTTTGGAGAATGTTGGAGGAGGGAAAATCGGCATTCCCGGGGATAAGATTAATAGACGGGGAGCACCCATCTCTGGAGCCAATCGCGAAGCGATGCGAAGGGAGGGTCCCGGTTTACGTTCACCCCTCATTTTATAGGGCTATTAAGTTGACGTTCCCTCTGGACGTGGGAGGTCTGGCCAAAGACGGGCGGCTTACGCCTGTCCTGCTTACGGGCAGTCTTGGGCAGACCTTTGACGCCCTTTCCCCCGAGGATTTCAGACCCTTGATAGACGAGTATTACTAGTTAGGGAAACATGGCCACAAGCTTAAACCTAGCTAGTTTGAATGCGAGGGGCATGAGGTCTCGAAGCAAGGCTTCTCGCGTGCTGAGGGACCTCATGGCCCTTGAGGTAGACATAGCTGCAATTCAGGAGACCCACTTTGTTGGGGCTGGGGACTGCGATGTGCTGGTGAACGACTTTGACGTTTACTCAGCATATGGCAGTCTCCATAGCCGGGGGGTTTCTGTGCTAGTAAGTCGCACCCTATCTGCGACGGTTACACTTGTTCATGCGGACGCTCATGGGAGGCTGGTCGTGGTCGATGTTGCCGTTAGCAGCGGCGCGTTCCGGATCATGGCAGTTTATGCGCCCAACATCCAAACCGAGAGGGTTTCCTTTTTTCGGCGGGTGGAGGGGTTTCTCTCGGGTCTGGAGCGGGTAGTATTAATGGGGGACTGGAATGCCATCCTGGACCCCAAGTTAGATAGGGTCGGGGGGCCTAGAGGGTCGGGTAGGTGTGAAAGCAGCCTGTCTGACCTGATGGCCTCGTGCGATCTGGTCGACAGGTTCCGTCTGGATCACCCCGGGAGGGAGATGTGGACGTGGCATACTAGTGCGGCCGCCTATCCAAGTACATACTTGGACAGGATGTTAATTAGAAGGGGCGACGTAGATTTTCTATCTTGTCCCACGTTCCACTGGTTAGGTCATTCGGACCACAAACTCGTGTTGGCCCGTTTGAAGTTAGGTAATAGGCCTAGGTTGGCTGGCTACTGGAAGATGAACGCCTCCTTGTTGGAGTCGGTCGACTTCCGGGAGCAGCTGACAACACTAATTCAGAGGGAGTTAGCGGGGGCGGTTACCGGGAGTAGATGGTGGGTTAATCTTAAGGTGACCATTAGGCATTTTTGTGTCCAATATAGCCAAAGCCTCGCTTTAACTAGGGCTCGGACCAAAAAGCACCTAGAGGATAGATTGACCCGGGCGGTGGCAGGGAGGGATTCCCTAGAGCTAGCACTAATTAAGGGGGACCTCAGTCGCTTGGCTAGCGAGCGATATGAAGGTCAAGTAGTTAGGGCTAGGTTAAAGAGAGTCTCCAACGAAGCCGTGAACGTTGACGCTGTTGAGCGTAAGGCCGCTTTAAGACGCGGCTCGGATGGGTACATTCGGGAGGTGAAAAACCTGGAAGGACGTTCTCTCGTATCGACGCGGGAGATCTGCAATGGGTTTCGGCAACATTTGGAGGAGCGCTTCACCAAACTACCCAGACTCCGCGGCCAGGAGTTTGGCAGCTATTTAGCTGGCTCGCCCCGCCTTACTGCGGCCCGAGCGGCTAGTTGCGAGGGGGTGGTTACGGAGCGTGAGGTCATTACTGCGTTGAAGCAGGTTGGCCACAACAAATCTCCGGGGCTCGATGGTTTGCCCTACGAATTGTACTTGAGGCTGTCGCCCATGTTTGTGCCCCTTTTGACGGGCGTGTTTAACCACTGGTTTGCCCAGGACTCGATCCCGAGGCAGGTAACCAAAGGAGTGGTCACGCTTCTGAAGAAGGGAAACCAACATGGTGGGGGGAACTTAGATGATTATAGGCCCATAACTCTGCTTAACGCAGATTTTAAGATTTTGGCCCGTATTCTTGCAAACCGACTGCAGGTTGTTATCGACGAGTTGGTCGAACCGGATCAGAACTACGCTGTGAAGGGTCGAACAATTCAAAACAATCTGCACTTGGTGCGCACGATAATAGAGGGGTTAGAAGACGACACAGGAGCCGCGCTGATCAATTTAGATCAGTCCAAGGCGTTCGATAGGGTGGACCATGGGTTCCTGAGGGCTGTTGTGGAGGCCGCCGGCTTTGGTCCGGACTTCCGCAAGTGGATCTCCGCCCTGTATCGTGACCCCGCGGTGGTGGTGCAAGTCAATGGTAGGTTGTCGGAGTCCTTTGGGGTCTCCCGGTCGGTGCGGCAGGGCTGTCCGCTGTCGCCTCTGCTCTATGTCCTGGCGTTGGAGCCCTTCCTTCGCAAATTAAGGGACGAGGCGGCGAGACCAGTCCTACGCGGCATTGCTCTACCTGGCCGCCGATTTGCCAGGGTGTCCGCATACGCCGATGACGTCACCGTTTTCGCAGCCAGTCGTAACGACATCGAAGCGGTGATAAAGGCGATCGCTGAGTACGAAGTTGTCACAGGGGCCGTGATCAATCGCAGCAAGTCCGTCGGCCTGCGGTTGAGCGCCTGGACCGGGGTAAACTCGCTTCCAGGTGCGTTCGGCTGGACTGATGGCCCGGTTAAGATCCTCGGTGTGTGGTTCGGGCCGGATCTCCAGCTGGACAAGAATTGGTCGGAGGTACAGACTAAGGTCGAATCCGCTGTCGGAACTTGGATTCGAAGGAGATTGTCCTTGAAGGGTCGTGCGGAGGCATGCGCCACTTACGTGTTTCCGTTGATCCTTTACCGTTTATCTGTTCTTCCCCTGCCTGCGGACCGCTGTAAGGCTTTAGAGCGACTCCTTTTCAAACTGCTCTGGAAAGGAGGAAAGCCGTATGTCCGTAGACAGGTCTGTACGCAGAAGCTTAGCGAGGGAGGCTTGGGGATGCCTGATCTGCGCAGCCATCAACGAGCAGAAAGACTGGCGTTCCTGAGTCGGACACTGATAGAGGAGGCACTCTGGGTTCCGGCCGTGCAGCGCGATTTCCCACGGCTATTAACCAACCCCGCCGCCGAAGGTCGCCGTCGACCAGCGGGGGAAGGGCGCTTCCTGACCGAATGCCGAGCCGCCCTTAGGGCATTGCCGGGGTCCAATGACCTTGCACGGCCTAGGTGGAGGCTATATGAGGAGTTAGTGGAGGGTACCGCGAACGATCCGCTGGTGGAGCGGCTACACCTGTCGAGGGGGGAGGTTCGCTCGCTTTGGAGTTGGGCGCCTGCCAGTAGCTACATCAATAATGCGGAATTTTCGGTAACGTGGAGGCTAGTCCGGGATGCGTTGCCTCTCTTCGACCGACTTGCCAGGGATTTCCGGGATCCCGATTATTATTTTCCCCCGTGCCCACGCTGCAACGATGAGAACGAGGACGAAACGCGTGACCACGCGTTCTTTCTTTGCAGCGGGGTGCGGAGTCTCTGGAGGTATGTCGAAGGTGTAACGGCTCGCATCGACCCCGAGCGGTCGGTGCCACTTGATTTGGCGTACGTGGTTGACAATGTGGACCCGCCGTTTATCAGGGAGAAACGGGCGGTGTTTCTGGCGATACTGGCTGTAGCTAGGTTAGTGACGTGGGTTACACGTCTGAGCATTGTCTATGAGGGGCAATCTGCTTCCGATCAGGATCTGGTCCTTTATTTTAAGCATCAACTTAAAATAAAAATCAGATGTGATTGGAAAAGATTGCCCCGCATCGACTTTGATAGGAGATGGGTGCACAACACTAGTTTGTGCATCCGACGAGGAGCTAGGTACGAGCTTGTGTTTCCACCCTAGTAGTATTCGTCTGGAGGTGCTGAAGTTTCGATTGTCGTGCACTCGGAACCCAGCCCCTCATATATTAATACGGGGTTTACCCCGTAATCATGGGTAGGAGTAGGTTTGCTAGTTAGGCGGAGTAACCACCTAGAGTGGAAAGCACATACTTTATTTAGGGCCTAGACTAGGGTGAATGTGAATTTGATCCCGTCCCCTGTAGTTCTTTGTTTTCCGATAAGATTGGCACTAGGAGAGCTTCCAAAGATGCCCAAAGTCCACCAGTTTTATTTTGTCCTCGGCCCGATTGTACCCCTTACGTATTTTATCTTGGAAGACGCCATCCATCCCTGTTATCCCTGACCCTAAGTTGTTTTTCGTACAAGTCCCTAGTTCCTCCACTCCCCCCTAGGGAGCGACCTGCTTGCTTTCACCCTTTCCCCCTGGGGGAAGTGGATTGGAAGACAGTGGGCGTTTCATACGACAGACCAGCCGTTAGGTAGGGAGGGTCCCCTTACTAACCCGCCCCCATAGGCATTTTATTAAGTTGTTTTCTTTTTCTTTCTTTTTGGGTGTATCTTAGTTTGCCCCCCTCCCCATCATCGCACCCCCATTTATATAAAAAAAAAAAAAAAAAAAAAAAAAAAAATACAATACATTACTTTAAGTTTGTAAATACCATTTTGTTTTGTTTTTCTTTTGTACATATTCTTCTCTTTTTACAGTACGAGTGTCGCCCGCCATCCCGATAAGCTGGGGAGCTGTCTCTTTTAAGTAGGTCCTGGTAAGAATGTAGGCGGATGTGTTATGATAGAATCTAGTATAGGTTTTCTAAATAAAATACTTGCTTTCTAACGCAAGTTTAGCTAGCGAATTTAGCAAAGTCCCGTTTTCTTCCCCACTTCCCCCCTTACTGGCCTTGTGCCTAAGTTGTATCGGACCCCAAATGAGGGCCTGGCAGTAGATAATGCCAGGTCCGGGGCCGATACGACTAAATAACAGCTTGCTGCCCCCCCAATTTTTTGGTTCGCGGCAATCAAGCGCTTTTGGTCATTGGCCAAAAGTTATTCTTTTTGCGTGTTTACGTTCATTGTTGTTTTTGCCCACTCTGGGCAACCATTAACTGCTTTTTCTCTTTTTATTACAGATAGTCCAGGGTCCAGCTGTCACTTAAGCAGCCGGCAGGGCCAAGGGATACTGACGTGCCTCTTTTGGCGAAGGTCCCCTTGGTTTCCGAATCGGCGGGTGATCAGCCGGGCCTTGGGCCAACAAAATAGATGGAGCAGGCCTCTGCTCCTTCCACCTTGGGGGACGCCCCGGGTGTAGTGTCCGTGAAGGGTCCGGGGGGTGCCGTCCCGCAAGGCACCCCCAGTTCGAGAAGGGTTACCGGGGTCGCCGCCCCAGAGTGGTTCGGATCGCTAGCGGGGGTCGCCACCCCCAGTAGGGTCGAGTCGGGTGTTGCCACCCCGAAAGGCAACACCACCATGTCCGGATCGAGAGCGGGGTTCGCCAACCCCAGTAGCGGAGAGTCGGGTGCTGCCACCCCGAAAGGCAGCACCAGTAGGGTCGTATCCGCAGCGGTCGGTACCCCAACGGTCGAGGCGGTTAACAAGAAGAGACCGGTCAAAAAGTGGTGGGTGCTGGAAAAGGAACCTCTTACCAGATCGCAGTCAGCGAGGGGAAGTCCGGCTAAGGAGACAAAAGAGGGTCTGCGGAGGTGCAAGTCGGCGGAAGTCATAGTAGTAGATGGGTGCTCCCCCAGGGTGGGAGGGGTCGGGTTGTCGATGCCAACCAGCCAATTCGAGTGGCCATCCCTCACAAACAGCGACTGTTCCCCAATTCCACCGGGACAGGGAAACAAAGTGGTACCACAAGAAACAGCAGGGACCAGCAAATCCACAGCAGCGGTACAGGAGAGCGGGGTATGGGGTCCAAAGAAGATAACGAAGAAGACCCCGGAATACTACCAAAGGCTGCTGGAAGGCAAATACAAAGAATATGTCACCGGGAACAAGTTGGGAATCATCCCAGGAGCCTTGGAGGACATTAAGCTGCGTACAGTCTCCCTGGTCACCTTAGACGCAAACGGCAAAGGTTTGACGGGCGTACCACTAGAAAAAATGTGCGACGTCATCGGTGACTTAAAAATACCCGCACAGTACCTAGTCAGGAAGTACCACGCTACGTGGGATCTCCTCCTGCCGACGAAGGAGGAGGCAGAAAAGCTGGCAGGAGGAGACCTCACGTGGAAGAATCTGAGGTTACGCCCCGAGTACTTGTCAAAGAGGAGAGCCGGGATAACAGTGCTCGGGGTACCAAGCTTTATCACGGGGGATCAGTTGGGTGCCACCTTGGCCCAGTTTGGAGAAGTCGAAGAAGTTGTCCCTACAAAGGGGCCTAGAAATATCCAAACTGGGTCATATAAAATTTATATGAAGGTGGACCGAAAGAGTTTCCACGACATCCCGGCCCAGTTGACCTGTGAAAGCTGGCAGATGGCGGTGATAGTTGAAGGAAGGAGGCCATACTGCTGGCAATGCTCAAAACCCGGCCACGTTGCCCGTTTCTGCCCCCAAAGAAAGGGACCTGACCCTCCAAAAACCGGAGCAAAAACGGGGGCTAAGGAGATACCAGTGGCGGAGGGCAGTAAGGAGAATGTCGATGAAGGAGGTGTATGGAGCAAGGTCGTCGCCAAGAGGGGCAAGAAGGAAGGAGTCGCCCCTCCAGCACCAACAAGGACACCGGCGACGACCGCAAAACGAAAGCTGAAAGTGAGCTCCTCGGAGTCCGAGGGGGAGGAAGGTGAACCCTCGGGCAAACAAGCAGGGAAAAAAGAGAGGAAGGGAACCCCAAAGGCATCCCCGAAGAAGTCTCCCCCTCGGAAATCCTCGGAAAAAGAGGAGGAAATGGAAGAACAGGAAGAAGCAGCTACTGAGCCTCCAACACAACCATCCCCAGAGGACGCTCAGCCCACCCTCCCCTTTTCAACACCCCGGAGCAAGATGTGACGGCTCCAGTAGATCACGAGGTCATAGCAGAAGAACCGGAAGTGGAGAAGACGGCCCCCAGGAAGGAAAAAACCAGAAAATGTCCATTCTTGCCGGGGGTCCGTCTCTGTGAGGTCGATGAGGCGGTCGGTGACCTCAGTGGAACACAGAAAAAATACCTACGAATACTAGAGAGCCTCAAGATGGTGGAAGGGAAGGAGGTCACCGACCCCAGAAACTTCCCTGACGCTCCACAGATCGTAACGTTCGTCAGGCCAAACAGGGGTGGGCGAGCTAAGGCCCTTTGGAGAATGTTGGAGGAGGGAAAATCGGCATTCCCGGGGATAAGATTAATAGACGGGGAGCACCCATCTCTGGAGCCAATCGCGAAGCGATGCGAAGGGAGGGTCCCGGTTTACGTTCACCCCTCATTTTATAGGGCTATTAAGTTGACGTTCCCTCTGGACGTGGGAGGTCTGGCCAAAGACGGGCGGCTTACGCCTGTCCTGCTTACGGGCAGTCTTGGGCAGACCTTTGACGCCCTTTCCCCCGAGGATTTCAGACCCTTGATAGACGAGTATTACTAGTTAGGGAAACATGGCCACAAGCTTAAACCTAGCTAGTTTGATGCGAGGGGCATGAGGTCTCGAAGCAAGGCTTCTCGCGTGCTGAGGGACCTCATGGCCCTTGAGGTAGACATAGCTGCAATTCAGGAGACCCACTTTGTTGGGGCTGGGGACTGCGATGTGCTGGTGAACGACTTTGACGTTTACTCAGCATATGGCAGTCTCCATAGCCGGGGGGTTTCTGTGCTAGTAAGTCGCACCCTATCTGCGACGGTTACACTTGTTCATGCGGACGCTCATGGGAGGCTGGTCGTGGTCGATGTTGCCGTTAGCAGCGGCGCGTTCCGGATCATGGCAGTTTATGCGCCCAACATCCAAACCGAGAGGGTTTCCTTTTTTCGGCGGGTGGAGGGGTTTCTCTCGGGTCCGGAGCGGGTAGTATTAATGGGGGACTGGAATGCCATCCTGGACCCCAAGTTAGATAGGGTCGGGGGGCCTAGAGGGTCGGGTAGGTGTGAAAGCAGCCTGTCTGACCTGATGGCTTCGTGCGATCTGGTCGACAGGTTCCGTCTGGATCACCCCGGGAGGGAGATGTGGACGTGGCATACTAGTGCGGCCGCCTATCCAAGTACATACTTGGACAGGATGTTAATTAGAAGGGGCGACGTAGATTTTCTATCTTGTCCCACGTTCCACTGGTTAGGTCATTCGGACCACAAACTCGTGTTGGCCCGTTTGAAGTTAGGTAATAGGCCTAGGTTGGCTGGCTACTGGAAGATGAACGCCTCCTTGTTGGAGTCGGTCGACTTCCGGGAGCAGCTGACAACACTAATTCAGAGGGAGTTAGCGGGGGCGGTTACCGGGAGTAGATGGTGGGTTAATCTTAAGGTGACCATTAGGCATTTTTGTGTCCAATATAGCCAAAGCCTCGCTTTAACTAGGGCTCGGACCAAAAAGCACCTAGAGGATAGATTGACCCGGGCGGTGGCAGGGGGGGATTCCCTAGAGCTAGCACTAATTAAGGGGGACCTCAGTCGCTTGGCTAGCGAGCGATATGAAGGTCAAGTAGTTAGGGCTAGGTTAAAGAGAGTCTCCAACGAAGCCGTGAACGTTGACGCTGTTGAGCGTAAGGCCGCTTTAAGACGCGGCTCGGATGGGTACATTCGGGAGGTGAAAAACCTGGAAGGACGTTCTCTCGTATCGACGCGGGAGATCTGCAATGGGTTTCGGCAACATTTGGAGGAGCGCTTCACCAAACTACCCAGACTCCGCGGCCAGGAGTTTGGCAGCTATTTAGCTGGCTCGCCCCGCCTTACTGCGGCCCGAGCGGCTAGTTGCGAGGGGGTGGTTACGGAGCGTGAGGTCATTACTGCGTTGAAGCAGGTTGGCCACAACAAATCTCCGGGGCTCGATGGTTTGCCCTACGAATTGTACTTGAGGCTGTCGCCCATGTTTGTGCCCCTTTTGACGGGCGTGTTTAACCACTGGTTTGCCCAGGACTCGATCCCGAGGCAGGTAACCAAAGGAGTGGTCACGCTTCTGAAGAAGGGAAACCAACATGGTGGGGGGAACTTAGATGATTATAGGCCCATAACTCTGCTTAACGCAGATTTTAAGATTTTGGCCCGTATTCTTGCAAACCGACTGCAGGTTGTTATCGACGAGTTGGTCGAACCGGATCAGAACTACGCTGTGAAGGGTCGAACAATTCAAAACAATCTGCACTTGGTGCGCACGATAATAGAGGGGTTAGAAGACGACACAGGAGCCGCGCTGATCAATTTAGATCAGTCCAAGGCGTTCGATAGGGTGGACCATGGGTTCCTGAGGGCTGTTGTGGAGGCCGCCGGCTTTGGTCCGGACTTCCGCAAGTGGATCTCCGCCCTGTATCGTGACCCCGCGGTGGTGGTGCAAGTCAATGGTAGGTTGTCGGAGTCCTTTGGGGTCTCCCGGTCGGTGCGGCAGGGCTGTCCGCTGTCGCCTCTGCTCTATGTCCTGGCGTTGGAGCCCTTCCTTCGCAAATTAAGGGACGAGGCGGCGAGACCAGTCCTACGCGGCATTGCTCTACCTGGCCGCCGATTTGCCAGGGTGTCCGCGTACGCCGATGACGTCACCGTTTTCGCAGCCAGTCGTAACGACATCGAAGCGGTGATAAAGGCGATCGCTGAGTACGAAGTTGTCACAGGGGCCGTGATCAATCGCAGCAAGTCCGTCGGCCTTCGGTTGAGCGCCTGGACCGGGGTAAACTCGCTTCCAGGTGCGTTCGGCTGGACTGATGGCCCGGTTAAGATCCTCGGTGTGTGGTTCGGGCCGGATCTCCAGCTGGACAAGAATTGGTCGGAGGTACAGACTAAGGTCGAATCCGCTGTCGGAACTTGGATTCGAAGGAGATTGTCCTTGAAGGGTCGTGCGGAGGCATGCGCCACTTACGTGTTTCCGTTGATCCTTTACCGTTTATCTGTTCTTCCCCTGCCTGCGGACCGCTGTAAGGCTTTAGAGCGACTCCTTTTCAAACTGCTCTGGAAGGGAGGAAAGCCGTATGTCCGTAGACAGGTCTGTACGCAGAAGCTTAGCGAGGGAGGCTTGGGGATGCCTGATCTGCGCAGCCATCAACGAGCAGAAAGACTGGCGTTCCTGAGTCGGACACTGATAGAGGAGGCACCCTGGGTTCCGGCCGTGCAGCGCGATTTCCCACGGCTATTAACCAACCCCGCCGCCGAAGGTCGCCGTCGACCAGCGGGGGAAGGGCGCTTCCTGACCGAATGCCGAGCCGCCCTTAGGGCATTGCCGGGGTCCAATGACCTTGCACGGCCTAGGTGGAGGCTATATGAGGAGTTAGTGGAGGGTACCGCGAACGATCCGCTGGTGGAGCGGCTACACCTGTCGAGGGGGGAGGTTCGCTCGCTTTGGAGTTGGGCGCCTGCCAGTAGCTACATCAATAATGCGGAATTTTCGGTAACGTGGAGGCTAGTCCGGGATGCGTTGCCTCTCTTCGACCGACTTGCCAGGGATTTCCGGGATCCCGATTATTATTTTCCCCCGTGCCCACGCTGCAACGATGAGAACGAGGACGAAACGCGTGACCACGCGTTCTTTCTTTGCAGCGGGGTGCGGAGTCTCTGGAGGTATGTCGAAGGGGTAACGGCTCGCATCGAACCCGAGCGGTCGGTGCCACTTGATTTGGCGTACGTGGTTGACAATGTGGACCCGCCGTTTATCAGGGAGAAACGGGCGGTGTTTCTGGCGATACTGGCTGTAGCTAGGTTAGTGACGTGGGTTACACGTCTGAGCATTGTCTATGAGGGGCAATCTGCTTCCGATCAGGATCTGGTCCTTTATTTTAAGCATCAACTTAAAATAAAAATCAGATGTGATTGGAAAAGATTGCCCCGCATCGACTTTGATAGGAGATGGGTGCACAACACTAGTTTGTGCATCCGACGAGGAGCTAGGTACGAGCTTGTGTTTCCACCCTAGTAGTATTCGTCTGGAGGTGCTGAAGTTTCGATTGTCGTGCACTCGGAACCCAGCCCCTCATATATTAATACGGGGTTTACCCCGTAATCATGGGTAGGAGTAGGTTTGCTAGTTAGGCGGAGTAACCACCTAGAGTGGAAAGCACATACTTTATTTAGGGCCTAGACTAGGGTGAATGTGAGTTTGATCCCGTCCCCTGTAGTTCTTTGTTTTCCGATAAGATTGGCACTAGGAGAGCTTCCAAAGATGCCCAAAGTCCACCAGTTTTATTTTGTCCTCGGCCCGATTGTACCCCTTACGTATTTTATCTTGGAAGACGCCATCCATCCCTGTTATCCCTGACCCTAAGTTGTTTTTCGTACAAGTCCCTAGTTCCTCCACTCCCCCCTAGGGAGCGACCTGCTTGCTTTCACCCTTTCCCCCTGGGGGAAGTGGATTGGAAGACAGTGGGCGTTTCATACGACAGACCAGCCGTTAGGTAGGGAGGGTCCCCTTACTAACCCGCCCCCATAGGCATTTTATTAAGTTGTTTTCTTTTTCTTTCTTTTTGGGTGTATCTTAGTTTGCCCCCCTCCCCATCATCGCACCCCCATTTATATAAAAAAAAAAAAAAAAAAAAAAAAAATACAATACATTACTTTAAGTTTGTAAATACCATTTTGTTTTGTTTTGCTTTTGTACATATTCTTCTCTTTTTACAGTACGAGTGTCGCCCGCCATCCCGATAAGCTGGGGAGCTGTCTCTTTTAAGTAGGTCCTGGTAAGAATGTAGGCGGATGTGTTATGATAGAATCTAGTATAGGTTTTCTAAATAAAATACTTGCTTTCTAACGCAAGTTTAGCTAGCGAATTTAGCAAAGTCCCGTTTTCTTCCCCACTTCCCCCCTTACTGGCCTTGTGCCTAAGTTGTATCGGACCCCAAATGAGGGCCTGGCAGTAGATAATGCCAGGTCCGGGGCCGATACGACTAAATAACAGCTTGCTGCCCCCCCAATTTTTTGGTTTGCGGCAATCAAGCGCTTTTGGTCATTGGCCAAAAGTTATTCTTTTGCGTTTTTTGCGTTTATTGTTGTTTTGCCCACTCTGGGCACCATTAACTGCTTTTTCTCTTTTTCTTACAGATAGTCCAGGGTCCAGCTGTCACTTAAGCAGCCGGCAGGGCCAAGGGATACTGACGTGCCTCTTTTGGCGAAGGTCCCCTTGGTTTCCGAATCGGCGGGTGATCAGCCGGGCCTTGGGCCACCAAAATAGATGGAGCAGGCCTCTGCTCCTTCCACCTTGGGGGACGCCCCGGGTGTAGTGTCCGTGAAGGGTCCGGGGGGTGCCGTCCCGCAAGGCACCCCCAGTTCGAGAAGGGTTACTGGGGTCGCCGCCCCAGAGTGGTTCGGATCGCGAGCGGGAGTCGCCACCCCCAGTAGGGTCGAGTCGGGTGCCGGAACGAGAGCGGGGTTCGCCAACCCCAGTAGCGTTGTGTCGGGTGTTGCCACCCCAAAAGGCAGCACCAGTGAGGCCAGGTTCGCAGCGGTCGGTGCCCCAGTAGTCGATTCAGCGAAAAGGAGACCAGTAAAAAAGTGGTGGGTGCTAGAAGAGGAACACAGAGCCCCTCTTACTAGATCACAGTCCGCAAGGGGAAGCCCCAGTAAGGAGGTAGAGGAGGGTATGCGGAGGTGCAAATCAGAAGAAGTAATAGTAGTGGATGGGTGCTCCCCGAGGGTGGGAGGGGTCGGTGATCCATCGTCAACCAGCCCGTTTTAGTGGCCATCCCTCACGCAGAGTGACTGTTCCTCGATTCCACCGGGACAGGGCAAAGACGTGGTGATAGAAGCAACAGCAAGGACCAGCGCGTCCACAGAAGCAGCAGAGGAGAGCAGTGTGTGGGGTCCAAAGAAAGTGGCAAAGAAAACCCCAGAATACTATAAAAAACTGCTGGAGGGCAGATTCAAAGAGTACGTCGCGGGAAACAAGTTGGTAATCGTCCCAGGTGCCCTAGAGGACATAAGGTTGCGAACAGTCTCCCTGGTGACACTGGACGCGAATGGCAAGGGTCTGACTGGCGTGCCCCTTGAGAAGATGTATGACATTCTAGGAGACCTAAGGATTCCTGCACAATATCTGGTCAGGAAGTACCACGCCACGTGGGATCTCCTCCTGCCAACGAAGGAGGAGGCAGAAAAACTGGCAGGAGGGGACCTCACATGGAAGAATTTAAGGCTCCGCCCCGAGTACTTATCGAAGAGGAGGGCCGGCGTTACAGTGCTCGGGGTTCCGAGCTTCATCACAGGAGACCAGCTGGGTGCCACCTTGGCCCAGTTTGGAGAAGTAGAGGAAGTCCACCCTACGAAGGGACCTAGAAATATCCAAACTGGGTCATACAAGATCTATATGAAGGTGGACCGGCAAAGCTTCCATAAGATTCCGGCGCAGTTGACCTGCGAGAGCTGGCAGATGGCGGTGATTGTGGAGGGAAGGAGGCCATACTGCTGGCAATGTACGAAACCAGGCCACGTGGCCCGATTTTGCCCCCAAAGGAAGGAACAAGACCATCCAAAAGCCGGTGGAATGACGAACGTAAAGGAAACACCAGCGGCGGAGGGCAGGAAGAAAAAGGACGAGGAAGGAGGAGTGTGGAGCAAGGTCGTCGCCAAGAGGGGCAAGAAGAAGGAGGGAGACGCCCCTCTTGCACCAACAAGAACACCGGCGGCGACCGTAAAAAGGAAGCTTAAAGTGAGCTCCTCGGAGTCCGAGGGGGAGGAGGGTGAGCCTACGGGAAAGCACGTGGAGAAAAAGGAAAGAAAAGAAACACCACAGTCATCTCCGAAGAAGTCTCCCCCTCGGAAATCCCTGGATAAAGAAGAAGAAATGATAGAAGACGCAGATACTGAGCCTCCAACACAACCATCCCCAGAGGACGCTCAGCCCACCCCTCCCCTATTCAACACCCCGGAGCAGGATGCGATGGCTCCAATAGTTCAAGATGTCGAGGCAGAAGAACAAGAAGCGGAGAAGACGGCCCCCCTCAGGAAGGAAAAGACCAGAAAATGTCCATTCTGGCCGGGGGTCCGTCTCTGTGAAGTCGATGAGGCGGTCGGTGACCTCAGTGGAACCCAGAAAAAATATCTGCGGATACTGGAGAGTCTAAAGATGGTAGAAGGGAAGGAGGTCACCAACCCCAGGAACTTCCCTGACGCCCCACAGATCATAACGTTCGTCAGGCCTAACAGGGGTGGGAGAGCTAAGGCCCTTTGGAGAATGTTGGAGGAGGGAAAATCGGCGTTCCCGGGGATGAAATTAGTAGACGGGGAGCACCCATCTCTAGAGAAAGTCGCGAAGCGATGCGAAGGGAGGGTCCCGGTTTACGTTCACCCCTCCTTTTATAGGGCTATTAAGTTGACGTTCCCTCTGGACGTGGGAGGTCTGGCCAAAGACGGGCGGCTTACGCCTGTCCTGCTTACAGGCAGTCTTGGGCAGACCTTTGACGCCCTTTCCCCCGAGGATTTCAGACCCTTGATAGACGAATATTACTAGTTAGGGAAACATGGCCACAAGCTTAAACCTAGCTAGTTTGAATGAGAGGGGCATGAGGTCTCGAAGCAAGGCTTCTCGCGTGCTGAGGGACCTCATGGCCCTTGAGGTAGACATAGCTGCAATTCAGGAGACCCACTTTGTTGGGGCTGGGGACTGCGATGTGCTGGTGAACGACTTTGACGTTTACTCAGCATATGGCAGTCTCCATAGCCGGGGGGTTTCTGTGCTAGTAAGTCGCACCCTATCTGCGACGGTTACACTTGTTCATGCGGACGCTCATGGGAGGCTGGTCGTGGTCGATGTTGCCGTTAGCAGCGGCGCGTTCCGGATCATGGCAGTTTATGCGCCCAACATCCAAACCGAGAGGGTTTCCTTTTTTCGGCGGGTGGAGGGGTTTCTCTCGGGTCCGGAGCGGGTAGTATTAATGGGGGACTGGAATGCCATCCTGGACCCCAAGTTAGATAGGGTCGGGGGGCCTAGAGGGTCGGGTAGGTGTGAAAGCAGCCTGTCTGACCTGATGGCCTCGTGCGATCTGGTTGACAGGTTCCGTCAGGATCACCCCGGGAGGGAGATGTGGACGTGGCATACTAGTGCGGCCGCCTATCCAAGTACATACTTGGACAGGATGTTAATTAGAAGGGGCGACGTAGATTTTCTATCTTGTCCCACAATCCACTGGTTAGGTCATTCGGACCACAAACTCGTGTTGGCCCGTTTGAAGTTAGGTAATAGGCCTAGGTTGGCTGGCTACTGGAAGATGAACGCCTCCTTGTTGGAGTCGGTCGACTTCCGGGAGCAGCTGACAACACTAATTCAGAGGGAGTTAGTGGGGGCGGTTACCGGGAGTAGATGGTGGGTTAATCTTAAGGTGACCATTAGGCATTTTTGTGTCCAATATAGCCAAAGCCTCGCTTTAACTAGGGCTCGGACCAAAAAGCACCTAGAGGATAGATTGACCCGGGCGGTGGCAGGGGGGGATTCCCTAGATCTAGCACTAATTAAGGGGGACCTCAGTCGCTTGGCTAGCGAGCGATATGAAGGTCAAGTAGTTAGGGCTAGGTTAAAGAGAGTCTCCAACGAAGCCGTGAACGTTGACGCTGTTGAGCGTAAGGCCGCTTTAAGACGCGGCTCGGATGGGTACATTCGGGAGGTGAAAAACCTGGAAGGACGTTCTCTCGTATCGACGCGGGAGATCTGCAATGGGTTTCGGCAACATTTGGAGGAGCGCTTCACCAAACTACCCAGACTCCGCGGCCAGGAGTTTGGCAGCTATTTAGCTGGCTCGCCCCGCCTTACTGCGGCCCGAGCGGCTAGTTGCGAGGGGGTGGTTACGGAGCGTGAGGTCATTACTGCGTTGAAGCAGGTTGGCCACAACAAATCTCCGGGGCTCGATGGTTTGCCCTACGAATTGTACTTGAGGCTGTCGCCCATGTTTGTGCCCCTTTTGACGGGCGTGTTTAACCACTGGTTTGCCCAGGACTCGATCCCGAGGCAGGTAACCAAAGGAGTGGTCACGCTTCTGAAGAAGGGAAACCAACATGGTGGGGGGAACTTAGACGATTATAGGCCCATAACTCTGCTTAACGCAGATTTTAAGATTTTGGCCCGTATTCTTGCAAACCGACTGCAGGTTGTTATCGACGAGTTGGTCGAACCGGATCAGAACTACGCTGTGAAGGGTCGAACAATTCAAAACAATCTGCACTTGGTGCGCACGATAATAGAGGGGTTAGAAGACGACACAGGAGCCGCGCTGATCAATTTAGATCAGTCCAAGGCGTTCGATAGGGTGGACCATGGGTTCCTGAGGGCTGTTGTGGAGGCCGCCGGCTTTGGTCCGGACTTCCGCAAGTGGATCTCCGCCCTGTATCGTGACCCCGCGGTGGTGGTGCAAGTCAATGGTAGGTTGTCGGAGTCCTTTGGGGTCTCCCGGTCGGTGCGGCAGGGCTGTCCGCTGTCGCCTCTGCTCTATGTCCTGGCGTTGGAGCCCTTCCTTCGCAAATTAAGGGACGAGGCGGCGAGACCAGTCCTACGCGGCATTGCTCTACCTGGCTGCCGATTTGCCAGGGTGTCCGCGTACGCCGATGACGTCACCGTTTTCGCAGCCAGTCGTAACGACATCGAAGCGGTGATAAAGGCGATCGCTGAGTACGAAGTTGTCACAGGGGCCGTGATCAATCGCAGCAAGTCCGTCGGCCTGCGGTTGAGCGCCTGGACCGGGGTAAACTCGCTTCCAGGTGCGTTCGGCTGGACTGATGGCCCGGTTAAGATCCTCGGTGTGTGGTTCGGGCCGGATCTCCAGCTGGACAAGAATTGGTCGGAGGTACAGACTAAGGTCGAATCCGCTGTCGGAACTTGGATTCGAAGGAGATTGTCCTTGAAGGGTCGTGCGGAGGCATGCGCCACTTACGTGTTTCCGTTGATCCTTTACCGTTTATCTGTTCTTCCCCTGCCTGCGGACCGCTGTAAGGCTTTAGAGCGACTCCTTTTCAAACTGCTCTGGAAGGGAGGAAAGCCGTATGTCCGTAGACAGGTCTGTACGCAGAAGCTTAGCGAGGGAGGCTTGGGGATGCCTGATCTGCGCAGCCATCAACGCGCAGAAAGACTGGCGTTCCTGAGTCGGACACTGATAGAGGAGGCACCCTGGGTTCCGGCCGTGCAGCGCGATTTCCCACGGCTATTAACCAACCCCGCCGCCGAAGGTCGCCGTCGACCAGCGGGGGAAGGGCGCTTCCTGACCGAATGCCGAGCCGCCCTTAGGGCATTGCCGGGGTCCAATGACCTTGCACGGCCTAGGTGGAGGCTATATGAGGAGTTAGTGGAGGGTACCGCGAACGATCCGCTGGTGGAGCGGCTACACCTGTCGAGGGGGGAGGTTCGCTCGCTTTGGAGTTGGGCGCCTGCCAGTAGCTACATCAATAATGCGGAATTTTCGGTAACGTGGAGGCTAGTCCGGGATGCGTTGCCTCTCTTCGACCGACTTGCCAGGGATTTCCGGGATCCCGATTATTATTTTCCCCCGTGCCCACGCTGCAACGATGAGAACGAGGACGAAACGCGTGACCACGCGTTCTTTCTTTGCAGCGGGGTGCGAAGTCTCTGGAGGTATGTCGAAGGGGTAACGGCTCGCATCGACCCCGAGCGGTCGGTGCCACTTGATTTGGCGTACGTGGTTGACAATGTGGACCCGCCGTTTATCAGGGAGAAACGGGCGGTGTTTCTGGCGATACTGGCTGTAGCTAGGTTAGTGACGTGGGTTACACGTCTGAGCATTGTCTATGAGGGGCAATCTGCTTCCGATCAGGATCTGGTCCTTTATTTTAAGCATCAACTTAAAATAAAAATCAGATGTGATTGGAAAAGATTGCCCCGCATCGACTTTGATAGGAGATGGGTGCACAACACTAGTTTGTGCATCCGACGAGGAGCTAGGTACGAGCTTGTGTTTCCACCCTAGTAGTATTCGTCTGGAGGTGCTGAAGTTTCGATTGTCGTGCACTCGGAACCCAGCCCCTCATATATTAATACGGGGTTTACCCCGTAATCATGGGTAGGAGTAGGTTTGGTAGTTAGGCGGAGTAACCACCTAGAGTGGAAAGCACATACTTTATTTAGGGCCTAGACTAGGGTGAATGTGAGTTTGATCCCCTCCCCTGTAGTTCTTTGTTTTCTGTTAAGATTGGCACTAGGAGAGCTTCCAAAGATGCCCAAAGTCCACCAGTTTTATTTTGTCCTCGGCCCGATTGTACCCCTTACGTATTTTATCTTGGAAGACGCCATCCATCCCTGCTATCCCCGACCCTAAGTTATTTTTCTTACAAGTCCCTAGTTCCTCCACTCCCCCCTAGGGAGCGACCTGCTTGCTTTCACCCTTTCCCCCTGGGGGAAGTGGATTGGAAGACAGTGGGCGTTTCATACGACAGATCAGCCGTTAGGTAGGGAGGGTCCCCTTACTAACCCGCCCCCATAGGCATTTTATTAAGTTGTTTTCTTTTTCTTTCTTTTTGGGTGTATTTTAGTTTGCCCCCCTCCCCATCATCGCACCCCCATTTATAAAAAAAAAAAAAAAAAAAAAAAAAAAAAATACATTTAAGTTTGTAATTATTATTTTGTTTTGTTTTTTTTTGTAAATAAATGTTTTTTCTCTTTTCAAAACAGTATGAGTGTCGCCCGCCATCCCGATAAGCTGGGGAGCTGTCTCTTTTAAGTAGGTCCTGGTAAGAATGTAGGCGGATGTGTTATGATAGAATCTAGTATAGGTTTTCTAAATAAAATACTTGCTTTCTAACGCAAGTTTAGCTAGCGAATTTAGCAAAGTCCCGTTTTCTTCCCCACTTCCCCCCTTACTGGCCTTGTGCCTAAGTTGTATCGGACCCCAAATGAGGGCCTGGCTACTGCCAGGCCCTCATTTGGGGTCCGATACAGGATAATGCCAGGTCCGGGGCCGATACGACTAAATAACAGCTTGCTGCCCCCCCAATTTTTTGGTTTGCGGCAATCAAGCGCTTTTGGTCATTGGCCAAAAGTTATTCTTTTGCGTTTTTTGCGTGTATTGTTGTTTTGCCCACTCTGGGCACCATTAACTGCTTTTTCTCTTTTTCTTACAGATAGTCCAGGGTCCAGCTGTCACTTAAGCAGCCGGCAGGGCCAAGGGATACTGACGTGCCTCTTTTGGCGAAGGTCCCCTTGGTTTCCGAATCGGCGGGTGATCAGCCGGGCCTTGGGCCACCAAAATAGATGGAGCAGGCCTCTGCTCCTTCCACCTTGGGGGACGCCCCGGGTGTAGTGTCCGTGAAGGGTCCGGGGGGTGCCGTCCCGCAAGGCACCCCCAGTTCGAGAAGGGTTACCGGGGTCGCCGCCCCAGAGTGGTTCGGATCGCGAGCGGGGGTCGCCACCCCCAGTAGGGTCGAGTCGGGTGTTGCCACCCCGAAAGGCAACACCATGTTCGGATCGAGAGCGGGGTTCGCCAACCCCAGTAGCGGAGAGTCGGGTGCTGCCACCCCGAAAGGCAGCACCAGTGGGGTCGTATCCGCAGCGGTCGGTACCCCAACGGTCGAGGCGGTTAACAAGAAGAGACCGGTCAAAAAGTGGTGGGTGCTGGAAAAGGAACCTCTTACCAGATCGCAGTCAGCGAGGGGAAGTCCGGCTAAGGAGACAAAAGAGGGTCTGCGGAGGTGCAAGTCGGCGGAAGTCATAGTAGTAGATGGGTGCTCCCCCAGGGTGGGAGGGGTCGGGTTGTCGATGCCAAACAGCCAATTCGAGTGGCCATCCCTCACAAACAGCGACTGTTCCCCAATTCCACCGGGACAGGGAAACAAAGTGGTACCACAAGAAACAGCAGGGACCAGCAAATCCACAGCAGCGGTACAGGAGAGCGGGGTATGGGGTCCAAAGAAGATAACGAAGAAGACCCCGGAATACTACCAAAGGCTGCTGGAAGGCAAATACAAAGAATATGTCACCGGGAACAAGTTGGGAATCATCCCAGGAGCCTTGGAGGACATTAAGCTGCGTACAGTCTCCCTGGTCACCTTAGACGCAAACGGCAAAGGTTTGACGGGCGTACCACTAGAAAAAATGTGCGACGTCATCGGTGACTTAAAAATACCCGCACAGTACCTAGTCAGGAAGTACCACGCTACGTGAGATCTCCTCCTGCCGACGAAGGAGGAGGCAGAAAAGCTGGCAGGAGGAGACCTCACGTGGAAGAATCTGAGGTTACGCCCCGAGTACTTGTCAAAGAGGAGAGCCGGGATAACAGTGCTCGGGGTACCAAGCTTTATCACGGGGGATCAGTTGGGTGCCACCTTGGCCCAGTTTGGAGAAGTCGAAGAAGTTGTCCCTACAAAGGGGCCTAGAAATATCCAAACTGGGTCATATAAAATTTATATGAAGGTGGACCGAAAGAGTTTCCACGACATCCCGGCCCAGTTGACCTGTGAAAGCTGGCAGATGGCGGTGATAGTTGAAGGAAGGAGGCCATACTGCTGGCAATGCTCAAAACCCGGCCACGTTGCCCGTTTCTGCCCCCAAAGAAAGGGACCTGACTCTCCAAAAACCGGAGCAAAAACGGGGGCTAAGGAGATACCAGTGGCGGAGGGCAGTAAGGAGAATGTCGATGAAGGAGGTGTATGGAGCAAGGTCGTCGCCAAGAGGGGCAAGAAGGAAGGAGTCGCCCCTCCAGCACCAACAAGGACACCGGCGACGACCGCAAAACGAAAGCTGAAAGTGAGCTCCTCGGAGTCCGAGGGGGAGGAAGGTGAACCCTCGGGCAAACAAGCAGGGAAAAAGAGAGGAAGGGAACCCCAAAGGCATCCCCGAAGAATCTCCCCCTCGGAAATCCTCGGAAAAAGAGGAGGAAATGGAAGAACAGGAAGAAGCAGCTACTGAGCCTCCAACACAACCATCCCCAGAGGACGCTCAGCCCACCCCTCCCCTTTTCAACACCCCGGAGCAAGATGTGACGGCTCCAGTAGATCACGAGGTCATAGCAGAAGAACCGGAAGTGGAGAAGACGGCCCCCAGGAAGGAAAAAACCAGAAAATGTCCATTCTGGCCGGGGGTCCGTCTCTGTGAGGTCGATGAGGCGGTCGGTGACCTCAGTGGAACACAGAAAAAATACCTACGAATACTAGAGAGCCTCAAGATGGTGGAAGGGAAGGAGGTCACCGACCCCAGAAACTTCCCTGACGCTCCACAGATCGTAACGTTCGTCAGGCCAAACAGGGGTGGGCGAGCTAAGGCCCTTTGGAGAATGTTGGAGGAGGGAAAATCGGCATTCCCGGGGATAAGATTAATAGACGGGGAGCACCCATCTCTGGAGCCAATCGTGAAGCGATGCGAAGGGAGGGTCCCGGTTTACGTTCACCCCTCCTTTTATAGGGCTATTAAGTTGACGTTCCCTCTGGACGTGGGAGGTCTGGCCAAAGACGGGCGGCTTACGCCTGTCCTGCTTACGGGCAGTCTTGGGCAGACCTTTGACGCCCTTTCCCCCGAGGATTTCAGACCCTTGATAGACGAATATTACTAGTTAGGGAAACATGGCCACAAGCTTAAACCTAGCTAGTTTGAATGCGAGGGGCATGAGGTCTCGAAGCAAGGCTTCTCGCGTGCTGAGGGACCTCATGGCCCTTGAGGTAGACATAGCTGCAATTCAGGAGACCCACTTTGTTGGGGCTGGAGACTGCGATGTGCTGGTGAACGACTTTGACGTTTACTCAGCATATGGCAGTCTCCATAGCCGGGGGGTTTCTGTGTTAGTAAGTCGCACCCTATCTGCGACGGTTACACTTGTTCATGCGGACGCTCATGGGAGGCTGGTCGTGGTCGATGTTGCCGTTAGCAGCGGCGCGTTCCGGATCATGGCAGTTTATGCGCCCAACATCCAAACCGAGAGGGTTTCCTTTTTTCGGCGGGTGGAGGGGTTTCTCTCGGGTCCGGAGCGGGTAGTATTAATGGGGGACTGGAATGCCATCCTGGATCCCAAGTTAGATAGGGTCGGGGGGCCTAGAGGGTCGGGTAGGTGTGAAAGCAGCCTGTCAGACCTGATGGCCTCGTGCGATCTGGTCGACAGGTTCCGTCTGGATCACCCCGGGAGGGAGATGTGGACGTGGCATACTAGTGCGGCCGCCTATCCAAGTACATACTTGGACAGGATGTTAATTAGAAGGGGCGACGTAGATTTTCTATCTTGTCCCACGTTCCACTGGTTAGGTAATTCGGACCACAAACTCGTGTTGGCCCGTTTGAAGTTAGGTAATAGGCCTAGGTTGGCTGGCTACTGGAAGATGAACGCCTCCTTGTTGGAGTCGGTCGACTTCCGGGAGCAGCTGACAACACTAATTCAGAGGGAGTTAGTGGGGGCGGTTACCGGGAGTAGATGGTGGGTTAATCTTAAGGTGACCATTAGGCATTTTTGTGTCCAATATAGCCAAAGCCTCGCTTTAACTAGGGCTCGGACCAAAAAGCACCTAGAGGATAGATTGACCCGGGCGGTGGCAGGGGGGGATTCCCTAGATCTAGCACTAATTAAGGGGGACCTCAGTCGCTTGGCTAGCGAGCGATATGAAGGTCAAGTAGTTAGGGCTAGGTTAAAGAGAGTCTCCAACGAAGCCGTGAACGTTGACGCTGTTGAGCGTAAGGCCGCTTTAAGACGCGGCTCGGATGGGTACATTCGGGAGGTGAAAAACCTGGAAGGACGTTCTCTCGTATCGACGCGGGAGATCTGCAATGGGTTTCGGCAACATTTGGAGGAGCGCTTCACCAAACTACCCAGACTCCGCGGCCAGGAGTTTGGCAGCTATTTAGCTGGCTCGCCCCGCCTTACTGCGGCCCGAGCGGCTAGTTGCGAGGGGGTGGTTACGGAGCGTGAGGTCATTACTGCGTTGAAGCAGGTTGGCCACAACAAATCTCCGGGGCTCGATGGTTTGCCCTACGAATTGTACTTGAGGCTGTCGCCCATGTTTGTGCCCCTTTTGACGGGCGTGTTTAACCACTGGTTTGCCCAGGACTCGATCCCGAGGCAGGTAACCAAAGGAGTGGTCACGCTTCTGAAGAAGGGAAACCAACATGGTGGGGGGAACTTAGACGATTATAGGCCCATAACTCTGCTTAACGCAGATTTTAAGATTTTGGCCCGTATTCTTGCAAACCGACTGCAGGTTGTTATCGACGAGTTGGTCGAACCGGATCAGAACTACGCTGTGAAGGGTCGAACAATTCAAAACAATCTGCACTTGGTGCGCACGATAATAGAGGGGTTAGAAGACGACACAGGAGCCGCGCTGATCAATTTAGATCAGTCCAAGGCGTTCGATAGGGTGGACCATGGGTTCCTGAGGGCTGTTGTGGAGGCCGCCGGCTTTGGTCCGGACTTCCGCAAGTGGATCTCCGCCCTGTATCGTGACCCCGCGGTGGTGGTGCAAGTCAATGGTAGGTTGTCGGAGTCCTTTGGGGTCTCCCGGTCGGTGCGGCAGGGCTGTCCGCTGTCGCCTCTGCTCTATGTCCTGGCGTTGGAGCCCTTCCTTCGCAAATTAAGGGACGAGGCGGCGAGACCAGTCCTACGCGGCATTGCTCTACCTGCCCGCCGATTTGCCAGGGTGTCCGCGTACGCCGATGACGTCACCGTTTTCGCAGCCAGTCGTAACGACATCGAAGCGGTGATAAAGTCGATCGCTGAGTACGAAGTTGTCACAGGGGCCGTGATCAATCGCAGCAAGTCCGTCGGCCTGCGGTTGAGCGCCTGGACCGGGGTAAACTCGCTTCCAGGTGCGTTCGGCTGGACTGATGGCCCGGTTAAGATCCTCGGTGTGTGGTTCGGGCCGGATCTCCAGCTGGACAAGAATTGATCGGAGGTACAGACTAAGGTCGAATCCTCTGTCGGAACATGGATTCGAAGGAGATTGTCCTTGAAGGGTCGTGCGGAGGCATGCGCCACTTACGTGTTTCCGTTGATCCTTTACCGTTTATCTGTTCTTCCCCTGCCTGCGGACCGCTGTAAGGCTTTAGAGCGACTCCTTTTCAAACTGCTCTGAAAGGGAGGAAAGCCGTATGTCCGTAGACAGGTCTGTACGCAGAAGCTTAGCGAGGGAGGCTTGGGGATGCCTGATCTGCGCAGCCATCAACGCGCAGAAAGACTGGCGTTCCTGAGTCGGACACTGATAGAGGAGGCACCCTGGGTTCCAGCCGTGCAGCGCGATTTCCCACGGCTATTAACCAACCCCGCCGCCGAAGGTCGCCGTCGACCAGCGGGGGAAGGGCGCTTCCTGACCGAATGCCGAGCCGCCCTTAGGGCATTGCCGGGGTCCAATGACCTTGCACGGCCTAGGTGGAGGCTATATGAGGAGTTAGTGGAGGGTACCGCGAACGATCCGCTGGTGGAGCGGCTACACCTGTCGAGGGGGGAGGTTCTCTCGCTTTGGAGTTGGGCGCCTGCCAGTAGCTACATCAATAATGCGGAATTTTCGGTAACGTGGAGGCTAGTCCGGGATGCGTTGCCTCTCTTCGACCGACTTGCCAGGGATTTCCGGGATCCCGATCATTATTTTCCCCCGTGCCCACGCTGCAACGATGAGAACGAGGACGAAACGCGTGACCACGCGTTCTTTCTTTGCAGCGGGGTGCGGAGCCTCTGGAGGTATGTCGAAGGGGTAACGGCTCGCATCGACCCCGAGCGGTCGGTGCCACTTGATTTGGCGTACGTGGTTGACAATGTGGACCCGCCGTTTATCAGGGAGAAACGGGCGGTGTTTCTGGCGATACTGGCTGTAGCTAGGTTAGTGACGTGGGTTACACGTCTGAGCATTGTCTATGAGGGGCAATCTGCTTCCGATCAGGATCTGGTCCTTTATTTTAAGCATCAACTTAAAATAAAAATCAGATGTGATTGGAAAAGATTGCCCCGCATCGACTTTGATAGGAGATGGGTGCAAAACACTAGTTTGTGCATCCGACGAGGAGCTAGGTACGAGCTTGTGTTTCCACCCTAGTAGTATTCGTCTGGAGGTGCTGAAGTTTCGATTGTCGTGCACTCGGAACCCAGCCCCTCATATATTAATACGGGGTTTACCCCGTAATCATGGGTAGGAGTAGGTTTGCTAGTTAGGCGGAGTAACCACCTAGAGTGGAAAGCACATACTTTATTTAGGGCCTAGACTAGGGTGAATGTGAGTTTGATCCCGTCCCCTGTAGTTCTTTGTTTTCTGATAAGATTGGCACTAGGAGAGCTTCCAAAGATGCCCAAAGTCCACCAGTTTTATTTTGTCCTCGGCCCGATTGTACCCCTTACGTATTTTATCTTGGAAGACGCCATCCATCCCTGTTATCCCCGACCCTAAGTTATTTTTTCGTACAAGTCCCTAGTTCCTCCACTCCCCCCTAGGGAGCGACCTGCTTGCTTTCACCCTTTCCCCCTGGGGGAAGTGGATTGGAAGACAGTGGGCGTTTCATACGACAGACCAGCCGTTTGGTAGGGAGGGTCCCCTTACTAACCCGCCCCCATAGGCATTTTATTAAGTTGTTTTCTTTTTCTTTCTCTTTTGGTGTATTTTAGTTTGCCCCCCTCCCCATCATCGCACCCCCATTTATTAAAAAAAAAAAAAAAAAAAAAATACAATACAATACATTACTTTAAGTTTGTAAATACCATTTTGTTTTGTTTTTCTTTTGTACATATTCTTCTCTTTTTACAGTACGAGTGTCGCCCGCCATCCCGATAAGCTGGGGAGCTGTCTCTTTTAAGTAGGTCCTGGTAAGAATGTAGGCGGATGTGTTATGATAGAATCTAGTATAGGTTTTCTAAATAAAATACTTGCTTTCTAACGCAAGTTTAGCTAGCGAATTTAGCAAAGTCCCGTTTTCTTCCCCACTTCCCCCTTACTGGCCTTGTGCCTAAGTTGTATCGGACCCCAAATGAGGGCCTGGCAGTAGATAATGCCAGGTCCGGGGCCGATACGACTAAATAACAGCTTGCTGCCCCCCCAATTTTTTTGGTTCGTGGCAGTCGGGCGCTTTTGGTCATTGGCCAAAAGTTATTCTTTTTGCGTTTTTTGCGTTTTTTGCGTTTTTTGCTGTTTTTGCCCACTGTGGGCACCATTAACTGCGCTTTCTCTTTTTCTTACAGATAGTCCAGGGTCCAGCTGTCACTTAAGCAGCCGGCAGGGCCAAGGGATACTGACGTGCCTCTTTTGGCGAAGGTCCCCTTGGTTTCCGAATCGGCGGGTGATCAGCCGGGCCTTGGGCCACCAAAATAGATGGAGCAGGCCTCTGCTCCTTCCACCTTGGGGGACGCCCCGGGTGTAGTGTCCGTGAAGGGTCCGGGGGGTGCCGTCCCGCAAGGCACCCCCAGTTCGAGAAGGGTTACCGGGGTCGCCGCCCCAGAGTGGTTCGGATCGCGAGCGGGGGTCGCCACCCCCAGTAGGGTCGAGTCGGGTGTTGCCACCCCGAAAGGCAACACCATGTTCGGATCGAGAGCGGGGTTCGCCAACCCCAGTAGCGGAGAGTCGGGTGCTGCCACCCCGAAAGGCAGCACCAGTGGGGTCGTATCCGCAGCGGTCGGTACCCCAACGGTCGAGGCGGTTAACAAGAAGAGACCGGTCAAAAAGTGGTGGGTGCTGGAAAAGGAACCTCTTACCAGATCGCAGTCAGCGAGGGGAGGTCCGGCTAAGGAGACAAAAGAGGGTCTGCGGAGGTGCAAGTCGGCGGAAGTCATAGTAGTAGATGGGTGCTCCCCCAGGGTGGGAGGGGTCGGGTTGTCGATGCCAAACAGCCAATTCGAGTGGCCATCCCTCACAAACAGCGACTGTTCCCCAATTCCACCGGGACAGGGAAACAAAGTGGTACCACAAGAAACAGCAGGGACCAGCAAATCCACAGCAGCGGTACAGGAGAGCGGGGTATGGGGTCCAAAGAAGATAACGAAGAAGACCCCGGAATACTACCAAAGGCTGCTGGAAGGCAAATACAAAGAATATGTCACCGGGAACAAGTTGGGAATCATCCCAGGAGCCTTGGAGGACATTAAGCTGCGTACAGTCTCCCTGGTCACCTTAGACGCAAACGGCAAAGGTTTGACGGGCGTACCACTAGAAAAAATGTGCGACGTCATCGGTGACTTAAAAATACCCGCACAGTACCTAGTCAGGAAGTACCACGCTACGTGGGATCTCCTCCTGCCGACGAAAGAGGAGGCAGAAAAGCTGGCAGGAGGAGACCTCACGTGGAAGAATCTGAGGTTACGCCCCGAGTACTTGTCAAAGAGGAGAGCCGGGATAACAGTGCTCGGGGTACCAAGCTTTATCACGGGGGATCAGTTGGGTGCCACCTTGGCCCAGTTTGGAGAAGTCGAAGAAGTTGTCCCTACAAAGGGGCCTAGAAATATCCAAACTGGGTCATATAAAATTTATATGAAGGTGGACCGAAAGAGTTTCCACGACATCCCGGCCCAGTTGACCTGTGAAAGCTGGCAGATGGCGGTGATAGTTGAAGGAAGGAGGCCATACTGCTGGCAATGCTCAAAACCCGGCCACGTTGCCCGTTTCTGCCCCCAAAGAAAGGGACCTGACCCTCCAAAAACCGGAGCAAAAACGGGGGCTAAGGAGATACCAGTGGCGGAGGGCAGTAAGGAGAATGTCGATGAAGGAGGTGTATGGAGCAAGGTCGTCGCCAAGAGGGGCAAGAAGGAAGGAGTCGCCCCTCCAGCACCAACAAGGACACCGGCGACGACCGCAAAACGAAAGCTGAAAGTGAGCTCCTCGGAGTCCGAGGGGGAGGAAGGTGAACCCTCGGGCAAACAAGCAGGGAAAAAAGAGAGGAAGGGAACCCCAAAGGCATCCCCGAAGAAGTCTCCCCCTCGAAAATCCTCGGAAAAAGAGGAGGAAATGGAAGAACAGGAAGAAGCAGCTACTGAGCCTCCAACACAACCATCCCCAGAGGACGCTCAGCCCACCCCTCCCCTTTTCAACACCCCGGAGCAAGATGTGACGGCTCCAGTAGATCACGAGGTCATAGCAGAAGAACCGGAAGTGGAGAAGACGGCCCCCAGGAAGGAAAAAACCAGAAAATGTCCATTCTGGCCGGGGGTCCGTCTCTGTGAGGTCGATGAGGCGGTCGGTGACCTCAGTGGAACACAGAAAAAATACCTACGAATACTAGAGAGCCTCAAGATGGTGGAAGGGAAGGAGGTCACCGACCCCAGAAACTTCCCTGACGCTCCACAGATCGTAACGTTCGTCAGGCCAAACAGGGGTGGGCGAGCTAAGGCCCTTTGGAGAATGTTGGAGGAGGGAAAATCGGCATTCCCGGGGATAAGATTAATAGACGGGGAGCACCCATCTCTGGAGCCAATCGCGAAGCGATGCGAAGGGAGGGTCCCGGTTTACGTTCACCCCTCCTTTTATAGGGCTATTAAGTTGACGTTCCCTCTGGACGTGGGAGGTCTGGCCAAAGACGGGCGGCTTACGCCTGTCCTGCTTACGGGCAGTCTTGGGCAGACCTTTGACGCCCTTTCCCCCGAGGATTTCAGACCCTTGATAGACGAATATTACTAGTTAGGGAAACATGGCCACAAGCTTAAACCAAGCTAGTTTGAATGCGAGGGGCATGAGGTCTCGAAGCAAGGCTTCTCGCGTGCTGAGGGACCTCATGGCCCTTGAGGTAGACATAGCTGCAATTCAGGAGACCCACTTTGTTGGGGCTGGAGACTGCGATGTGCTGGTGAACGACTTTGACGTTTACTCAGCATATGGCAGTCTCCATAGCCGGGGGGTTTCTGTGCTAGTAAGTCGCACCCTATCTGCGACGGTTACACTTGTTCATGCGGACGCTCATGGGAGGCTGGTCGTGGTCGATGTTGCCGTTAGCAGCGGCGCGTTCCGGATCATGGCAGTTTATGCGCCCAACATCCAAACCGAGAGGGTTTCCTTTTTTCGGCGGGTGGAGGGGTTTCTCTCGGGTCCGGAGCGGGTAGTATTAATGGGGGACTGGAATGCCATCCTGGACCCCAAGTTAGATAGGGTCGGGGGGCCTAGAGGGTCGGGTAGGTGTGAAAGCAGCCTGTCAGACCTGATGGCCTCGTGCGATCTGGTCGACAGGTTCCGTCTGGATCACCCCGGGAGGGAGATGTGGACGTGGCATACTAGTGCGGCCGCCTATCCAAGTACATACTTGGACAGGATGTTAATTAGAAGGGGCGACGTAGATTTTCTATCTTGTCCCACGTTCCACTGGTTAGGTCATTCGGACCACAAACTCGTGTTGGCCCGTTTGAAGTTAGGTAATAGGCCTAGGTTGGCTGGCTACTGGAAGATGAACGCCTCCTTGTTGGAGTCGGTCGACTTCCGGGAGCAGCTGACAACACTAATTCAGAGGGAGTTAGTGGGGGCGGTTACCGGGAGTAGATGGTGGGTTAATCTTAAGGTGACCATTAGGCATTTTTGTGTCCAATATAGCCAAAGCCTCGCTTTAACTAGGGCTCGGACCAAAAAGCACCTAGAGGATAGATTGACCCGGGCGGTGGCAGGGGGGATTCCCTAGATCTAGCACTAATTAAGGGGGACCTCAGTCGCTTGGCTAGCGAGCGATATGAAGGTCAAGTAGTTAGGGCTAGGTTAAAGAGAGTCTCCAACGAAGCCGTGAACGTTGACGCTGTTGAGCGTAAGGCCGCTTTAAGACGCGGCTCGGATGGGTACATTCGGGAGGTGAAAAACCTGGAAGGACGTTCTCTCGTATCGACGCGGGAGATCTGCAATGGGTTTCGGCAACATTTGGAGGAGCGCTTCACCAAACTACCCAGACTCCGCGGCCAGGAGTTTGGCAGCTATTTAGCTGGCTCTCCCCGCCTTACTGCGGCCCGAGCGGCTAGTTGCGAGGGGGTGGTTACGGAGCGTGAGGTCATTACTGCGTTGAAGCAGGTTGGCCACAACAAATCTCCGGGGCTCGATGGTTTGCCCTACGAATTGTACTTGAGGCTGTCGCCCATGTTTGTGCCCCTTTTGACGGGCGTGTTTAACCACTGGTTTGCCCAGGACTCGATCCCGAGGCAGGTAACCAAAGGAGTGGTCACGCTTCTGAAGAAGGGAAACCAACATGGTGGGGGGAACTTAGATGATTATAGGCCCATAACTCTGCTTAACGCAGATTTTAAGATTTTGGCCCGTATTCTTGCAAACCGACTGCAGGTTGTTATCGACGAGTTGGTCGAACCGGATCAGAACTACGCTGTGAAGGGTCGAACAATTCAAAACAATCTGCACTTGGTGCGCACGATAATAGAGGGGTTAGAAGACGACACAGGAGCCGCGCTGATCAATTTAGATCAGTCCAAGGCGTTCGATAGGGTGGACCATGGGTTCCTGAGGGCTGTTGTGGAGGCCGCCGGCTTTGGTCCGGACTTCCGCAAGTGGATCTCCGCCCTGTATCGTGACCCCGCGGTGGTGGTGCAAGTCAATGGTAGGTTGTCGGAGTCCTTTGGGGTCTCCCGGTCGGTGCGGCAGGGCTGTCCGCTGTCGCCTCTGCTCTATGTCCTGGCGTTGGAGCCCTTCCTTCGCAAATTAAGGGACGAGGCGGCGAGACCAGTCCTACGCGGCATTGCTCTACCTGGCTGCCGATTTGCCAGGGTGTCCGCGTACGCCGATGACGTCACCGTTTTCGCAGCCAGTCGTAACGACATCGAAGCGGTGATAAAGGCGATCGCTGAGTACGAAGTTGTCACAGGGGCCGTGATCAATCGCAGCAAGTCCGTCGGCCTGCGGTTGAGCGCCTGGACCGGGGTAAACTCGCTTCCAGGTGCGTTCGGCTGGACTGATGGCCCGGTTAAGATCCTCGGTGTGTGGTTCGGGCCGGATCTCCAGCTGGACAAGAATTGGTCGGAGGTACTGACTAAGGTCGAATCCGCTGTCGGAACTTGGATTCGAAGGAGATTGTCCTTGAAGGGTCGTGCGGAGGCATGCGCCACTTACGTGTTTCCGTTGATCCTTTACCGTTTATCTGTTCTTCCCCTGCCTGCGGACCGCTGTAAGGCTTTAGAGCGACTCCTTTTCAAACTGCTCTGGAAGGGAGGAAAGCCGTATGTCCGTAGACAGGTCTGTACGCAGAAGCTTAGCGAGGGAGGCTTGGGGATGCCTGATCTGCGCAGCCATCAACGCGCAGAAAGACTGGCGTTCCTGAGTCGGACACTGATAGAGGAGGCACCCTGGGTTCCGGCCGTGCAGCGCGTTTTCCCACGGCTATTAACCAACCCCGCCGCCGAAGGTCGCCGTCGACCAGCGGGGGAAGGGCGCTTCCTGACCGAATGCCGAGCCGCCCTTAGGGCATTGCCGGGGTCCAATGACCTTGCACGGCCTAGGTGGAGGCTATATGAGGAGTTAGTGGAGGGTACCGCGAACGATCCGCTGGTGGAGCGGCTACACCTGTCGAGTGGGGAGGTTCGCTCGCTTTGGAGTTGGGCGCCTGCCAGTAGCTACATCAATAATGCGGAATTTTCGGTAACGTGGAGGCTAGTCCGGGATGCATTGCCTCTCTTCGACCGACTTGCCAGGGATTTCCGGGATCCCGATTATTATTTTCCCCCGTGCCCACGCTGCAACGATGAGAACGAGGACGAAACGCGTGACCACGCGTTCTTTCTTTGCAGCGGGGTGCGGAGTCTCTGGAGGTATGTCGAAGGGGTAACGGCTCGCATCGACCCCGAGCGGTCGGTGCCACTTGATTTGGCGTACGTGGTTGACAATGTGGACCCGCCGTTTATCAGGGAGAAACGGGCGGTGTTTCTGGCGATACTGGCTGTAGCTAGGTTAGTGACGTGGGTTACACGTCTGAGCATTGTCTATGAGGGGCAATCTGCTTCCGATCAGGATCTGGTCCTTTATTTTAAGCATCAACTTAAAATAAAAATCAGATGTGATTGGAAAAGATTGCCCCGCATCGATTTTGATAGGAGATGGGTGCACAACACTAGTTTGTGCATCCGACGAGGAGCTAGGTACGAGCTTGTGTTTCCACCCTAGTGGTATTCGTCTGGAGGTGCTGAAGTTTCGATTGTCGTACACTCGGAACCCAGCCCCTCATATATTAATACGGGGTTTACCCCGTAATCATGGGTAGGAGTAGGTTTGCTAGTTAGGCGGAGTAACCACCTAGAGTGGAAAGCACATACTTTATTTAGGGCCTAGACTAGGGTGAATGTGAGTTTGATCCCGTCCCCTGTAGTTCTTTGTTTTCTGATAAGATTGGCACTAGGAGAGCTTCCAAAGATGCCCAAAGTCCACCAGTTTTATTTTGTCCTCGGCCCGATTGTACCCCTTACGTATTTTATCTTGGAAGACGCCATCCATCCCTGTTATCCCCGACCCTAAGTTATTTTTCTTACAAGTCCCTAGTTCCTCCACTCCCCCCTAGGGAGCGACCTGCTTGCTTTCACCCTTTCCCCCTGGGGGAAGTGGATTGGAAGACAGTGGGCGTTTCATACGACAGACCAGCCGTTAGGTAGGGTGGGTCCCCTTACTAACCCGCCCCCATAGGCATTTTATTAAGTTGTTTTCTTTTTCTTTCTTTTTTGGTGTATTTTAGTTTGCCCCCCTCCCCATCATCGCACCCCCATTTATAAAAAAAAAAAAAAAAAAAAAAAATACAATACATTACTTTAAGTTTGTAAATACCATTTTGTTTTGTTTTTCTTTGGTACATATTCTTCTCTTTTTACAGTACGAGTGTCGCCCGCCATCCCGATAAGCTGGGGAGCTGTCTCTTTTAAGTAGGTCCTGGTAAGAATGTAGGCGGATGTGTTATGATAGAATCTAGTATAGGTTTTCTAAATAAAATACTTGCTTTCTAACGCAAGTTTAGCTAGCGAAATTAGCAAAGTCCCGTTTTCTTCCCCACTTCCCCCTTACTGGCCTTGTGCCTAAGTTGTATCGGACCCCAAATGAGGGCCTGGCAGTAGATAATGCCAGGTCCGGGGCCGATACGACTAAATAACAGCTTGCTGCCCCCCCAATTTTTTTGGTTCGTGGCAGTCGGGCGCTTTTGGTCATTGGCCAAAAGTTATTCTTTTTGCGTTTTTTGCGTTTTTTGCTGTTTTTGCCCACTGTGGGCACCATTAACTGCGCTTTCTCTTTTTCTTACAGATAGTCCAGGGTCCAGCTGTCACTTAAGCAGCCGGCAGGGCCAAGGGATACTGACGTGCCTCTTTTGGCGAAGGTCCCCTTGGTTTCCGAATCGGCGGGTGATCAGCCGGGCCTTGGGCCACCAAAATAGATGGAGCAGGCCTCTGCTCCTTCCACCTTGGGGGACGCCCCGGGTGTAGTGTCCGTGAAGGGTCGGGGGGTGCCGTCCCGCAAGGCACCCCCAGTTCGAGAAGGGTTACCGGGGTCGCCGCCCCAGAGTGGTTCGGATCGCGAGCGGGGGTCGCCACCCCCAGTAGGGTCGAGTTGGGTGTTGCCACCCCGAAAGGCAACACCATGTTCGGATCGAGAGCGGGGTTCGCCAACCCCAGTAGCGGAGAGTCGGGTGCTGCCACCCCGAAAGGCAGCACCAGTGGGGTCGTATCCGCAGCAGTCGGTACCCCAACGGTCGAGGCGGTGAACAAGAGACCGGTCAAAAAGTGGTGGGTGCGGGAAAAGGAACCTCTTACCAGATCGCAGTCAGCGAGGGGAAGTCCGGCTAAGGAGAAAGAAGAGGGTCTGCGGAGGTGCAAGTCGGCGGAAGTCATAGTAGTAGATGGGTGCTCCCCCAGGGTGGGAGGGGTCGGGTTGTCGATGCCAACCAGCCAATTCGAGTGGCCATCCCTCACAAACAGCGACTGTTCCCCAATTCCACCGGGACAGGGAAACAAAGTGGTACCACAAGAAACAGCAGGGACCAGCAAATCCACAGCAGCGGTACAGGAGAGCGGGGCATGGGGTCCGAAGAAGATAACGAAGAAGACCCCGGAATACTACCGAAGGCTGCTGGAGGACAAATACAAAGAATATGTCACCGGTAACAAGTTGGGAATCATCCCAGGAGCCCTGGAGGACATTAAGCTGCGTACGGTCTCCCTTGTCACCCTAGATGCAAATGGCAAAGGTTTGACAGGCGTACCCCTAGAAAAAATGTGCGACGTCATAGGAGACTTAAAAATACCCGCACAGTACCTAGTCAGAAAGTACCACGCCACGTGGGATCTCCTCCTGCCGACGAAGGAGGAGGCAGAAAAGCTGGCAGGAGGAGACCTCACGTGGAAGAATCTGAGGTTACGCCCCGAGTACTTGTCAAAGAGGAGAGCCGGGATAACAGTGCTCGGGGTACCAAGCTTTATCACGGGGGATCAGCTGGGTGCCACCTTGGCCCAGTTTGGAGAAGTCGAAGAAGTTGTCCCTACAAAGGGGCCTAGAAATATCCAAACTGGGTCATATAAAATTTATATGAAGGTGGACCGAAAGAGTTTCCACGACATCCCGGCCCAGTTGACCTGTGAAAGCTGGCAGATGGCGGTGATAGTTGAAGGAAGGAGGCCATACTGCTGGCAATGCTCAAAACCCGGCCACGTTGCCCGTTTCTGCCCCCAAAGAAAGGGACCTGACCCTCCAAAAACTGGAGCAAAAACGGGGGCTAAGGAGATACCAGTGGCGGAGGGCAGTAAGGAGAATGTCGATGAAGGAGGTGTATGGAGCAAGGTCGTCGCCAAGAGGGGCAAGAAGGAAGGAGTCGCCTCTCCAGCACCAACAAGGACACCGGCGACGACCGCAAAACGAAAGCTGAAAGTGAGCTCCTCGGAGTCCGAGGGGGAGGAAGGTGAACCCTCGGGCAAACAAGCAGGGAAAAAAGAGAGGAAGGGAACCCCAAAGGCATCCCCGAAGAAGTCTCCCCCTCGGAAATCCTCGGAAAAAGAGGAGGAAATGGAAGAACAGGAAGAAGCAGCTACTGAGCCTCCAACACAACCATCCCCAGAGGACGCTCAGCCCACCCCTCCCCTTTTCAACACCCCGGAGCAAGATGTGACGGCTCCAGTAGAACACGAGGTCATAGCAGAAGAACCGGAAGTGGAGAAGACGGCCCCCAGGAAGGAAAAAACCAGAAAATGTCCATTCTGGCCGGGGGTCCGTCTCTGTGAGGTCGATGAGGCGGTCGGTGACCTCAGTGGAACACAGAAAAAATATTTACGAATACTAGAGAGCCTCAAGATGGTGGAGGGGAAGGAGGTCACCGACCCCAGAAACTTCCCTGACGCTCCACAGATCGTAACGTTCGTCAGGCCTAACAGGGGTGGGCGAGCCAAGGCCCTTTGGAGAATGTTGGAGGAGGGAAGATCGGCATTCCCGGGGATAAGATTAATAGACGGGGAGCACCCATCTCTAGAGCCAATCGCGAAGCGATGCGAAGGGAGGGTCCCGGTTTATGTTCACCCCTCCTTTTATAGGGCTATTAAGTTGACGTTCCCTCTGGACGTGGGAGGTCTGGCCAAAGACGGGCGGCTTACGCCTGTCCTGCTTACGGGCAGTCTTGGGCAGACCTTTGACGCCCTTTCCCCCGAGGATTTCAGACCCTTGATAGACGAATATTACTAGTTAGGGAAACATGGCCACAAGCTTGAACCTAGCTAGTTTGAATGCGAGGGGCATGAGGTCTCGAAGCAAGGCTTCTCGCGTGCTGAGGGACCTCATGGCCCTTGAGGTAGACATAGCTGCAATTCAGGAGACCCACTTTGTTGGGGCTGGGGACTGCGATGTGCTGGTAAACGACTTTGACGTTTACTCAGCATATGGCAGTCTCCATAGCCGGGGGGTTTCTGTGCTAGTAAGTCGCACCCTATCTGCGACGGTTACACTTGTTCATGCGGACGCTCATGGGAGGCTGGTCGTGGTCGATGTTGCCGTTAGCAGCGGCGCGTTCCGGATCATGGCAGTTTATGCGCCCAACATCCAAACCGAGAGGGTTTCCTTTTTTCGGCGGGTGGAGGGGTTTCTCTCGGGTCCGGAGCGGGTAGTATTAATGGGGGACTGGAATGCCATCCTGGACCCCAAGTTAGATAGGGTCGGGGGGCCTAGAGGGTCGGGTAGGCGTGAAAGCAGCCTGTCTGACCTGATGGCCTCGTGGGATCTGGTCGACAGGTTCCGTCTGGATCACCCCGGGAGGGAGATGTGGACGTGGCATACTAGTGCGGCCGCCTATCCAAGTACATACTTGGACAGGATGTTAATTAGAAGGGGCGACGTAGATTTTCTATCTTGTCCCACGTTCCACTGGTTAGGTCATTCGGACCACAAACTCGTGTTAGCCCGTTTGAAGTTAGGTAATAGGCCTAGGTTGGCTGGCTACTGGAAGATGAACGCCTCCTTGTTGGAGTCGGTCGACTTCCGGGAGCAGCTGACAACACTAATTCAGAGGGAGTTAGTGGGGGCGGTTACCGGGAGTAGATGGTGGGTTAATCTTAAGGTGACCATTAGGCATTTTTGTGTCCAATATAGCCAAAGCCTCGCTTTAACTAGGGCTCGGACCAAAAAGCACCTAGAGGATAGATTGACCCGGGCGGTGGTAGGGGGGGATTCCCTAGATCTAGCACTAATTAAGGGGGACCTCAGTCGCTTGGCTAGCGAGCGATATGAAGGTCAAGTAGTTAGGGCTAGGTTAAAGAGAGTCTCCAACGAAGCCGTGAACGTTGACGCTGTTGAGCGTAAGGCCGCTTTAAGACGCGGCTCGGATGGGTACATTCGGGAGGTGAAAAACCTGGAAGGACGTTCTCTCGTATCGACGCGGGAGATCTGCAATGGGTTTCGGCAACATTTGGAGGAGCGCTTCACCAAACTACCCAGACTCCGCGGCCAGGAGTTTGGCAGCTATTTAGCTGGCTCGCCCCGCCTTACTGCGGCCCGAGCGGCTAGTTGCGAGGGGGTGGTTACGGAGCGTGAGGTCATTACTGCGTTGAAGCAGGTTGGCCACAACAAATCTCCGGGGCTCGATGGTTTGCCCTACGAATTGTACTTGAGGCTGTCGCCCATGTTTGTGCCCCTTTTGACGGGCGTGTTTAACCACTGGTTTGCCCAGGACTCGATCCCGAGGCAGGTAACCAAAGGAGTGGTCACGCTTCTGAAGAAGGGAAACCAACATGGTGGGGGGAACTTAGATGATTATAGGCTCATAACTCTGCTTAACGCAGATTTTAAGATTTTGGCCCGTATTCTTGCAAACCGACTGCAGGTTGTTATCGACGAGTTGGTCGAACCGGATCAGAACTACGCTGTGAAGGGTCGAACAATTCAAAACAATCTGCACTTGGTGCGCACGATAATAGAGGGGTTAGAAGACGACACAGGAGCCGCGCTGATCAATTTAGATCAGTCCAAGGCGTTCGATAGGGTGGACCATGGGTTCCTGAGGGCTGTTGTGGAGGCCGCCGGCTTTGGTCCGGACTTCCGCAAGTGGATCTCCGCCCTGTATCGTGACCCCGCGGTGGTGGTGCAAGTCAATGGTAGGTTGTCGGAGTCCTTTGGGGTCTCCCGGTCGGTGCGGCAGGGCTGTCCGCTGTCGCCTCTGCTCTATGTCCTGGCGTTGGAGCCCTTCCTTCGCAAATTAAGGGACGAGGCGGCGAGACCAGTCCTACGCGGCATTGCTCTACCTGGCCGCCGATTTGCCAGGGTGTCCGCGTACGCCGATGACGTCACCGTTTTCGCAGCCAGTCGTAACGACATCGAAGCGGTGATAAAGGCGATCGCTGAGTACGAAGTTGTCACAGGGGCCGTGATCAATCGCAGCAAGTCCGTCGGCCTGCGGTTGAGCGCCTGGACCGGGGTAAACTCGCTTCCAGGTGCGTTCGGCTGGACTGATGGCCCGGTTAAGATCCTCGGTGTGTGGTTCGGGCCGGATCTCCAGCTGGACAAGAATTGGTCGGAGGTACAGACTAAGGTCGAATCCGCTGTCGGAACTTGGATTCGAAGGAGATTGTCCTTGAAGGGTCGTGCGGAGGCATGCGCCACTTACGTGTTTCCGTTGATCCTTTACCGTTTATCTGTTCTTCCCCTGCCTGCGGACCGCTGTAAGGCTTTAGAGCGACTCCTTTTCAAACTGCTCTGGAAGGGAGGAAAGCCGTATGTCCATAGACAGGTCTGTACGCAGAAGCTTAGCGAGGGAGGCTTGGGGATGCCTGATCTGCGCAGCCATCAACGCGCAGAAAGACTGGCGTTCCTGAGTCGGACACTGATAGAGGAGGCACCCTGGGTTCCGGCCGTGCAGCGCGATTTCCCACGGCTATTAACCAACCCCGCCGCCGAAGGTCGCCGTCGACCAGCGGGGGAAGGGCGCTTCCTGACCGAATGCCGAGCCGCCCTTAGGGCATTGCCGGGGTCCAATGACCTTGCACGGCCTAGGTGGAGGCTATATGAGGAGTTAGTGGAGGGTACCGCGAACGATCCGCTGGTGGAGCGGCTACGCCTGTCGAGGGGGGAGGTTCGCTCGCTTTGGAGTTGGGCGCCTGCCAGTAGCTACATCAATAATGCGGAATTTTCGGTAACGTGGAGGCTAGTCCGGGATGCGTTGCCTCTCTTCGACCGACTTGCCAGGGATTTCCGGGATCCCGATTATTATTTTCCCCCGTGCCCACGCTGCAACGATGAGAACGAGGACGAAACGCGTGACCACGCGTTCTTTCTTTGCTGCGCGGTGCGGAGTCTCTGGAGGTATGTCGAAGGGGTAACGGCTCGCATCGACCCCGAGCGGTCGGTGCCACTTGATTTGGCGTACGTGGTTGACAATGTGGACCCGCCGTTTATCAGGGAGAAACGGGCGGTGTTTCTGGCGATACTGGCTGTAGCTAGGTTAGTGACGTGGGTTACACGTCTGAGCATTGTCTATGAGGGGCAATCTGCTTCCGATCAGGATCTGGTCCTTTATTTTAAGCATCAACTTAAAATAAAAATCAGATGTGATTGGAAAAGATTGCCCCGCATCGACTTTGATAGGAGATGGGTGCACAACACTAGTTTGTGCATCCGACGAGGAGCTAGGTACGAGCTTGTGTTTCCACCCTAGTAGTATTCGTCTGGAGGTGCTGAAGTTTCGATTGTCGTGCACTCGGAACCCAGCCCCTCATATATTAATACGGGGTTTACCCCGTAATCATGGGTAGGAGTAGGTTTGCTAGTTAGGCGGAGTAACCACCTAGAGTGGAAAGCACATACTTTATTTAGGGCCTAGACTAGGGTGAATGTGAGTTTGATCCCGTCCCCTGTAGTTCTTTGTTTTCTGATAAGATTGGCACTAGGAGAGCTTCCAAAGATGCCCAAAGTCCACCAGTTTTATTTTGTCCTCGGCCCGATTGTACCCCTTACGTATTTTATCTTGGAAGACGCCATCCATCCCTGTTATCCCCGACCCTAAGTTATTTTTCTTACAAGTCCCTAGTTCCTCCACTCCCCCCTAGGGAGCGACCTGCTTGCTTTCACCCTTTCCCCCTGGGGGAAGTGGATTGGAAGACAGTGGGCGTTTCATACGACAGACCAGCCGTTAGGTAGGGAGGGTCCCCTTACTAACCCGCCCCCATAGGCATTTTATTAAGTTGTTTTCTTTTTCTTTCTTTTTGGGTGTATTTTAGTTTTCCCTTCTCCCCATCATCGCACCCCCATTTATATATAAAAAAAAAAAAAAAAAAAAAAAAAAATACATTTAAGTTTGTAAATATTATTTTGTTTTGTTTTTCTGTAAATAAATGTTTTTCTCTTTTCAAAACAGTACGAGTGTCGCCCGCCATCCCGATAAGCTGGGGAGCTGTCTCTTTTAAGTAGGTCCTGGTAAGAATGTAGGCGGATGTGTTATGATAGAATCTAGTATAGGTTTTCTAAATAAAATACTTGCTTTCTAACGCAAGTTTAGCTAGCGAATTTAGCAAAGTCCCGTTTTCTTCCCCACTTCCCCCTTACTGGCCTTGTGCCTAAGTTGTATCGGACCCCAAATGAGGGCCTGGCAGTAGATAATGCCAGGTCCGGGGCCGATACGACTAAATAACAGCTTGCTGCCCCCCCCCCAATTTTTTAGTTCGCGGCAGTCGGGCGCTTTTGGTCATTGGCCAAAAGTTATTCTTTTTGCGTTTTTACGTTCATTGTTGTTTTTGCCCACTCTGGGCAACCATTAACTGCTTTTTCTCTTTTTCTTACAGATAGTCCAGGGTCCAGCTGTCACTTAAGCAGCCGGCAGGGCCAAGGGATACTGACGTGCCTCTTTTGGCGAAGGTCCTCTTGGTTTCCGAATCGGCGGGTGATCAGCCGGGCCTTGGGCCACCAAAATAGATGGAGCAGGCCTCTGCTCCTTCCACCTTGGGGGACGCCCCGGGTGTAGTGTCCGTGAAGGGTCCGGGGGGTGCCGTCCCGCAAGGCACCCCCAGTTCGAGAAGGGTTACCGGGGTCGCCGCCCCAGAGTAGTTCGGATCGCGAGCGGGGGTCGCCACCCCCAGTAGGGTCGAGTCGGGTGTTGCCACCCCGAAAGGCAACACCATGTTCGGATCGAGAGCGGGGTCCGCCAACCCCAGTAGCGGAGAGTCGGGTGCTGCCACCCCGAAAGGCAGCACCAGTGGGGTCGTATCCGCAGCGGCCGGTACCCCAACGGTCGAAGCGGCAAACAAGAAGAGACCGGTCAAAAAGTGGTGGGTGCTGGAAAAGGAACCTCTTACGAGATCGCAGTCAGCGAGGGGAAGTCCGGCAAAGGAGACAGAAGAGGGTCTGCGGAGGTGCAAGTCGGCGGAAGTTATAGTAGTAGATGGGTGCTCCCCCAGGATGGGAGGGGTCGGGTTGTCGATGCCAACCAGCCAATTCGAGTGGCCATCCCTCACAAATAGCGACTGTTCCCCAATTCCACCGGGACAGGGAAACAAAGTGGTACCACAAGAAACAGCAGGGACCAGCAAATCCACAGCAGCGGTACAGGAGAGCGGGGTATGGGGTCCAAAGAAGATAACGAAGAAGACCCCGGAATACTACCAAAGGCTGCTGGAAGGCAAATACAAAGAATATGTCACCGGGAACAAGTTGGGAATCATCCCAGGAGCCTTGGAGGACATTAAGCTGCGTACAGTCTCCCTGGTCACCTTAGACGCAAACGGCAAAGGTTTGACGGGTGTATCACTAGAAAAAATGTGCGACGTCATCGGAGACTTAAAAATACCCGCACAGTACCTAGTCAGGAAGTACCACGCTACGTGGGATCTCCTCCTGCCGACGAAGGAGGAGGCAGAAAAGCTGGCAGGAGGAGACCTCACGTGGAAGAATCTGAGGTTACGCCCCGAGTACTTGTCAAAGAGGAGAGCCGGGATAACAGTGCTCGGGATACCAAGCTTTATCACGGGGGATCAGTTGGGTGCCACCTTGGCCCAGTTTGGAGAAGTCGAAGAAGTTGTCCCTACAAAGGGGCCTAGAAATATCCAAACTGGGTCATATAAAATTTATATGAAGGTGGACCGAAAGAGTTTCCACGACATTCTGGCCCAGTTGACCTGTGAAAGCTGGCAGATGGCGGTGATCGTTGAAGGGAGGAGGCCATACTGCTGGCAATGCACAAAACCCGGCCACGTTGCCCGTTTCTGCCCCCAAAGAAAGGGACCTGACCTTCCTAAATCCGGAGCAAAGACGGGGGCTAAGGAGATACCAGCGGCGGAGGGCAGTAAGGAGAACGTCGAGGAAGGAGGAGTATGGAGCAAGGTCGTCGCCAAGAGGGGCAAGAAGGAAGGAGTCGCCCCTCCAGCACCAACAAGGACACCGGCGACGACCGCAAAACGAAAGCTGAAAGTAAGCTCCTCGGAGTCCGAGGGGGAGGAAGGTGAACCCTCGGGCAAACAAGCAGGGAAAAAAGAGAGGAAGGGAACCCCAAAGGCATCCCCGAAGAAGTCTCCCCCTCGGAAATCCTCGGAAAAAGAGGAGGAAATGGAAGAACAGGAAGACGCAGCTACTGAGCCTCCAACACAACCATCCCCAGAGGACGCTCAGCCCACCCCTCCCCTTTTCAACACCCCGGAGCAAGATGTGACGGCTCCAGTAGAACACGAGGTCATAGCAGAAGAACCGGAAGTGGAGAAGACGGCCCCCAGGAAGGAAAAAACCGGAAAATGTCCATTCTGGCCGGGGGTCCGTCTCTGTGAGGTCGATGAGGCGGTCGGTGACCTCAGTGAAACACAGAAAAAATACTTACGAATACTGGAGAGCCTTAAGATGGTGGAAGGGAAGGAGGTCACCGACCCCAGAAACTTCCCTGACGCTCCACAGATCGTAACGTTCGTCAGGCCTAACAGGGGTGGGCGAGCCAAGGCCCTTTGGAGAATGTTGGAGGAGGGAAAATCGGCATTCCCGGGGATAAGATTAATAGACGGGGAGCACCCATCTTTGGAGCCAATCGCGAAGCGATGCGAAGGGAGGGTCCCGGTTTACGTTCACCCCTCCTTTTATAGGGCTATTAAGTTGACGTTCCCTCTGGACGTGGGAGGTCTGGCCAAAGACGGGCGGCTTACGCCTGTCCTGCTTACGGGCAGTCTTGGGCAGACCTTTGACGCCCTTTCCCCCGAGGATTTCAGACCCTTGATAGACGAATATTACTAGTTAGGGAAACATGGCCACAAGCTTAAACCTAGCTAGTTTGAATGCGAGGGGCATGAGGTCTCGAAGCAAGGCTTCTCGCGTGCTGAGGGACCTCATGGCCCTTGAGGTAGACATAGCTGCAATTCAGGAGACCCACTTTGTTGGGGCTGGGGACTGCGATGTGCTGGTGAACGACTTTGACGTTTACTCAGCATATGGCAGTCTCCATAGCCGGGGGGTTTCTGTGCTAGTAAGTCGCACCCTATCTGCGACGGTTACACTTGTTCATGCGGACGCTCATGGGAGGCTGGTCGTGGTCGATGTTGCCGTTAGCAGCGGCGCGTTCCGGATCATGGCAGTTTATGCGCCCAACATCCAAACCGAGAGGGTTTCCTTTTTTCGGCGGGTGGAGGGGTTTCTCTCGGGTCCGGAGCGGGTAGTATTAATGGGGGACTGGAATGCCATCCTGGACCCCAAGTTAGATAGGGTCGGGGGGCCTAGAGGGTCGGGTAGGTGTGAAAGCAGCCTGTCTGACCTGATGGCCTCGTGCGATCTGGTCGACAGGTTCCGTCTGGATCACCCCGGGAGGGAGATGTGGACGTGGCATACTAGTGCGGCCGCCTATCCAAGTACATACTTGGACAGGATGTTAATTAGAAGGGGTGACGTAGATTTTCTATCTTGTCCCACGTTCCACTGGTTAGGTCATTCGGACCACAAACTCGTGTTGGCCCGTTTGAAGTTAGGTAATAGGCCTAGGTTGGCTGGCTACTGGAAGATGAACGCCTCTTTGTTGGAGTCGGTCGACTTCCGGGAGTAGCTGACAACACTAATTCAGAGGGAGTTAGTGGGGGCGCTTACCGGGAGTAGATGGTGGGTTAATCTTAAGGTGACCATTAGGCATTTTTGTGTCCAATATAGCCAAAGCCTCGCTTTAACTAGGGCTCGGACCAAAAAGCACCTAGAGGATAGATTGACCCGGGCGGTGGCAGGGGGGGATTCCCTAGAGCTAGCACTAATTAAGGGGGACCTCAGTCGCTTGGCTAGCGAGCGATATGAATGTCAAGTAGTTAGGGCTAGGTTAAAGAGAGTCTCCAACGAAGCCGTGAACGTTGACGCTGTTGAGCGTAAGGCCGCTTTAAGACGCGGCTCGGATGGGTACATTCGGGAGGTGAAAAACCTGGAAGGACGTTCTCTCGTATCGACGCGGGAGATCTGCAATGGGTTTCGGCAACATTTGGAGGAGCGCTTCACCAAACTACCCAGACTCCGCGGCCAGGAGTTTGGCAGCTATTTAGCTGGCTCGCCCCGCCTTACTGCGGCCCGAGCGGCTAGTTGCGAGGGGGTGGTTACGGAGCGTGAGGTCATTACTGCGTTGAAGCAGGTTGGCCACAACAAATCTCCGGGGCTCGATGGTTTGCCCTACGAATTGTACTTGAGGCTGTCGCCCATGTTTGTGCCCCTTTTGACGGGCGTGTTTAACAACTGGTTTGCCCAGGACTCGATCCCGAGGCAGGTAACCAAAGGAGTGGTCACGCTTCTGAAGAAGGGAAACCAACATGGTGGGGGGAACTTAGATGATTATAGGCCCATAACTCTGCTTAACGCAGATTTTAAGATTTTGGCCCGTATTCTTGCAAACCGACTGCAGGTTGTTATCGACGAGTTGGTCGAACCGGATCAGAACTACGCTGTGAAGGGTCGAACAATTCAAAACAATCTGCACTTGGTGCGCACGATAATAGAGGGGTTAGAAGACGACACAGGAGCCGCGCTGATCAATTTAGATCAGTCCAAGGCGTTCGATAGGGTGGACCATGGGTTCCTGAGGGCTGTTGTGGAGGCCGCCGGCTTTGGTCCGGACTTCCGCAAGTGGATCTCCGCCCTGTATCGTGACCCCGCGGTGGTGGTGCAAGTTAATGGTAGGTTGTCGGAGTCCTTTGGGGTCTCCCGGTCGGTGCGGCAGGGCTGTCCGCTGTCGCCTCTGCTCTATGTCCTGGCGTTGGAGCCCTTCCTTCGCAAATTAAGGGATGAGGCGGCGAGACCAGTCCTACGCGGCATTGCTCTACCTGGCCGCCGATTTGCCAGGGTGTCCGCGTACGCCGATGACGTCACCGTTTTCGCAGCCAGTCGTAACGACATCGAAGCGGTGATAAAGGCGATCGCTGAGTACGAAGTTGTCACAGGGGCCGTGATCAATCGCAGCAAGTCCGTCGGCCTGCGGTTGAGCGCCTGGACCGGGGTAAACTCGCTTCCAGGTGCGTTCGGCTGGACTGATGGCCCGGTTAAGATCCTCGGTGTGTGGTTCGGGCCGGATCTCCAGCTGGACAAGAATTGGTCGGAGGTACAGACTAAGGTCGAATCCGCTGTCGGAACTTGGATTCGAAGGAGATTGTCCTTGAAGGGTCGTGCGGAGGCATGCGCCACTTACGTGTTTCCGTTGATCCTTTACCGTTTATCTGTTCTTCCCCTGCCTGCGGACCGCTGTAAGGCTTTAGAGCGACTCCTTTTCAAACTGCTCTGGAAGGGAGGAAAGCCGTATGTCCGTAGACAGGTCTGTACGCAGAAGCTTAGCGAGGGAGGCTTGGGGATGCCTGATCTGCGCAGCCATCAACGCGCAGAAAGACTGGCGTTCCTGAGTCGGACACTGATAGAGGAGGCACCCTGGGTTCCGGCCGTGCAGCGCGATTTCCCACGGCTATTAACCAACCCCGCCGCCGAAGGTCGCCGTCGACCAGCGGGGGAAGGGCGCTTCCTGACCGAATGCCGAGCCGCCCTTAGGGCATTGCCGGGGTCCAATGACCTTGCACGGCCTAGGTGGAGGCTATATGAGGAGTTAGTGGAGGGTACCGCGAACGATCCGCTGGTGGAGCGGCTACACCTGTCGAGGGGGGAGGTTCGCTCGCTTTGGAGTTGGGCGCCTGCCAGTAGCTACATCAATAATGCGGAATTTTCGGTAACGTGGAGGCTAGTCCGGGATGCGTTGCCTCTCTTCGACCGACTTGCCAGGGATTTCCGGGATCCCGATTATTATTTTCCCCCGTGCCCACGCTGCAACGATGAGAACGAGGACGAAACGCGTGACCACGCGTTCTTTCTTTGCAGCGGGGTGCGGAGTCTCTGGAGGTATGTCGAAGGTGTAACGGCTCGCATCGACCCCGAGCGGTCGGTGCCACTTGATTTGGCGTACGTGGTTGACAATGTGGACCCGCCGTTTATCAGGGAGAAACGGGCGGTGTTTCTGGCGATACTGGCTGTAGCTAGGTTAGTGACGTGGGTTACACGTCTGAGCATTGTCTATGAGGGGCAATCTGCTTCCGATCAGGATCTGGTCCTTTATTTTAAGCATCAACTTAAAATAAAAATCAGATGTGATTGGAAAAGATTGCCCCGCATCGACTTTGATAGGAGATGGGTGCACAACACTAGTTTGTGCATCCGACGAGGAGCTAGGTACGAGCTTGTGTTTCCACCCTAGTAGTATTCGTCTGGAGGTGCTGAAGTTTCGATTGTCGTGCACTCGGAACCCAGCCCCTCATATATTAATACGGGGTTTACCCCGTAATCATGGGTAGGAGTAGGTTTGCTAGTTAGGCGGAGTAACCACCTAGAGTGGAAAGCACATACTTTATTTAGGGCCTAGACTAGGGTGAATGTGAGTTTGATCCCGTCCCCTGTAGTTCTTTGTTTTCTGATAAGATTGGCACTAGGAGAGCTTCCAAAGATGCCCAAAGTCCACCAGTTTTATTTTGTCCTCGGCCCGATTGTACCCCTTACGTATTTTATCTTGGAAGACGCCATCCATCCCTGTTATCCCCGACCCTAAGTTATTTTTCTTACAAGTCCCTAGTTCCTCCACTCCCCCCTAGGGAGCGACCTGCTTGCTTTCACCCTTTCCCCCTGGGGGAAGTGGATTGGAAGACAGTGGGCGTTTCATACGACAGACCAGCCGTTAGGTAGGGAGGGTCCCCTTACTAACCCGCCCCCATAGGCATTTTATTAAGTTGTTTTCTTGTTTCTTTCTTTTTGGGGTGTATTTTAGTTTGCCCCCCTCCCCATCATCGCACCCATATTTATATAAAAAAAAAAAAAAAAAAAAAAAAAAATACAATACATTACTTTAAGTTTGTAAATACCATTTTGTTTTGTTTTTCTTTTGTACATATTCTTCTCTTTTTACAGTACGAGTGTCGCCCGCCATCCCGATAAGCTGGGGAGCTGTCTCTTTTAAGTAGGTCCTGGTAAGAATGTAGGCGGATGTGTTATGATAGAATCTAGTATAGGTTTTCAAAATAAAATACTTGCTTTCTAACGCAAGTTTAGCTAGCGAATTTAGCAAAGTCCCGTTTTCTTCCCCACTTCCCCCTTACTGGCCTTGTGCCTAAGTTGTATCGGACCCCAAATGAGGGCCTGGCAGTAGATAATGCCAGGTCCGGGGCCGATACGACTAAATAACAGCTTGCTGCCCCCCCAATTTTTTTTGGTTCGCGGCAATCAAGCGCTTTTGGTCATTGGCCAAAAGTTATTCTTTTTGCGTTTTTTGCGTTTTTTGCTTTTGCCCACTCTGGGCACCATTAACTGCGCTTTCTCTTTTTCTTACAGATAGTCCAGGGTCCAGCTGTCACTTAAGCAGCCGGCAGGGCCAAGGGATACTGACGTGCCTCTTTTGGCGAAGGTCCCCTTGGTTTCCGAATCGGCGGGTGATCAGCCGGGCCTTGGGCCACCAAAATAGATGGAGCAGGCCTCTGCTCCTTCCACCTTGGGGGACGCCCCGGGTGTAGTGTCCGTGAAGGGTCCGGGGGGTGCCGTCCCGCAAGGCACCCCCAGTTCGAGAAGGGTTAATGGGGTCGCCGCCCCAGAGTGGTTCGGATCGCGAGCGGGGGTCGCCACCCCCAGTAGGGTCGAGTCGGGTGTTGCCACCCCGAAAGGCAACACCATGTTCGGATCGAGAGCGGGGTCCGCCAACCCCAGTAGCGGAGAGTCGGGTGCTGCCACCCCGAAAGGCAGCACCAGTGGGGTCGTATCCGCAGCGGTCGGTACCCCAACGGTCGAGGCGGTGAACAAGAAGAGACCGGTCAAAAAGTGGTGGGTGCTGGAAAAGGAACCTCTTACCAGATCGCAGTCAGCGAGGGGAAGTCCGGCTAAGGAGACAGAAGAGGGTCTGCGAAGGTGCAAGTCGGCGGAAGTTATAGTAGTAGATGGGTGGTCCCCCAGGGTGGGAGGGGTCGGGTTGTCGATTCCAACCAGCCAATTCGAGTTGCCATCCCTCACAAATAGCGACTGTTCCCCAATTCCACAGGGACAGGGAAACAAAGTGGTACCACAAGAAACAGTAGGGACCAGCAAATCCACAGCAGCGGTACAGGAGAGCGGGGTATGGGGTCCAAAGAAGATAACGAAGAAGACCCCGGAATACTACCAGAGGCTGCTGGAAGGCAAATACAAAGAATATGTCACCGGGAATAAGTTGGGAATCATCCTAGGAGCCTTGGAGGACATTAAGCTGCGTACAGTCTCCCTGGTCACCTTAGACGCAAACGGAAAAGGTTTGACGGGCGTACCCCTAGAAAAAATGTGCGACGTCCTCGGAGACTTAAAAATACCCGCACAGTACCTAGTCAGGAAGTACCACGCCACGTGGGATCTCCTCCTGCCGACGAAGGAGGAAGCAGAAAAGTTGGCAGGAGGGGACCTCACGTGGAAGAATCTGAGGTTACGCCGCGAGTACTTGTCAAAGAGGAGAGCCGGGATAACAGTGCTCGGGGTACCAAGCTTTATCACGGGGGATCAGCTGGGTGCCACCTTGGCCCAGTTTGGAGAAGTCGAAGACGTTGTCCCTACAAAGGGGCCTAGAAATATCCAAACTGGGTCATATAAAATTTATATGAAGGTGGACCGAAAGAGTTTCCACGACATCCCAGCCCAATTGACCTGTGAAAGCTGGCAGATGGCGGTGATCGTTGAAGGGAGGAGGCCATACTGCTGGCAATGCAAAAAGCCCGGCCACGTTGCCCGTTTCTGCCCCCAAAGAAAGGGACCTGACCTTCCAAAAACTGGAGCAAAGACGGGGGCTACGGAGATACCAGCGGCGGAGGGCAGTAAGGAGAACATCGATGAAGGAGGTGTATGGAGCAAGGTCGTCGCCAAGAGGGGCAAGAAGGAAGGAGTCACCCCTCCAGCACCAACAAGGACACCGGCGACGACCGCAAAACGAAAGCTGAAAGTAAGCTCCTCGGAGTCCGAGGGGGAGGAAGGTGAACCCTCGGGCAAACAAGCAGGGAAAAAAGAGAGGAAGGGAACCCCAAAGGCATCCCCGAAGAAGTCTCCCCCTCGGAAATCCTCGGAAAAAAGAGGAGGAAATGGAAGAACAGGAAGACGCAGCTACTGAGCCTCCAACACAACCATCCCCAGAGGACGCTCAGCCCACCCCTCCCCTTTTCAACACCCCGGAGCAAGATGTGACGGCTCCAGTAGAACACGAGGTCATAGCAGAAGAACCGGAAGTGGAGAAGACGGCCCCCAGGAAGGAAAAAACCAGAAAATGTCCATTCTGGCCGGGGGTCCGTCTCTGTGAGGTCGATGAGGCGGTCGGTGACCTCAGTGGAACACAGAAAAAATACTTACGAATACTGGAGAGCCTCAAGATGGTGGAAGGGAAGGAGGTCACCGACCCCAGAAACTTCCCTGACGCTCCACAGATCGTAACGTTCGTCAGGCCTAACAGGGGTGGGCGAGCTAAGGCCCTTTGGAGAATGTTGGAGGAGGGAAAATCGGCATTCCCGGGGATAAGATTAATAGACGGGCAGCACCCATCTCTAGAGCCAATCGCGAAGCGATGCGAAGGGAGGGTCCCGGTTTACGTTCACCCCTCCTTTTATAGGGCTATTAAGTTGACGTTCCCTCTGGACGTGGGAGGTCTGGCCAAAGACGGGCGGCTTACGCCTGTCCTGCTTACGGGCAGTCTTGGGCAGACCTTTGACGCCCTTTCCCCCGAGGATTTCAGACCCTTGATAGACGAATATTACTAGTTAGGGAAACATGGCCACAAGCTTAAACCTAGCTAGTTTGAATGCGAGGGGCATGAGGTCTCGAAGCAAGGCTTCTCGCATGCTGAGGGACCTCATGGCCCTTGAGGTAGACATAGCTGCAATTCAGGAGACCCACTTTGTTGGGGCTGGGGACTGCGATGTGCTGGTGAACGACTTTGACGTTTACTCAGCATATGGCAGTCTCCATAGCCGGGGGGTTTCTGTGCTAGTAAGTCGCACCCTATCTGCGACGGTTACACTTGTTCATGCGGACGCTCATGGGAGGCTGGTCGTGGTCGATGTTGCCGTTAGCAGCGGCGCGTTCCGGATCATGGCAGTTTATGCGCCCAACATCCAAACCGAGAGGGTTTCCTTTTTTCGGCGGGTGGAGGGGTTTCTCTCGGGTCCGGAGCGGGTAGTATTAATGGGGGACTGGAATGCCATCCTGGACCCCAAGTTAGATAGGGTCGGGGGGCCTAGAGGGTCGGGTAGGTGTGAAAGCAGCCTGTCTGACCTGATGGCCTCGTGCGATCTGGTCGACAGGTTCCGTCTGGATCACCCCGGGAGGGAGATGTGGACGTGGCATACTAGTGCGGCCGCCTATCCAAGTACATACTTGGACAGGATGTTAATTAGAAGGGGCGACGTAGATTTTCTATCTTGTCCCACGTTCCACTGGTTAGGTCATTCGGACCACAAACTCGTGTTGGCCCGTTTGAAGTTAGGTAATAGGCCTAGGTTGGCTGGCTACTGGAAGATGAACGCCTCCTTGTTGGAGTCGGTCGACTTCCGGGAGCAGCTGACAACACTAATTCAGAGGGAGTTAGTGGGGGCGGTTACCGGGAGTAGATGGTGGGTTAATCTTAAGGTGACCATTAGGCATTTTTGTGTCCAATATAGCCAAAGCCTCGCTTTAACTAGGGCTCGGACCAAAAAGCACCTAGAGGATAGATTGACCCGGGCGGTGGCAGGGGGGGATTCCCTAGATCTAGCACTAATTAAGGGGGACCTCAGTCGCTTGGCTAGCGAGCGATATGAAGGTCAAGTAGTTAGGGCTAGGTTAAAGAGAGTCTCCAACGAAGCCGTGAACGTTGACGCTGTTGAGCGTAAGGCCGCTTTAAGACGCGGCTCGGATGGGTACATTCGGGAGGTGAAAAACCTGGAAGGACGTTCTCTCGTATCGACGCGGGAGATCTGCAATGGGTTTCGGCAACATTTGGAGGAGCGCTTCACCAAACTACCCAGACTCCGCGGCCAGGAGTTTGGCAGCTATTTAGCCGGCTCGCCCCGCCTTACTGCGGCCCGAGCGGCTAGTTGCGAGGGGGTGGTTACGGAGCGTGAGGTCATTACTGCGTTGAAGCAGGTTGGCCACAACAAATCTCCGGGGCTCGATGGTTTGCCCTACGAATTGTACTTGAGGCTGTCGCCCATGTTTGTGCCCCTTTTGACGGGCGTGTTTAACCACTGGTTTGCCCAGGACTCGATCCCGAGGCAGGTAACCAAAGGAGTGGTCACGCTTCTGAAGAAGGGAAACCAACATGGTGGGGGGAACTTAGATGATTATAGGCCCATAACTCTGCTTAACGCAGATTTTAAGATTTTGGCCCGTATTCTTGCAAACCGACTGCAGGTTGTTATCGACGAGTTGGTCGAACCGGATCAGAACTACGCTGTGAAGGGTCGAACAATTCAAAACAATCTGCACTTGATGCGCACGATAATAGAGGGGTTAGAAGACGACACAGGAGCCGCGCTGATCAATTTAGATCAGTCCAAGGCGTTTGATAGGGTGGACCATGGGTTCCTGAGGGCTGTTGTGGAGGCCGCCGGCTTTGGTCCGGACTTCCGCAAGTGGATCTCCGCCCTGTATCGTGACCCCGCGGTGGTGGTGCCAGTCAATGGTAGGTTGTCGGAGTCCTTTGGGGTCTCCCGGTCGGTGCGGCAGGGCTGTCCGCTGTCGCCTCTGCTCTATGTCCTGGCGTTGGAGCCCTTCCTTCGCAAATTAAGGGACGAGGCGGCGAGACCAGTCCTACGCGGCATTGCTCTACCTGGCCGCCGATTTGCCAGGGTGTCCGCGTACGCCGATGACGTCACCGTTTTCGCAGCCAGTCGTAACGACATCGAAGCGGTGATAAAGGCGATCGCTGAGTACGAAGTTGTCACAGGGGCCGTGATCAATCGCAGCAAGTCCGTCGGCCTGCGGTTGAGCGCCTGGACCGGGGTAAACTCGCTTCCAGGTGCGTTCGGCTGGACTGATGGCCCGGTTAAGATCCTCGGTGTGTGGTTCGGGCCGGATCTCCAGCTGGACAAGAATTGGTCGGAGGTACAGACTAAGGTCGAATCCGCTGTCGGAACTTGGATTCGAAGGAGATTGTCCTTGAAGGGTCGTGCGGAGGCATGCGCCACTTACGTGTTTCCGTTGATCCTTTACCGTTTATCTGTTCTTCCCCTGCCTGCGGACCGCTGTAAGGCTTTAGAGCGACTCCTTTTCAAACTGCTCTGGAAGGGAGGAAAGCCGTATGTCCGTAGACAGGTCTGTACGCAGAAGCTTAGCGAGGGAGGCTTGGGGATGCCTAATCTGCGCAGCCATCAACGCGCAGAAAGACTGGCGTTCCTGAGTCGGACACTGATAGAGGAGGCACCCTGGGTTCCGGCCTGTAGTTCTTTGTTTTTCTGATAAGATTGGCACTAGGAGAGCTTCCAAAGATGCCCAAAGTCCACCAGTTTTATTTTGTCCTCGGCCCGATTGTACCCCTTACGTATTTTATCTTGGAAGACGCCATCCATCCCTGTTATCCCCGACCCTAAGTTATTTTTCGTACAAGTCCATAGTTCCTCCACTCCCCCCTAGGGAGCGACCTGCTAGCTTTCACCCTTTCCCCCTGGGGGAAGTGGATTGGAAGACAGTGGGCGTTTCATACGACAGACCAGCCGTTAGGTAGGGAGGGTCCCCTTACTAACCCGCCCCCATAGGCATTTTATTAAGTTGTTTTCTTTTTCTTTCTTTTTGGGTGTATGTTAGTTTGCCCCCCTCCCCATCATCGCACCCCCATTTATAATTAAAAAAAAAAAAAAAAAAAAATACAATACATTACTTTAAGTTTGTAAATACCATTTTGTTTTATTTTTCTTTTGTACATATTCTTCTCTTTTTACAGTACGAGTGTCGCCCGCCATCCCGATAAGCTGGGGAGCTGTCTCTTTTAAGTAGGTCCTGGTAAGAATGTAGGCGGATGTGTTATGATAGAATCTAGTAAAGGTTTTCAAAATAAAATACTTGCTTTCTAACGCAAGTTTAGCTAGCGAATTTAGCAAAGTCCCGTTTTCTTCCCCACTTCCCCCTTACTGGCCTTGTGCCTAAGTTGTATCGGACCCCAAATGAGGGCCTGGCAGTAGATAATGCCAGGTCCGGGGCCGATACGACTAAATAACAGCTTGCTGCCCCTCCAATTTTTTGGTTTGCGGCAATCAAGCGCTTTTGGTCATTGGCCAAAAGTTATTCTTTTTGCGTTTTTACGTTCATTGTTGTTTTTGCCCACTCTGGGCACCATTAACTGCGCTTTCTCTTTTTCTTACAGATAGTCCAGGGTCCAGCTGTCACTTAAGCAGCCGGCAGGGCCAAGGGATACTGACGTGCCTCTTTTGGCGAAGGTCCCCTTGGTTTCCGAATCGGCGGGTGATCAGCCGGGCCTTGGGCCACCAAAATAGATGGAGCAGGCCTCTGCTCCTTCCACCTTGGGGGACGCCCCGGGTGTAGTGTCCGTGAAGGGTCCGGGGGGTGCCGTCCCGCAAGGCACCCCCAGTTCGAGAAGGGTTACCGGGGTCGCCGCCCCAGAGTGGTTCGGATCGCGAGCGGGGGTCGCCACCCCCAGTAGGGTCGAGTCGGGTGTTGCCACCCCGAAAGGCAACACCACCATGTTCGGATCGAGAGTGGGGTCCGCCAACCCCAGTAGCGGAGAGTCGGGTGTTGCCACCCCGAAAGGCAGCACCAGTGGGGTCGTATCCGCAGCGGTCGAAGCGGTGAACAAGAAGAGACCGGTCAAAAAGTGGTGGGTGCTGGAAAAGGAACCTCTTACCAGATCGCAGTCAGCGAGGGGAAGTCCGGCTAAGGAGACAAAAGAGGGTCTGCGGAGGTGCAAGTCGGCGGAAGTCATAGTAGTAGATGGGTGCTCCCCCAGGGTGGGAGGGGTCGGGTTGTCGATGCCAACCAGCCAATTCGAGTTGCCATCCCTCACAAACAGCGACTGTTCCCCAATTCCACCGGGACAGGGAAACAAAGTGGTACCACAAGAAACAGCAGGGACCAGCAAATCCACAGCAGCGGTACAGGAGAGCGGGGTATGGGGTCCAAAGAAGATAACGAAGAAGACCCCGGAATACTACCAAAGGCTGCTGGAAGGCAAATACAAAGAATATGTCACCGGGAATAAGTTGGGTATCATCCCAGGAGCCTTGGAGGACATTAAGCTGCGTACAGTCTCCCTGGTCACCTTAGACGCAAACGGCAAAGGTTTGACGGGCGTACCACTAGAAAAAATGTGCGACGTCATCGGTGACTTAAAAATACCCGCACAGTACCTAGTCAGGAAGTACCACGCTACGTGGGATCTCCTCCTGCCGACGAAGGAGGAGGCAGAAAAGCTGGCAGGAGGAGACCTCACGTGGAAGAATCTGAGGTTACGCCCCGAGTACTTGTCAAAGAGGAGAGCCGGGATAACAGTGCTCGGGGTACCAAGCTTTATCACGGGGGATCAGTTGGGTGCCACCTTGGCCCAGTTTGGAGAAGTCGAAGAAGTTGTCCCTACAAAGGGGCCTAGAAATATCCAAACTGGGTCATATAAAATTTATATGAAGGTGGACCGAAAGAGTTTCCACGACATCCCGGCCCAGTTGACCTGTGAAAGCTGGCAGATGGCGGTGATCGTTGAAGGAAGGAGGCCATACTGCTGGCAATGCTCAAAACCCGGCCACGTTGCCCGTTTCTGCCCCCAAAGAAAGGGACCGGACCCTCCAAAAACCGGAGCAAAGACGGGGGCTAAGGAGATACCAGTGGCGGAGGGCAGTAAGGAGAATGTCGATGAAGGAGGTGTATGGAGCAAGGTCGTCGCCAAGAGGGGCAAGAAGGAAGGAGTCGCCCCTCCAGCACCAACAAGGACACCGGCGACGACCGCAAAACGAAAGCTGAAAGTGAGCTCCTCGGAGTCCGAGGGGGAGGAAGGTGAACCCTCGGGCAAACAAGCAGGGAAAAAAGAGAGGAAGGGAACCCCAAAGGCATCCCCGAAGAAGTCTCCCCCTCGGAAATCCTCGGAAAAAGAGGAGGAAATGGAAGAACAGGAAGACGCAGCTACTGAGCCTCCAACACAACCATCCCCAGAGGACGCTCAGCCCACCCCTCCCCTTTTCAACACCCCGGAGCAAGATGTGACGGCTCCAGTAGAACACGAGGTCATAGCAGAAGAACCGGAAGTGGAGAAGACGGCCCCCAGGAAGGAAAAAACCAGAAAATGTCCATTCTGGCCGGGGGTCCGTCTCTGTGAGGTCGATGAGGCGGTCGGTGACCTCAGTGGAACACAGAAAAAATATTTACGAATACTGGAGAGCCTCAAGATGGTGGAGGGGAAGGAGGTCACCGACCCCAGAAACTTCCCTGACGCTCCACAGATCGTAACGTTCGTCAGGCCTAACAGGGGTGGGCGAGCTAAGGCCCTTTGGAGAATGTTGGAGGAGGGAAAATCGGCATTCCCGGGGATAAGATTAATAGACGGGGAGCACCCATCTCTAGAGCCAATCGCGAAGCGATGCGAAGGGAGGGTCCCGGTTTACGTTCACCCCTCCTTTTATAGGGCTATTAAGTTGACGTTCCCTCTGGACGTGGGAGGTCTGGCCAAAGACGGGCGGCTTACGCCTGTCCTGCTTACGGGCAGTCTTGGGTAGACCTTTGACGCCCTTTCCCCCGAGGATTTCAGACCCTTGATAGACGAATATTACTAGTTAGGGAAACATGGCCACAAGCTTAAACCTAGCTAGTTTGAATGCGAGGGGCATGAGGTCTCGAAGCAAGGCTTCTCGCGTGCTGAGGGACCTCATGGCCCTTGAGGTAGACATAGCTGCAATTCAGGAGACCCACTTTGTTGGGGCTGGGGACTGCGATGTGCTGGTGAACGACTTTGACGTTTACTCAGCATATGGCAGTCTCCATAGCCGGGGGGTTTCTGTGCTAGTAAGTCGCACCCTATCTGCGACGGTTACACTTGTTCATGCGGACGCTCATGGGAGGCTGGTCGTGGTCGATGTTGCCGTTAGCAGCGGCGCGTTCCGGATCATGGCAGTTTATGCGCCCAACATCCAAACCGAGAGGGTTTCCTTTTTTCGGCGGGTGGAGGGGTTTCTCTCGGGTCCGGAGCGGGTAGTATTAATGGGGGACTGGAATGCCATCCTGGACCCCAAGTTAGATAGGGTCGGGGGGCCTAGAGGGTCGGGTAGGTGTGAAAGCAGCCTGTCTGACCTGATGGCCTCGTGCGATCTGGTCGACAGGTTCCGTCTGGATCACCCCGGGAGGGAGATGTGGACGTGGCATACTAGTGCGGCCGCCTATCCAAGTACATACTTGGACAGGATGTTAATTAGAAGGGGCGACGTAGATTTTCTATCTTGTCCCACGTTCCACTGGTTAGGTCATTCGGACCACAAACTCGTGTTGGCCCGTTTGAAGTTAGGTAATAGGCCTAGGTTGGCTGGCTACTGGAAGATGAACGCCTCCTTGTTGGAGTCGGTCGACTTCCGGGAGCAGCTGACAACACTAATTCAGAGGGAGTTAGTGGGGGCGGTTACCGGGAGTAGATGGTGGGTTAATCTTAAGGTGACCATTAGGCATTTTTGTGTCCAATATAGCCAAAGCCTCGCTTTAACTAGGGCTCGGACCAAAAAGCACCTAGAGGATAGATTGACCCGGGCGGTGGCAGGGGGGGATTCCCTAGATCTAGCACTAATTAAGGGGGACCTCAGTCGCTTGGCTAGCGAGCGATATGAAGGTCAAGTAGTTAGGGCTAGGTTAAAGAGAGTCTCCAACGAAGCCGTGAACGTTGACGCTGTTGAGCGTAAGGCCGCTTTAAGACGCGGCTCGGATGGGTACATTCGGGAGGTGAAAAACCTGGAAGGACGTTCTCTCGTATCGACGCGGGAGATCTGCAATGGGTTTCGGCAACATTTGGAGGAGCGCTTCACCAAACTACCCAGACTCCGCGGCCAGGAGTTTGGCAGCTATTTAGCCGGCTCGCTCCGCCTTACTGCGGCCCGAGCGGCTAGTTGCGAGGGGGTGGTTACGGAGCGTGAGGTCATTACTGCGTTGAAGCAGGTTGGCCACAACAAATCTCCGGGGCTCGATGGTTTGCCCTACGAATTGTACTTGAGGCTGTCGCCCATGTTTGTGCCCCTTTTGACGGGCGTGTTTAACCACTGGTTTGCCCAGGACTCGATCCCGAGGCAGGTAACCAAAGGAGTGGTCACGCTTCTGAAGAAGGGAAACCAACATGGTGGGGGGAACTTAGATGATTATAGGCCCATAACTCTGCTTAACGCAGATTTTAAGATTTTGGCCCGTATTCTTGCAAACCGACTGCAGGTTGTTATCGACGAGTTGGTCGAACCGGATCAGAACTACGCTGTGAAGGGTCGAACAATTCAAAACAATCTGCACTTGGTGCGCACGATAATAGAGGGGTTAGAAGACGACACAGGAGCCGCGCTGATCAATTTAGATCAGTCCAAGGCGTTCGATAGGGTGGACCATGGGTTCCTGAGGGCTGTTGTGGAGGCCGCCGGCTTTGGTCCGGACTTCCGCAAGTGGATCTCCGCCCTGTATCGTGACCCCGCGGTGGTGGTGCAAGTCAATGGTAGGTTGTCGGAGTCCTTTGGGGTCTCCCGGTCGGTGCGGCAGGGCTGTCCGCTGTCGCCTCTGCTCTATGTCCTGGCGTTGGAGCCCTTCCTTCGCAAATTAAGGGACGAGGCGGCGAGACCAGTCCTACGCGGCATTGCTCTACCTGGCGGCCGATTTGCCAGGGTGTCCGCGTACGCCGATGACGTCACCGTTTTCGCAGCCAGTCGTAACGACATCGAAGCGGTGATAAAGGCGATCGCTGAGTACGAAGTTGTCACAGGGGCCGTGATCAATCGCAGCAAGTCCGTCGGCCTGCGGTTGAGCGCCTGGACCGGGGTAAACTCGCTTCCAGGTGCGTTCGGCTGGACTGATGGCCCGGTTAAGATCCTCGATGTGTGGTTCGGGCCGGATCTCCAGCTGGACAAGAATTGGTCGGAGGTACAGACTAAGGTCGAATCCGCTGTCGGAACTTGGATTCGAAGGAGATTGTCCTTGAAGGGTCGTGCGGAGGCATGCGCCACTTACGTGTTTCCGTTGATCCTTTACCGTTTATCTGTTCTTCCCCTGCCTGCGGACCGCTGTAAGGCTTTAGAGCGACTCCTTTTCAAACTGCTCTGGAAGGGAGGAAAGCCGTATGTCCGTAGACAGGTCTGTACGCAGAAGCTTAGCGAGGGAGGCTTGGAGATGCCTGATCTGCGCAGCCATCAACGCGCAGAAAGACTGGCGTTCCTGAGTCGGACACTGATAGAGGAGGCACCCTGGGTTCCGGCCGTGCAGCGCGATTTCCCACGGCTATTAACCAACCCCGCCGCCGAAGGTCGCCGTCGACCAGCGGGGGAAGGGCGCTTCCTGACCGAATGCCGAGCCGCCCTTAGGGCATTGCCGGGGTCCAATGACCTTGCACGGCCTAGGTGGAGGCTATATGAGGAGTTAGTGGAGGGTACCGCGAACGATCCGCTGGTGGAGCGGCTACACCTGTCGAGGGGGGAGGTTCGCTCGCTTTGGAGTTGGGCGCCTGCCAGTAGCTACATCAATAATGCGGAATTTTCGGTAACGTGGAGGCTAGTCCGGGATGCGTTGCCTCTCTTCGACCGACTTGCCAGGGATTTCCGGGATCCCGATGATTATTTTCCCCCGTGCCCACGCTGCAACGATGAGAACGAGGACGAAACGCGTGACCACGCGTTCTTTCTTTGCAGCGGGGTGCGGAGTCTCTGGAGGTATGTCGAAGGGGTAACGGCTCGCATCGACCCCGAGCGGTCGGTGCCACTTGATTTGGCGTACGTGGTTGACAATGTGGACCCGCCGTTTATCAGGGAGAAACGGGCGGTGTTTCTGGCGATACTGGCTGTAGCTAGGTTAGTGACGTGGGTTACACGTCTGAGCATTGTCTATGAGGGGCAATCTGCTTCCGATCAGGATCTGGTCCTTTATTTTAAGCATCAACTTAAAATAAAAATCAGATGTGATTAGAAAAAATTGCCCCGCATCGACTTTGATAGGAGATGGGTGCACAACACTAGTTTGTGCATCCGACGAGGAGCTAGGTACGAGCTTGTGTTTCCACCCTAGTGGTATTCGTCTGGAGGTGCTGAAGTTTCGATTGTCGTGCACTCGGAACCCGGCCCCTCATATATTAATACGGGGTTTACCCCGTAATCATGGGTAGGAGTAGGTTTGCTAGTTAGGCGGAGTAACCACCTAGAGTGGAAAGCACATACTTTATTTAGGGCCTAGACTAGGGTGAATGTGAGTTTGATCCCGTCCCCTGTAGTTCTTTGTTTTCTGATAAGATTGGCACTAGGAGAGCTTCCAAAGATGCCCAAAGTCCACCAATTTTATTTTGTCCTCGGCCCGATTGTACCCCTTACGTATTTTATCTTGGAAGACGCCATCCATCCCTGTTATCCCCGACCCTAAGTTATTTTTCTTACAAGTCCCTAGTTCCTCCACTCCCCCCTAGGGAGCGACCTGCTTGCTTTCACCCTTTCCCCCTGGGGGAAGTGGATTGGAAGACAGTGGGCGTTTCATACGACAGACCAGCCGTTAGGTAGGGAGGGTCCCCTTACTAACCCGCCCCCATAGGCATTTTATTAAGTTGTTTTCTTTTTCTTTCTTTTTGGGTGTATTTTAGTTTGCCCCCCTCCCCATCATCGCACCCCCATTTATATAAAAAAAAAAAAAAAAAAAAAAAAAATACAATACATTACTTTAAGTTTGTAAATACCATTTTGTTTTGTTTTTCTTTCGTACATATTCTTCTCTTTTTACAGTACGAGTGTCGCCCGCCATCCCGATAAGCTGGGGAGCTGTCTCTTGTAAGTAGGTCCTGGTAAGAATGTAGGCGGATGTGTTATGATAGAATCTAGTATAGGTTTTCTAAATAAAATACTTGCTTTCTAACGCAAGTTTAGCTAGCGAATTTAGCAAAGTCCCGTTTTCTTCCCCACTTCCCCCTTACTGGCCTTGTGCCTAAGTTGTATCGGACCCCAAATGAGGGCCTGGCAGTAGATAATGCCAGGTCCGGGGCCGATACGACTAAATAACAGCTTGCTGCCCCCCCAATTTTTTGGTTCGCGGCAGTCGGGCGCTTTTGGTCATTGGCCAAAAGTTATTCTTTTTGCGTTTTTACGTTCATTGTTGTTTTTGCCCACTCTGGGCACCATTAACTGCTTTTTCTCTTTTTATTACAGATATTCCAGGGTCCAGCTGTCACTTAAGCAGCCGGCAGGGCCAAGGGAAACTGACGTGCCTCTTTTGGCGAAGGTCCCCTTGGTTTCCGAATCGGCGGGTGATCAGCCGGGCCTTGGGCCACCAAAATAGATGGAGCAGGCCTCCGCTCCTTCCACCTTGGGGGACGCCCCGGGTGTAGTGTCCGTGAAGGGTCCGGGGAGTGCCGTCCCGCAAGGCACCCCCAGTTCGAGAAGGGTTACCGGGGTCGCCGCCCCAGAGTGGTTTGGATCGCGAGCGGGGGTCGCCACCCCCAGTAGGGTCGAGTCGGGTGCCGGAACGAGAGCGGGGTTCGCCAACCCCAGTAGCGTTGTGTCGGGTGTTGCCACCCCAAAAGGCAGCACCAGTGAGGCCAGGTTCGCAGCGGTCGGTGCCCCAGTAGTCGATTCAGCGAAAAGGAGACCAGTAAAAAAGTGGTGGGTGCTAGAAGAGGAACACAGAGCCCCTCTTACTAGATCACATTCCGCAAGGGGAAGCCCCAGTAAGGAGGTAGAGGAGGGTATGCGGAGGTGCAAATCAGAAGAAGTTATAGTAGTGGATGGGTGCTCCCCGAGGGTGGGAGGGGTCGGTGATCCATTGTCAACCAGCCCGTTTGAGTGGCCATCCCTCACGCAGAGTGACTGTTCCTCGATTCCACCGGGACAGGGCAAAGACGTGGTGATAGAAGCAACAGCAAGAACCAGCGCGTCCACAGAAGCAGCAGAGGAGAGCAGTGTGTGGGGTCCAAAGAAAGTGGCAAAGAAAACCCCAGAATACTATAAAAAACTGCTGGAGGGCAGATTCAAAGAGTACGTCGCGGGAAACAAGTTGGAAATCGTCCCAGGAGCCCTAGAGGACATAAGGTTGCGAACAGTCTCCCTGGTGACACTGGACGCGAATGGCAAGGGTCTGACTGGCGTGCCCCTTGAGAAGATGTATGACATTCTAGGAGACCTAAGGATTCCTGCACAATATCTGGTCAGGAAGTACCACGCCACGTGGGATCTCCTCCTGCCAACGAAGGAGGAGGCAGAAAAACTGGCAGGAGGGGACCTCACATGGAAGAATTTGAGGCTCCGCCCCGAGTACTTATCGAAGAGGAGGGCCGGCGTTACAGTGCTCGGGGTTCCGAGCTTCATCACAGGAGACCAGCTGGGTGCCACCTTGGCCCAGTTTGGAGAAGTAGAGGAAGTCCACCCTACGAAGGGACCTAGAAACATCCAAACTGGGTCATACAAGATTTATATGAAGGTGGACCGGCAAAGCTTCCATAAGATTCCGGCGCAGTTGACCTGCGAGAGCTGGCAGATGGCGGTGATTGTGGAGGGAAGGAGGCCATACTGCTGGCAATGTACGAAACCAGGCCACGTGGCCCGATTTTGCCCCCAAAGGAAGGAACAAGACCATCCAAAAGCCGGAGGAATGACGAACGTAAAGGAAACACCAGCGGCGGAGGGCAGGAAGAAAAAGGACGAGGAAGGAGGAGTGTGGAGCAAGGTCGTCGCCAAGAGGGGCAAGAAGAAGGAGGGAGACGCCCCTCTTGCACCAACAAGAACACCGGCGGCGACCGTAAAAAGGAAGCTTAAAGTGAGCTCCTCGGAGTCCGAGGGGGAGGAGGGGGAGCCTACGAGAAAGCACGTGGAGAAAAAGGAAAGAAAAGAAACACCACAGTCATCTCCAAAGAAGTCTCCCCCTCGGAAATCCCTGGATAAAGAAGAAGAAATGATCGAAGACGCAGATACTGAGCCTCCAACACAACCATCCCCAGAGGACGCTCAGCCCACCCCTCCCCTATTCAACACCCCGGAGCAGGATGCGATGGCACCAATAGTTCAAGATGTCGTGGCAGAAGAACAAGAAGCGGAGAAGACGGCCCCCCTCAGGAAGGAAAAGACCAGAAAATGTCCATTCTGGCCGGGGGTCCGTCTCTGTGAGGTCGATGAGGCGGTTGGTGACCTCAGTGGAACCCAGAAAAAATATCTGCGGATACTGGAGAGTCTAAAGATGGTGGAAGGGAAGGAGGTCACCAACCCCAGGAACTTCCCTGACGCCCCACAGATGATAACGTTCGTCAGGCCTAACAGGGGTGGGCGAGCTAAGGCCCTCTGGAGAAAGTTGGAGGAGGGAAAATCGGCGTTCCCGGGGATGAAATTAATTGACGGGGAGCACCCATCTCTAGAGAAAGTCGCGAAGCGATGCGAAGGGAGGGTCCCGGTTTACGTTCACCCCTCCTTTTATAGGGCTATTAAGTTGACGTTCCCTCTGGACGTGGGAGGTCTGGCCAAAGACGGGCGGCTTACGCCTGTCCTGCTTACGGGCAGTCTTGGGCAGACCTTTGACGCCCTTTCCTCCGAGGATTTCAGACCCTTGATAGACGAATATTACTAGTTAGGGAAACATGGCCACAAGCTTAAACCTAGCTAGTTTGAATGCGAGGGGCATGAGGTCTCGAAGCAAGGCTTCTCGCGTGCTGAGGGACCTCATGGCCCTTGAGGTAGACATAGCTGCAATTCAGGAGACCCACTTTGTTGGGGCTGGGGACTGCGATGTGCTGGTGAACGACTTTGACGTTTACTCAGCATATGGCAGTCTCCATAGCCGGGGGGTTTCTGTGCTAGTAAGTCGTACCCTATCTGCGACGGTTACACTTGTTCATGCGGACGCTCATGGGAGGCTGGTCGTGGTCGATGTTGCCGTTAGCAGCGGCGCGTTCCGGATCATGGCAGTTTATGCGCCCAACATCCAAACCGAGAGGGTTTCCTTTTTTCGGCGGGTGGAGGGGTTTCTCTCGGGTCCGGAGCGGGTAGTATTAATGGGGGACTGGAATGCCATCCTGGACCCCGAGTTAGATAGGGTCGGGGGGCTCAGAGGGTTGGGTAGGTGTGAAAGCAGCCTGTCTGACCTGATGGCCTCGTGCGATCTGGTCGACAGGTTCCGTCTGGATCACCCCGGGAGGGAGATGTGGACGTGGCATACTAGTGCGGCCGCCTATCCAAGTACATACTTGGACAGGATGTTAATTAGAAGGGGCGACGTAGATTTTCTATCTTGTCCCACGTTCCACTGGTTAGGTCATTCGGACCACAAACTCGTGTTGGCCCGTTTGAAGTTAGGTAATAGGCCTAGGTTGGCTGGCTACTGGAAGATGAACGCCTCCTTGTTGGAGTCGGTCGACTTCCGGGAGCAGCTGACAACACTAATTCAGAGGGAGTTAGTGGGGGCGGTTACCGGGAGTAGATGGTGGGTTAATCTTAAGGTGACCATTAGGCATTTTTGTGTCCAATATAGCCAAAGCCTCGCTTTAACTAGGGCTCGGACCAAAAAGCACCTAGAGGATAGATTGACCCGGGCGGTGGCAGGGGGGGATTCCCTAGAGCTAGCACTAATTAAGGGGGACCTCAGTCGCTTGGCTAGCGAGCGATATGAAGGTCAAGTAGTTAGGGCTAGGTTAAAGAGAGTCTCCAACGAAGCCGTGAACGTTGACGCTGTTGAGCGTAAGGCCGCTTTAAGACGCGGCTCGGATGGGTACATTCGGGAGGTGAAAAACCTGGAAGGACGTTCTCTCGTATCGACGCGGGAGATCTGCAATGGGTTTCGGCAACATTTGTAATAGCGCTTCACCAAACTACCCAGACTCCGCGGCCAGGAGTTTGGCAGCTATTTAGCTGGCTCGCCCCGCCTTACTGCGGCCCGAGCGGCTAGTTGCGAGGGGGTGGTATCGGAGCGTGAGGTCATTACTGCGTTGAAGCAGGTTGGCCACAACAAATCTCCGGGGCTCGATGGTTTGCCCTACGAATTGTACTTGAGGCTGTCGCCCATGTTTGTGCCCCTTTTGACGGGCGTGTTTAACCACTGGTTTGCCCAGGACTCGATCCCGAGGCAGGTAACCAAAGGAGTGGTCACGCTTCTGAAGAAGGGAAACCAACATGGTGGGGGGAACTTAGATGATTATAGGCTCATAACTCTGCTTAACGCAGATTTTAAGATTTTGGCCCGTATTCTTGCAAACCGACTGCAGGTTGTTATCGACGAGTTGGTCGAACCGGATCAGAACTACGCTGTGAAGGGTCGAACAATTCAAAACAATCTGCACTTGGTGCGCACGATAATAGAGGGGTTAGAAGACGACACAGGAGCCGCGCTGATCAATTTAGATCAGTCCAAGGCGTTCGATAGGGTGGACCATGGGTTCCTGAGGGCTGTTGTGGAGGCCGCCGGCTTTGGTCCGGACTTCCGCAAGTGGATCTCCGCCCTGTATCGTGACCCCGCGGTGGTGGTGCAAGTCAATGGTAGGTTGTCGGAGTCCTTTGGGGTCTCCCGGTCGGTGCGGCAGGGCTGTCCGCTGTCGCCTCTGCTCTATGTCCTGGCGTTGGAGCCCTTCCTTCGCAAATTAAGGGACGAGGCGGCGAGACCAGTCCTACGCGGCATTGCTCTACCTGGCGGCCGATTTGCCAGGGTGTCCGCGTACGCCGATGACGTCACCGTTTTCGCAGCCAGTCGTAACGACATCGAAGCGGTGATAAAGGCGATCGCTGAGTACGAAGTTGTCACAGGGGCCGTGATCAATCGCAGCAAGTCCGTCGGCCTGCGGTTGAGCGCCTGGACCGGGGTAAACTCGCTTCCAGGTGCGTTCGGCTGGACTGATGGCCCGGTTAAGATCCTCGGTGTGTGGTTCGGGCCGGATCTCCAGCTGGACAAGAATTGGTCGGAGGTACAGACTAAGGTCGAATCCGCTGTCGGAACTTGGATTCGAAGGAGATTGTCCTTGAAGGGTCGTGCGGAGGCATGCGCCACTTACGTGTTTCCGTTGATCCTTTACCGTTTATCTGTTCTTCCCCTGCCTGCGGACCGCTGTAAGGCTTTAGAGCGACTCCTTTTCAAACTGCTCTGGAAGGGAGGAAAGCCGTATGTCCGTAGACAGGTCTGTACGCAGAAGCTTAGCGAGGGAGGCTTGGGGATGCCTGATCTGCGCAGCCATCAACACGCAGAAAGACTGGCGTTCCTGAGTCGGACACTGATAGAGGAGGCACCCTGGGTTCCGGCCGTGCAACGCGATTTCCCACGGCTATTAACAAACCCCGCCGCCGAAGGTCGCCGTCGACCAGCGGGGGAAGGGCGCTTCCTGACCGAATGCCGAGCCGCCCTTAGGGCATTGCCGGGGTCCAATGACCTTGCACGGCCTAGGTGGAGGCTATATGAGGAGTTAGTGGAGGGTACCGCGAACGATCCGCTGGTGGAGCGGCTACACCTGTCGAGGGGGGAGGTTCGCTCGCTTTGGAGTTGGGCGCCTGCCAGTAGCTACATCAATAATGCGGAATTTTCGGTAACGTGGAGGCTAGTCCGGGATGCGTTGCCTCTCTTCGACCGACTTGCCAGGGATTTCCGGGATCCCGATTATTATTTTCCCCCGTGCCCACGCTGCAACGATGAGAACGAGGACGAAACGCGTGACCACGCGTTCTTTCTTTGCAGCGGGGTGCGGAGTCTCTGGAGGTATGTCGAAGGGGTAACGGCTCGCATCGACCCCGAGCGGTCGGTGCCACTTGATTTGGCGTACGTGGTTGACAATGTGGACCCGCCGTTTATCAGGGAGAAACGGGCGGTGTTTCTGGCAATACTGGCTGTAGCTAGGTTAGTGACGTGGGTTACACGTCTGAGCATTGTCTATGAGGGGCAATCTGCTTCCGATCAGGATCTGGTCCTTTATTTTAAGCATCAACTTAAAATAAAAATCAGATGTGATTGGAAAAGATTGCCCCGCATCGACTTTGATAGGAGATGGGTGCACAACACTAGTTTGTGCATCCGACGAGGAGCTAGGTACGAGCTTGTGTTTCCACCCTAGTAGTATTCGTCTGGAGGTGCTGAAGTTTCGATTGTCGTGCACTCGGAACCCAGCCCCTCATATATTAATACGGGGTTTACCCTGTAATCATGGGTAGGAGTAGGTTTGCTAGTTAGGCGGAGTAACCACCTAGAGTGGAAAGCACATACTTTATTTAGGGCCTAGACTAGGGTGAATGTGAGTTTGATCCCGTCCCCTGTAGTTCTTTGTTTTTCTGATAAGATTGGCACTAGAAGAGCTTCCAAAGATGCCCAAAGTCCACCAGTTTTATTTTGTCCTCGGCCCGATTGTATCCCTTACGTATTTTATCTTGGAAGTCGCCATCCATCCCTGTTATCCCCGACCCTAAGTTATTTTTCTTACAAGTCCCTAGTTCCTCCACTCCCCCCTAGGGAGCGACCTGCTTGCTTTCACCCTTTCCCCCTGGGGGAAGTGGATTGGAAGACAGTGGGCGTTTCATACGACAGACCAGCCGTTAGGTAGGGAGGGTCCCCTTACTAACCCGCCCCCATAGGCATTTTATTAAGTTGTTTTCTTTTTCTTTCTTTTTGGGTGTATTTTAGTTTGCCCCCCTCCCCATCATCGCACCCCCATTTATAAAAAAAAAAAAAAATAATAATAAAAATATATACAATACAGTACTTTAAGTTTGTAAATACCATTTTGTTTTGTTTTTCTTTTGTACATATTCTTCTCTTTTTACAGTACGAGTGTCGCCCGCCATCCCGATAAGCTGGGGAGCTGTCTCTTTTAAGTAGGTCCTGGTAAAAATGTAGGCGGATGTGTTATGATAGAATCTAGTATAGGTTTTCTAAATAAAATACTTGCTTTCTAACGCAAGTTTAGCTAGCGAATTTAGCAAAGTCCCGTTTTCTTCCCCACTTCCCCCTTACTGGCCTTGTGCCTAAGTTGTATCGGACCCCAAATGAGGGCCTGGCAGTAGATAATGCCAGGTCCGGGGCCGATACGACTAAATAACAGCTTGCTTCCCATGCAATTTTTTGGTTCGCGGCAATCAAGCGCTTTTTGTCATTGGCCAAAGGTTATTTTTTTTGCGTTTTTACGTCTATTGTTGTTTTTGCCCACTCTGGGCACCATTAACTGCGCTTTCTCTTTTTATTACAGATAGTCCAGGGTCCAGCTGTCACTTAAGCAGCCGGCAGGGCCAAGGGATACTGACGTGCCTCTTTTGGCGAAGGTCCCCTTGGTTTCCGAATCGGCGGGTGATCAGCCGGGCCTTGGGCCACCAAAATAGATGGAGCAGGCCTCTGCTCCTTCCACCTTGGGGGACGCCCCGGGTGTAGTGTCCGTGAAGGGTCCGGGGGGTGCCGTCCCGCAAGGCACCCCCAGTTCGAGAAGGGTTACCGGGGTCGCCGCCCCAGAGTGGTTCGGATCGCGAGCGGGGGTCGCCACCCCCAGTAGGGTCGAGTCGGGTGCCGGAACGAGAGCGGGGTTCGCCAACCCCAGTAGCGTTGTGTCGGGTGTTGCCACCCCAAAAGGCAGCACCAGTGAGGCCAGGTTCGCAGCGGTCGGTGCCCCAGTAGTCGATTCAGCGAAAAGGAGACCAGTAAAAAAGTGGTGGGTGCTAGAAGAGGAACACAGAGCCCCTCTTACTAGATCACAGTCCGCAAGGGGAAGCCCCAGTAAGGAGGTAGAGGAGGGTATGCGGAGGTGCAAATCAGAAGAAGTAATAGTAGTGGATTGGTGCTCCCCGAGGGTGGGAGGGGTCGGTGATCCATTGTCAACCAGCCCGTTTGAGTGGCCATCCCTCACGCAGAGTGACTGTTCCTCGATTCCACCGGGACAGGGCAAAGACGTGGTGATAGAAGCAACAGCAAGGACCAGCGCGTCCACAGAAGCAGCAGAGGAGAGCAGTGTGTGGGGTCCAAGGAAAGTGGCAAAGAAAACCCCAGAATACTATAAAAAACTGCTAGAGGGCAGATTCAAAGAGTACGTCGCGGGAAACAAGTTGGAAATCGTCCCAGGAGCCCTAGAGGACATAAGGTTGCGAACAGTCTCCCTGGTGACACTGGACGCGAATGGCAAGGGTCTGACTGGCGTGCCCCTTGAGAAGATGTATGACATTCTAGGAGACCTAAGGATTCCTGCACAATATCTGGTCAGGAAGTACCACGCCACGTGGGATCTCCTCCTGCCAACGAAGGAGGAGGCAGAAAAACTGGCAGGAGGGGACCTCACATGGAAGAATTTGAGGCTCCGCCCCGAGTACTTATCGAAGAGGAGGGCCGGCGTTACAGTGCTCGGGGTTCCGAGCTTCATCACAGGAGACCAGCTGGGTGCCACCTTGGCCCAGTTTGGAGAAGTAGAGGAAGTCCACCCTACGAAGGGACCTAGAAACATCCAAACTGGGTCATACAAGATTTATATGAAGGTGGACCGGCAAAGCTTCCATAAGATTCCGGCGCAGTTGACCTGCGAGAGCTGGCAGATGGCGGTGATTGTGGAGGGAAGGAGGCCATACTGCTGGCAATGTACGAAACCAGGCCACGTGGCCCGATTTTGCCCCCAAAGGAAGGAACAAGACCATCCAAAAGCCGGAGGAATGACGAACGTAAAGGAAACACCAGCGGCGGAGGGCAGGAAGAAAAAGGACGAGGAAGGAGGAGTGTGGAGCAAGGTCGTCGCCAAGAGGGGCAAGAAGAAGGAGGGAGACGCCCCTCTTGCACCAACAAGAACACCGGCGGCGACCGTAAAAAGGAAGCTTAAAGTGAGCTCCTCGGAGTCCGAGGGGGAGGAGGGGGAGCCTACGAGAAAGCACGTGGAGAAAAAGGAAAGAAAAGAAACACCACAGTCATCTCCGAAGAAGTCTCCCCCTCGGAAATCCCTGGATAAAGAAGAAGAAATGATCGAAGACGCAGATACTGAGCCTCCAACACAACCATCCCCAGAGGACGCTCAGCCCACCCCTCCCCTATTCAACACCCCGGAGCAGGATGCGATGGCTCCAATAGTTCAAGATGTCGTGGCAGAAGAACAAGAAGCGGAGAAGACTGCCCCCCTCAGGAAGGAAAAGACCAGAAAATGTCCATTCTGGCCGGGTGTCCGTCTCTGTGAGGTCGATGAGGCGGTGGGTGACCTCAATGGAACCCAGAAAAAATATCTGCGGATACTGGAGAGTCTAAAGATGGTGGAAGGGAAGGAGGTCACCAACCCCAGGAACTTCCCTGACGCCCCACAGATTATAACGTTCGTCAGGCCTAACAGGGGTGGGCGAGCTAAGGCCCTCTGGAGAATGTTGGAGGAGGGAAAATCGGCGTTCCCGGGGATGAAATTAATTGACGGGGAGCACCCATCTCTAGAGAAAGTCGCGAAGCGATGCGAAGGGAGGGTCCCGGTTTACGTTCACCCCTCCTTTTATAGGGCTATTAAGTTGACGTTCTCTCTGGACGTGGGAGGTCTGGCCAAAGACGGGCGGCTTACGCCTGTCCTGCTTACGGGCAGTCTTGGGCAGACCTTTGACGCCCTTTCCCCCGAGGATTTCAGACCCTTGATAGACGAATATTACTAGTTAGGGAAACATGGCCACAAGCTTAAACCTAGCTAGTTTTAATGCGAGGGGCATGAGGTCTCGAAGCAAGGCTTCTCGCGTGCTGAGGGACCTCATGGCCCTTGAGGTAGACATAGCTGCAATTCAGGAGACCCACTTTGTTGGGGCTGGAGACTGCGATGTGCTGGTGAACGATTTTGACGTTTACTCAGCATATGGCAGTTTCCATAGCCGGGGGGTTTCTGTGCTAGTAAGTCGCACCCTATCTGCGACGGTTACACTTGTTCATGCGGACGCTCATGGGAGGCTGGTCGTGGTCGATGTTGCCATTAGCAGCGGCGCGTTCCGGATCATGGCAGTTTATGCGCCCAACATCCAAACCGAGAGGGTTTCCTTTTTTCGGCGGGTGGAGGGGTTTCTCTCGGGTCCGGAGCGGGTAGTATTAATGGGGGACTGGAATGCCATCCTGGACCCCAAGTTAGATAGGGTCGGGGGGCCTAGAGGGTCGAGTAGGTGTGAAAGCAGCCTGTCTGACCTGATGGCCTCGTGCGATCTGGTCGACAGGTTCCGTCTGGATCACCCCGGGAGGGAGATGTGGACGTGGCATACTAGTGCGGCCGCCTATCCAAGTACATACTTGGACAGGATGTTAATTAGAAGGGGCGACGTAGATTTTCTATCTTGTCCCACGTTCCACTGGTTAGGTCATTCGGACCACAAACTCGTGTTGGCCCGTTTGAAGTTAGGTAATAGGCCTAGGTTGGCTGGCTACTGGAAGATGAACGCCTCCTTGTTGGAGTCGGTCGACTTCCGGGAGCAGCTGACAACACTAATTCAGAGGGAGTTAGTGGGGGCGGTTACCGGGAGTAGATGGTGGGTTAATCTTAAGGTGACCATTAGGCATTTTTGTGTCCAATATAGCCAAAGCCTCGCTTTAACTAGGGCTCGGACCAAAAAGCACCTAGAGGATAGAGTCTTTGTCAGTGGTTCTCAACCTTTTTCACTCCATTCCCCCCTTCATGAATTCTCAACATTCGTGTGGCTCCCCTTCATTTTTCTCCCAAATCCCACCCTGCCAAAAAAGGAGCAGAAAAAAAAGAATAAATAAAATGTTGATGAAGAGAACACCCTTGCTTTATTACAAAGTTTACAGTCATAATTATCTTATATTGATAGATTTCTGTGATATGCTTAACTTACATCACTAGACTACAAAAGACTAGCAGACAATAGCAAATTTGATTTGGATGGGAGAAAGTTCAATTAACCTCTGCATACTTTATCACACATCAGTGGGAAGGCTGATATTGTTTCTTTTCAGTCAGTTGACGAATCCGAGGTTGTGTCACTGACAATGCACATCTCATGTCGGGGTCCACATCCAATCGGTTGCGGCTCTTATTCTTGATTTGTAGAAGGGTGGAGAAACCAGACTCACATAAATAGGTAGTTGAAAAAGGCAAGAGTAGTCGAAGTGCAATCTCACTGACTTTTGGATATGACTGATGCATCGAACACCAGAATACATTCAGAGATTTTTCTTCATAGAGATCTTTGGCAGCAGAATCATGTTTGAGATCAAGGAACTCGTCCTGAACATCACTGGGAATGGTAGTAATATCAAGAGTGCCAGAGAATGGATTCCTTACCAACTTCCCTTCTTCCTCCTCGAATTCTGGGAAGTACAGATTAAGTTCACTTTCCAAGGATCTCAGATGCTGGGTGATTTCAGTTTTAAGTAATGGGTCAAGCAGACTATCTTCTTCATTCTCGTCAAGGACAGCTGAAAGGTTTTCAAACATGGCAACATTCCCGGCACCGACTTTCCTTTGCCAATTCTGGAGCTTGGCAAGAAATCCACGAAGACAGTCCATCAGGTGAAACACATTTCTTTCCTTGCCCTGTAGTTTCAGATTCAACCTATTTAGCTGCTCAAATATATCTGCTAAATATGCAAGACGTGGCTCCCACAAAACCTCATTGAAGTGACTCAACAGATCATCTTTCCCTTGCATTTCCAGGAACAATTTTAGCTCCCCCCGAAGTTCAAACACTCGATTCACAACATTGCCCTTGGAAAGCCAGCGCACTTTCGAGTAAAAGAGGAGAGCTTCATGCTCCGAATCCATGTCTCTACAGAGGTTCTGGAAAAGGCGAGAGTTCAGAGCTCCAGCTTTTACAAAGTTGACGCATTTGACCACTGCCTCCAGGATCTTGCAAAGTTCATCAGGGAGGATTTTCGACGCCAGTGCAAAACGATGGATCATACAATGAACCCCCTTGGCATTCGGAGCTACTTCCTTGACACGCTTCTGGAACCCTGATTTTGATCCCAGCATCGCTGGAGCCCCGTCTGTACAGACTCCACAACAATTTTCCCATGGGATCCTGTTAGCTTTGAAGAAAGAAGATAGCTTTTCCATCACATCTTCAGCTGTTGTGGTGGTCTCAAGCTGTGTACATAACAGATATTCTTCCTTGATATCACACAAGAAAATATACCTAACAAACACGAGTAGCTGTGCACACGAACTCACATCCGTTGACTCATCCAGTTGTATTGCAAACATACCAGCTGGAGACGATTTGATCTCCTGTATCACTTTTTCCTTTATGTCATCTGACATTTCATTAATTCTCCGCTTCACTGTGTCGTTTGACAAGGAAATTTGTTGAATTTTACGTTCATTTGCATCTCCAAGAACACGCTTGACCATCTTTAAAGTACATGGCTTAATTAAGGTTTCACCAATTGTGTGGGGCTTCTTTTGCTTCGCTATTTCAAGGGCAACCTCGTATGATGCCTCAACTACACTTGAGGTCTGTTGTTGGAAAGCACCAGTTGCATCCAGTTTCTGTTTTCCGAAACTACTTTCATGGCGCCTGAAGAAATCGGGGTCTTTTTCAGCATACTGTGGATGGATGGTCTGCAAATGATGCTTCAACTTACTAGGCCTCATAGAATCGTTCCCCAACACTTTGAAGCACAGTACACACTGAGGTTTCTCGATGCCATCAGCGAGAATTGATGTAAATCCGTAGCTAATGTACTCTTCACTGTACTTCCGCTTCTTAGTAACACTAGTAGCCATCGCAAATCTAGGGAAAATAAAGAAGACAGACCATCAGAACAAACATTAAGTGATAAGACAAAAGAATGATAATGAAGGACAGATAAATAGGACAAGTGATAAAATGACAAACACACAAATATCCACATACATAATACATCCATGGACTCACACATTAAGCACACACACAGTCATACACAAACATACACAGAGAGAGTAAAGATGATAAACATTCACACTCAACCTAGCAAGCTGAAATGTACTTTCTACAGCAAGAACACACCTCCTTTGACAAGCACTGCCCCAATTGAAATTATGAGAAGAATAGCGAGTCACATCAATATAAGCACTAAAAAAAAAAAGCAGGAATACCTGAGTAGGGAATGAGCATGAATACAATAATACCAAAAAATAAGAAAATAAGAAAGGAAGTGCACAAATATTTCACACACGAAAACAGCGACCGCATTTATAATTGTCGAACAAAATAAGTAAAACAGTATACAGTATGGTTCAGAATCAATTATACCCACATGTTTACGTGCTGATATCCAAGGCCACACTGAGATAATTCGATCACCTCTCTCCCACATACATACACACATACATACATACACACGTACACACACATTCGTAACAATATTATGTAGGTAACAAAATTTTATTGTCAACTTAATCAATTAAAAAAGAAAATTCCACCATGGCCCCCCTAAATTATTGCCATGGCCCCCTTGGGGGCCATGGCCCCCAGGTTGAGAGTCTATGGGATAGACTGACCCGGGCGGTGGCAGGGGGGATTCCCTAGATCTAGCACTAATTAAGGGGGACCTCAGTCGCTTGGCTAGCGAGCGATATGAAGGTCAAGTAGTTAGGGCTAGGTTAAAGAGAGTCTCCAACAAAGCCGTGAACGTTGACGCTGTTGAGCGTAAGGCCGCTTTAAGACGCGGCTCGGATGGGTACATTCGGGAGGTGAAAAACCTGGAAGGACGTTCTCTCGTATCGACGCGGGAGATCTGCAATGGGTTTCGGCAACATTTGGAGGAGCGCTTCACCAAACTACCCAGACTCCGCGGCCAGGAGTTTGGCAGCTATTTAGCTGGCTCGCCCCGCCTTACTGCGGCCCGAGCGGCTAGTTGCGAGGGGGTGGTTACGGAGCGTGAGGTCATTACTGCGTTGAAGCAGGTTGGCCACAACAAATCTCCGGGGCTCGATGGTTTGCCCTACGAATTGTACTTGAGGCTGTCGCCCATGTTTGTGCCCCTTTTGACGGGCGTGTTTAACCACTGGTTTGCCCAGGACTCGATCCCGAGGCAGGTAACCAAAGGAGTGGTCACGCTTCTGAAGAAGGGAAACCAACATGGTGGGGGGAACTTAGATGATTATAGGCCCATAACTCTGCTTAACGCAGATTTTAAGATTTTGGCCCGTATTCTTGCAAACCGACTGCAGGTTGTTATCGACGAGTTGGTCGAACCGGATCAGAACTACGCTGTGAAGGGTCGAACAATTCAAAACAATCTGCACTTGGTGCGCACGATAATAGAGGGGTTAGAAGACGACACAGGAGCCGCGCTGATCAATTTAGATCAGTCCAAGGCGTTCGATAGGGTGGACCATGGGTTCCTGAGGGCTGTTGTGGAGGCCGCCGGCTTTGGTCCGGACTTCCGCAAGTGGATCTCCGCTCTGTATCGTGACCCCGCGGTGGTGGTGCAAGTCAATGGTAGGTTGTCGGAGTCCTTTGGGGTCTCCCGGTCGGTGCGGCAGGGCTGTCCGCTGTCGCCTCTGCTCTATGTCCTGGCGTTGGAGCCCTTCCTTCGCAAATTAAGGGACGAGGCGGCGAGACCAGTCCTACGCGGCATTGCTCTACCTGGCGGCCGATTTGCCAGGGTGTCCGCGTACGCCGATGACGTCACCGTTTTCGCAGCCAGTCGTAACGACATCGAAGCGGTGATAAAGGCGATCGCTGAGTACGAAGTTGTCACAGGGGCCGTGATCAATCGCAGCAAGTCCGTCGGCCTGCGGTTGAGCGCCTGGACCGGGGTAAACTCGCTTCCAGGTGCGTTCGGCTGGACTGATGGCCCGGTTAAGATCCTCGGTGTGTGGTTCGGGCCGGATCTCCAGCTGGACAAGAATTGGTCGGAGGTACAGACTAAGGTCGAATCCTCTGTCGGAACTTGGATTCGAAGGAGATTGTCCTTGAAGGGTCGTGCGGAGGCATGCGCCACTTACGTGTTTCCGTTGATCCTTTACCGTTTATCTGTTCTTCCCCTGCCTGCGGACCGCTGTAAGGCTTTAGAGCGACTCCTTTTCAAACTGCTCTGGAAGGGAGGAAAGCCGTATGTCCGTAGACAGGTCTGTACGCAGAAGCTTAGCGAGGGAGGCTTGGGGATGCCTGATCTGCGCAGCAATCAACACGCAGAAAGACTGGCGTTCCTGAGTCGGACACTGATAGAGGAGGCACCCTGGGTTCCGGCCGTGCAGCGCGATTTCCCACGGCTATTAACCAACCCCGCCGCCGAAGGTCGCCGTCGACCAGCGGGGGAAGGGCGCTTCCTGACCGAATGCCGAGCCGCCCTTAGGGCATTGCCGGGGTCCAATGACCTTGCACGGCCTAGGTGGAGGCTATATGAGGAGTTAGTGGAGGGTACCGCGAACGATCCGCTGGTGGAGCGGCTACACCTGTCGAGGGGGGAGGTTCGCTCGCTTTGGAGTTGGGCGCCTGCCAGTAGCTACATCAATAATGCGGAATTTTCGGTAACGTGGAGGCTAGTCCGGGATGCGTTGCCTCTCTTCGACCGACTTGCCAGGGATTTCCGGGATCCCGATTATTATTTTCCCCCGTGCCCACGCTGCAATGATGAGAACGAGGACGAAACGCGTGACCACGCGTTCTTTCTTTGCAGCGGGGTGCGGAGTCTCTGGAGGTATGTCGAAGGGGTAACGGCTCGCATCGACCCCGAGCGGTCGGTGCCACTTGATTTGGCGTACGTGGTTGACAATGTGGACCCGCCGTTTATCAGGGAGAAACGGGCGGTGTTTCTGGCAATACTGGCTGTAGCTAGGTTAATGACGTGGGTTACACGTCTGAGCATTGTCTATGAGGGGCAATCTGCTTCCGATCAGGATCTGGTCCTTTATTTTAAGCATCAACTTAAAATAAAAATCAGATGTGATTGGAAAAGATTGCCCCGCATCGACTTTGATAGGAGATGGGTGCACAACACTAGTTTGTGCATCCGACGAGGAGCTAGGTACGAGCTTGTGTTTCCACCCTAGTAGTATTCGTCTGGAGGTGCTGAAGTTTCGATTGTCGTGCACTCGGAACCCAGCCCCTCATATATTAATACGGGGTTTACCCCGTAATCATGGGTAGGAGTAGGTTTGCTAGTTAGGCGGAGTAACCACCTAGAGTGGAAAGCACATACTTTATTTAGGGCCTAGACTAGGGTGAATGTGAGTTTGATCCCGTCCCCTGTAGTTCTTTGTTTTTCTGATAAGATTGGCACTAGGAGAGCTTCCAAAGATGCCCAAAGTCCACCAGTTTTATTTTGTCCTCGGCCCGATTGTACCCCTTACGTATTTTATCTTGGAAGTCGCCATCCATCCCTGTTATCCCCGACCCTAAGTTATTTTTCGTACAAGTCCCTAGTTCCTCCACTCCCCCCTAGGGAGCGACCTGCTTGCTTTCACCCTTTCCCCCTGGGGGAAGTGGATTGGAAGACAGTGGGCGTTTCATACGACAGACCAGCCGTTAGGTAGGGAGGGTCCCCTTACTAACCCGCCCCCATAGGCATTTTATTAAGTTGTTTTCTTTTTCTTTCTTTTTAGGTGTATTTTAGTTTGCCCCCCTCCCCATCATCGCACCCCCATTTATAAAAAAAAAATATATATATATACAATACAGTACTTTAAGTTTGTAAATACCATTTTGTTTTGTTTTTCTTTTGTACATATTCTTCTCTTTTTACAGTACGAGTGTCGCCCGCCATCCCGATAAGCTGGGGAGCTGTCTCTTTTAAGTAGGTCCTGGTAAGAATGTAGGCGGATGTGTTATGATAGAATCTAGTATAGGTTTTCTAAATAAAATACTTGCTTTCTAACGCAAGTTTAGCTAGCGAATTTAGCAAAGTCCCGTTTTCTTCCCCACTTCCCCCTTACTGGCCTTGTGCCTAAGTTGTATCGGACCCCAAATGAGGGCCTGGCAGTAGATAATGCCAGGTCCGGGGCCGATACGACTAAATAACAGCTTGCTTCCCATGCAATTTTTTGGTTCGCGGCAATCAAGCGCTTTTGGTCATTGGCCAAAGGTTATTTTTTTTGCGTTTTTACGTCTATTGTTGTTTTTGCCCACTCTGGGCACCATTAACTGCGCTTTCTCTTTTTATTACAGATAGTCCAGGGTCCAGCTGTCACTTAAGCAGCCGGCAGGGCCAAGGGATACTGACGTGCCTCTTTTGGCGAAGGTCCCCTTGGTTTCCGAATCGGCGGGTGATCAGCCGGGCCTTGGGCCACCAAAATAGATGGAGCAGGCCTCTGCTCCTTCCACCTTGGGGGACGCCCCGGGTGTAGTGTCCGTGAAGGGTCCGGGGGGGTGCCGTCCCGCAAGGTACCCCCAGTTCGAGAACGGTTACTGGGGTCGCCGCCCCAGAGTGGTTCGGATCGCGAGCGGGGGTCGCCACCCCCAGTAGGGTCGAGTCGGGTGCCGGAACGAGAGCGGGGTTCGCCAACCCCAGTAGCGGTGTGTCGGGTGTTGCCACCCCAAAAGGCAGCACCAGTGAGGCCAGGTTCGCAGCGGTCGGTGCCCCAGTAGTCGATTCAGCGAAAAGGAGACCAGTAAAAAAGTGGTGGGTGCTAGAAGAGGAACCCAGAGCCCCTCTTACTAGATCACAGTCCGCAAGGGGAAGCCCCAGTAAGGAGGTAGAGGAGGGTATGCGGAGGTGCAAATCAGAAGAAGTAATAGTAGTGGATGGGTGCTCCCCGAGGGTGGGAGGGGTCGGTGATCCATCGTCAACCAGCCCGTTTTAGTGGCCATCCCTCACGCAGAGTGACTGTTCCTCGATTCCACCGGGACAGGGCAAAGACGTGGTGATAGAAGCAACAGCAAGGACCAGCGCGTCCACAGAAGCAGCAGAGGAGAGCAGTGTGTGGGGTCCAAAGAAAGTGGCAAAGAAAACCCCAGAATACTATAAAAACCTGCTGGAGGGCAGATTCAAAGAGTACGTCGCGGGAAACAAGTTGGAAATCGTCCCAGGTGCCCTAGAGGACATAAGGTTGCGAACAGTCTCCCTGGTGACACTGGACGCGAATAGCAAGGGTCTGACTGGCGTGCCCCTTGAGAAGATGTATGACATTCTAGGAGACCTAAGGATTCCTGCACAATATCTGGTCAGGAAGTACCACGCCACGTGGGATCTCCTCCTGCCAACGAAGGAGGAGGCAGAAAAACTGGCAGGAGGGGACCTCACATGGAAGAATTTGAGGCTCCGCCCCGAGTACTTATCGAAGAGGAGGGCCGGCGTTACAGTGCTCGGGGTTCCGAGCTTCATCACAGGAGACCAGCTGGGTGCCACCTTGGCCCAGTTTGGAGAAGTAGAGGAAGTCCACCCTACGAAGGGACCTAGAAACATCCAAACTGGGTCATACAAGATTTATATGAAGGTGGACCGGCAAAGCTTCCATAAGATTCCGGCGCAGTTGACCTGCGAGAGCTGGCAGATGGCGGTGATTGTGGAGGGAAGGAGGCCATACTGCTGGCAATGTACGAAACCAGGCCACGTGGCCCGATTTTGCCCCCAAAGGAAGGAACAAGACCATCCAAAAGCCGGAGGAATGACGAACGTAAAGGAAACACCAGCGGCGGAGGGCAGGAAGAAAAAGGACGAGGAAGGAGGAGTGTGGAGCAAGGTCGTCGCCAAGAGGGGCAAGAAGAAGGAGGGAGACGCCCCTCTTGCACCAACAAGAACACCGGCGGCGACCGTAAAAAGGAAGCTTAAAGTGAGCTCCTCGGAGTCCGAGGGGGAGGAGGGGGAGCCTACGAGAAAGCACGTGGAGAAAAAGGAAAGAAAAGAAACACCACAGTCATCTCCAAAGAAGTCTCCCCCTCGGAAATCCCTGGATAAAGAAGAAGAAATGATCGAAGACGCAGATACTGAGCCTCCAACACAACCATCCCCAGAGGACGCTCAGCCCACCCCTCCCCTATTCAACACCCCGGAGCAGGATGCGATGGCTCCAATAGTTCAAGATGTCGTGGCAGAAGAACAAGAAGCGGAGAAGACGGCCCCCCTCAGGAAGGAAAAGACCAGAAAATGTCCATTCTGGCCGGGGGTCCGTCTCTGTGAGGTCGATGAGGCGGTGGGTGACCTCAGTGGAACCCAGAAAAAATATCTGCGGATACTGGAGAGTCTAAAGATGGTGGAAGGGAAGGAGGTCACCAACCCCAGGAACTTCCCTGACGCCCCACAGATTATAACGTTCGTCAGGCCTAACAGGGGTGGGCGAGCTAAGGCCCTTTGGAGAATGTTGGAGGAGGGAAAATCGGCGTTCCCGGGGATGAAACTAGTAGACGGGGAGCACCCATCTCTAGAGAAAGTCGCGAAGCGATGCGAAGGGAGGGTCCCGGTTTACGTTCACCCCTCCTTTTATAGGGCTATTAAGTTGACGTTCCCTCTGGACGTGGGAGGTCTGGCCAAAGACGGGCGGCTTACGCCTGTCCTGCTTACGGGCAGTCTTGGGCAGACCTTTGACGCCCTTTCCCCCGAGGATTTCAGACCCTTGATAGACGAATATTACTAGTTAGGGAAACATGGCCACAAGCTTAAACCTAGCTAGTTTGAATGCGAGGGGCATGAGGTCTCGAAGCAAGGCTTCTCGCGTGCTGAGGGACCTCATGGCCCTTGAGGTAGACATAGCTGCAATTCAGGAGACCCACTTTGTTGGGGCTGGGGACTGCGATGTGCTGGTGAACGACTTTGACGTTTACTCAGCATATGGCAGTCTCCATAGCCGGGGGGTTTCTGTGCTAGTAAGTCGCACCCTATCTGCGACGGTTACACTTGTTCATGCGGACGCTCATGGGAGGCTGGTCGTGGTCGATGTTGCCGTTGGCAGCGGCGCGTTCCGGATCATGGCAGTTTATGCGCCCAACATCCAAACCGAGAGGGTTTCCTTTTTTCGGCGGGTGGAGGGGTTTCTCTCGGGTCCGGAGCGGGTAGTATTAATGGGGGACTGGAATGCCATCCTGGACCCCAAGTTAGATAGGGTCGGGGGGCCTAGAGGGTCGGGTAGGTGTGAAAGCAGCCTGTCTGACCTGATGGCCTCGTGCGATCTGGTCGACAGGTTCCGTCTGGATCACCCCGGGAGGGAGATGTGGACGTGGCATACTAGTGCGGCCGCCTATCCAAGTACATACTTGGACAGGATGTTAATTAGAAGGGGCGACGTAGATTTTCTATCTTGTCCCACGTTCCACTGGTTAGGTCATTCGGACCACAAACTCGTGTTGGCCCGTTTGAAGTTAGGTAATAGGCCTAGGTTGGCTGGCTACTGGAAGATGAACGCCTCCTTGTTGGAGTCGGTCGACTTCCGGGAGCAGCTGACAACACTAATTCAGAGGGAGTTAGTGGGGGCGGTTACCGGGAGTAGATGGTGGGTTAATCTTAAGGTGACCATTAGGCATTTTTGTGTCCAATATAGCCAAAGCCTCGCTTTAACTAGGGCTCGGACCAAAAAGCACCTAGAGGATAGATTGACCCGGGCGGTGGCAGGGGGGGATTCCCTAGATCTAGCACTAATTAAGGGGGACCTCAGTCGCTTGGCTAGCGAGCGATATGAAGGTCAAGTAGTTAGGGCTAGGTTAAAGAGAGTCTCCAACGAAGCCGTGAACGTTGACGCTGTTGAGCGTAAGGCCGCTTTAAGACGCGGCTCGGATGGGTACATTCGGGAGGTGAAAAACCTGGAAGGACGTTCTCTCGTATCGACGCGGGAGATCTGCAATGGGTTTCGGCAACATTTGGAGGAGCGCTTCACCAAACTACCCAGACTCCGCGGCCAGGAGTTTGGCAGCTATTTAGCTGGCTCGCCCCGCCTTACTGCGGCCCGAGCGGCTAGTTGCGAGGGGGTGGTTACGGAGCGTGAGGTCATTACTGCGTTGAAGCAGGTTGGCCACAACAAATCTCCGGGGCTCGATGGTTTGCCCTACGAATTGTACTTGAGGCTGTCGCCCATGTTTGTGCCCCTTTTGACGGGCGTGTTTAACCACTGGTTTGCCCAGGACTCGATCCCGAGGCAGGTAACCAAAGGAGTGGTCACGCTTCTGAAGAAGGGAAACCAACATGGTGGGGGGAACTTAGATGATTATAGGCCCATAACTCTGCTTAACGCAGATTTTAAGATTTTGGCCCGTATTCTTGCAAACCGACTGCAGGTTGTTATCGACGAGTTGGTCGAACCGGATCAGAACTACGCTGTGAAGGGTCGAACAATTCAAAACAATCTGCACTTGGTGCGCACGATAATAGAGGGGTTAGAAGACGACACAGGAGCCGCGCTGATCAATTTAGATCAGTCCAAGGCGTTCGATAGGGTGGACCATGGGTTCCTGAGGGCTGTTGTGGAGGCCGCCGGCTTTGGTCCGGACTTCCGCAAGTGGATCTCCGCCCTGTATCGTGACCCCGCGGTGGTGGTGCAAGTCAATGGTAGGTTGTCGGACTCCTTTGGGGTCTCCCGGTCGGTGCGGCAGGGCTGTCCGCTGTCGCCTCTGCTCTATGTCCTGGCGTTGGAGCCCTTCCTTCGCAAATTAAGGGACGAGGCGGCGAGACCAGTCCTACGCGGCATTGCTCTACCTGGCCGCCGATTTGCCAGGGTGTCCGCGTACGCCGATGACGTCACCGTTTTCGCAGCCAGTCGTAACGACATCGAAGCGGTGATAAAGGCGATCGCTGAGTACGAAGTTGTCACAGGGGCCGTGATCAATCGCAGCAAGTCCGTCGGCCTGCGGTTGAGCGCCTGGACCGGGGTAAACTCGCTTCCAGGTGCGTTCGGCTGGACTGATGGCCCGGTTAAGATCCTCGGTGTGTGGTTCGGGCCGGATCTCCAGCTGGACAAGAATTGGTCGGAGGTACAGACTAAGGTCGAATCCGCTGTCGGAACTTGGATTCGAAGGAGATTGTCCTTGAAGGGTCGTGCGGAGGCATGCGCCACTTACGTGTTTCCGTTGATCCTTTACCGTTTATCTGTTCTTCCCCTGCCTGCGGACCGCTGTAAGGCTTTAGAGCGACTCCTTTTCAAACTGCTCTGGAAGGGAGGAAAGCCGTATGTCCGTAGACAGGTCTGTACGCAGAAGCTTAGCGAGGGAGGCTTGGGGATGCCTGATCTGCGCAGCCATCAACGCGCAGAAAGACTGGCGTTCCTGAGTCGGACACTGATAGAGGAGGCACCCTGGGTTCCGGCCGTGCAGCGCGATTTCCCACGGCTATTAACCAACCCCGCCGCCGAAGGTCGCCGTCGACCAGCGGGGGAAGGGCGCTTCCTGACCGAATGCCGAGCCGCCCTTAGGGCATTGCCGGGGTCCAATGACCTTGCACGGTCTAGGTGGAGGCTATATGAGGAGTTAGTGGAGGGTACCGCGAACGATCCGCTGGTGGAGCGGCTACACCTGTCGAGGGGGGAGGTTCGCTCGCTTTGGAGTTGGGCGCCTGCCAGTAGCTACATCAATAATGCGGAATTTTCGGTAACGTGGAGGCTAGTCCGGATGCGTTGCCTCTCTTCGACCGACTTGCCAGGGATTTCCGGGATCCCGATTATTATTTTCCCCCGTGCCCACGCTGCAACGATGAGAACGAGGACGAAACGCGTGACCACGCGTTCTTTCTTTGCAGCGGGGTGCGGAGTCTCTGGAGGTATGTCGAAGGGGTAACGGCTCGCATCGACCCCGAGCGGTCGGTGCCACTTGATTTGGCGTACGTGGTTGACAATGTGGACCCGCCGTTTATCAGGGAGAAACGGGCGGTGTTTCTGGCGATACTGGCTGTAGCTAGGTTAGTGACGTGGGTTACACGTCTGAGCATTGTCTATGAGGGGCAATCTGCTTCCGATCAGGATCTGGTCCTTTATTTTAAGCATCAACTTAAAATAAAAATCAGATGTGATTGGAAAAGATTGCCCCGCATCGACTTTGATAGGAGATGGGTGCACAACACTAGTTTGTGCATCCGACGAGGAGCTAGGTACGAGCTTGTGTTTCCACCCTAGTAGTATTCGTCTGGAGGTGCTGAAGTTTCGATTGTCGTGCACTCGGAACCCAGCCCCTCATATATTAATACGGGGTTTACCCCGTAATCATGGGTAGGAGTAGGTTTGCTAGTTAGGCGGAGTAACCACCTAGAGTGGAAAGCACATACTTTATTTAGGGCCTAGACTAGGGTGAATGTGAGTTTGATCCCGTCCCCTGTAGTTCTTTGTTTTCTGATAAGATTGGCACTAGGAGAGCTTCCAAAGATGCCCAAAGTCCACCAGTTTTATTTTGTCCTCGGCCCGATTGTACCCCTTACGTATTTTATCTTGGAAGACGCCATCCATCCCTGTTATCCCCGACCCTAAGTTATTTTTCTTACAAGTCCCTAGTTCCTCCACTCCCCCCTAGGGAGCGACCTGCTTGCTTTCACCCTTTCCCCCTGGGGGAAGTGGATTGGAAGACAGTGGGCGTTTCATACGACAGACCAGCCGTTAGGTAGGGAGGGTCCCCTTACTAACCCGCCCCCATAGGCATTTTATTAAGTTGTTTTCTTTTTCTTTCTTTTTGGGTGTATTTTAGTTTGCCCCCCTCCCCATCATCGCACCCCCATTTATATATAAAAAAAAAAAAAAAAAAAAAAAAAAAATACAATACATTACTTTAAGTTTGTAAATACCATTTTGTTTTGTTTTTCTTTTGTACATATTCTTCTCTTTTTACAGTACGAGTGTCGCCCGCCATCCCGATAAGCTGGGGAGCTGTCTCTTTTAAGTAGGTCCTGGTAAGAATGTAGGCGGATGTGTTATGATAGAATCTAGTATAGGTTTTCTAAATAAAATACTTGCTTTCTAACGCAAGTTTAGCTAGCGAATTTAGCAAAGTCCCGTTTTCTTCCCCACTTCCCCCTTACTGGCCTTGTGCCTAAGTTGTATCGGACCCCAAATGAGGGCCTGGCAGTAGATAATGCCAGGTCCGGGGCCGATACGACTAAATAACAGCTTGCTGCCCCCCCAATTTTTTGGTTTGCGGCAGTCGGGCGCTTTTGGTCATTGGCCAAAAGTTATTCTTTTTGCGTTTTTTGCGTTTATTGTTGTTTTGCCCACTCTGGGCACCATTAACTTCGCTTTCTCTTTTTATTACAGATAGTCCAGGGTCCAGCTGTAACTTAAGCAGCCGGCAGGGCCAAGGGATACTGACGTGCCTCTTTTGGCGAAGGTCCCCTTGGTTTCCGAATCGGCGGGTGATCAGCCGGGCCTTGGGCCACCGAAATAGATGGAGCAGGCCTCTGCTCCTTCCACATTTGGGGACGCCCCGGGTGTAGTGTCCGTGAAGGGTCCGGGGGGTGCCGTCCCGCAAGGCACCCCCAGTTCGAGAAGGGTTACTGGGGTCGCCGCCCCAGAGTGGTTCGGATCGCGAGCGGGGGTCGCCACCCCCAGTAGGGTCGAGTCGGGTGTTGCCACCCCGAAAGGCAACACCATGTTCGGATCGAGAGCGGGGTTCGCCAACCCCAGTAGCGGAGAGTCGGGTGCTGCCACCCCGAAAGGCAGCACCAGTGGGGTCGTATCCGCAGCGGTCGGTACCCCAACGATCGAAGCGGTAAACAAGAAGAGACCGGTCAAAAAGTGGTGGGTGCTGGAAAAAGAACCTCTTACCAGATCGCAGTCAGCGAGGGGAAGTCCGGCTAAGGTGATAGAAGAGGGTCTGCGGAGGTGCAAGTCGGCGGAAGTTATTGTAGTAGATGGGTGCTCCCCCAGGGTGGGAGGGGTCGGGTTGTCGATGCCAACCAGCCAATTCGAGTGGCCATCCCTCACAAATAGCGACTGTTCCCCAATTCCACCGGGACAGGGAAACAAAGTGGTACCACAAGAAACAGCAGGGACCAGCAAATCCACAGCAGCGGTACAGGAGAGCGGGGTATGGGGTCCAAAGAAGATAACGAAGAAGACCCCGGAATACTACCAAAGGCTGCTGGAAGGCAAATACAAAGAATATGACACCGGGAATAAGTTGGGAATCATCCCAGGAGCCTTGGAGGACATTAAGCTGCGTACAGTCTCCCTTGTCACCTTAGACGCAAACGGAAAAGGTTTGACGGGCGTACCCCTAGAAAAAATGTGCGACGTCATCGGAGACTTAAAAATACCCGCACAGTACCTAGTCAGGAAGTACCACGCCACGTGGGATCTCCTCCTGCCTACGAAGGAGGAAGCAGAAAAGCTGGCAGGAGGGGACCTCACGTGGAAGAATCTGAGGTTACGCCCCGAGTACTTGTCAAAGAGGAGAGCCGGGATAACAGTGCTCGGGGTACCAAGCTTTATCACGGGGGATCAGCTGGGTGCCACCTTGGCCCAGTTTGGAGAAGTCGAAGAAGTTGTCCCTACAAAGGGGCCTAGAAATATCCAAACTGGGTCATATAAAATTTATATGAAAGTGGACCGAAAGAGTTTCCACGACATCCCAGCCCAGTTGACCTGTGAAAGCTGGCAGATGGCGGTGATAGTTGAAGGAAGGAGGCCATACTGCTGGCAATGCTCAAAACCCGGCCACGTTGCCCGTTTCTGCCCCCAAAGAAAGGGACCTGACCCTCCAAAAACCGGAGCAAAGACGGGGGCTAAGGAGATACCAGTGGCGGAGGGCAGTAAGGAGAATGTCGATGAAGGAGGTGTATGGAGCAAGGTCGTCGCCAAGAGGGGCAAGAAGGAAGGAGTCGCCCCTCCAGCACCAACAAGGACACCGGCGACGACCGCAAAACGAAAGCTGAAAGTAAGCTCCTCGGAGTCCGAGGGGGAGGAAGGTGAACCCTCGAGCAAACAAGCAGGGAAAAAAGAGAGGAAGGGAACCCCAAAGGCATCCCCGAAGAAGTCTCCCCCTCGGAAATCCTCGGAAAAAGAGGAGGAAATGGAAGAACAGGAAGAAGCAGCTACTGAGCCTCCAACACAACCATCCCCAGAGGACGCTCAGCCCACCCCTCCCCTTTTCAACACCCCGGAGCAAGATGTGACGGCTCCAGTAGAACACGAGGTCATAGCAGAAGAACCGGAAGTGGAGAAGACGGCCCCCAGGAAGGAAAAAACCAGAAAATGTCCATTCTGGCCGGGGGTCCGTCTCTGTGAGGTCGATGAGGCGGTCGGTGACCTCAGTGGAACACAGAAAAAATACTTAAGAATACTGGAGAGCCTCAAGATGGTGGAAGGGAAGGAGGTCACCGACCCCAGAAACTTCCCTGACGCTCCACAGATCGTAACGTTCGTCAGGCCGAACAGGGGTGGGCGAGCTAAGGCCCTTTGGAGAATGTTGGAGGAGGGAAAATCGGCATTCCCGGGGATAAGATTAATAGACGGGGAGCACCCATCTCTAGAGCCAATCGCGAAGCGATGCGAAGGGAGGGTCCCGGTTTACGTTCACCCCTCCTTTTATAGGGCTATTAAGTTGACGTTCCCTCTGGACGTGGGAGGTCTGGCCAAAGACGGGCGGCTTACGCCTGTCCTGCTTACGGGCAGTCTTGGGCAGACCTTTGACGCCCTTTCCCCCGAGGATTTCAGACCCTTGATAGACGAATATTACTAGTTAGGGAAACATGGCCACAAGCTTAAACCTAGCTAGTTTGAATGCGAGGGGCATGAGGTCTCGAAGCAAGGCTTCTCGCGTGCTGAGGGACCTCATGGCCCTTGAGGTAGACATAGCTGCAATTCAGGAGACCCACTTTGTTGGGGCTGGGGACTGCGATGTGCTGGTGAACGACTTTGACGTTTACTCAGCATATGGCAGTCTCCATAGCCGGGGGGTTTCTGTGCTAGTAAGTCGCACCCTATCTGCGACGGTTACACTTGTTCATGCGGACGCTCATGGGAGGCTGGTCGTGGTCGATGTTGCCGTTAGCAGCGGCGCGTTCCGGATCATGGCAGTTTATGCGCCCAACATCCAAACCGAGAGGGTTTCCTTTTTTCGGCGGGTGGAGGGGTTTCTCTCGGGTCCGGAGCGGGTAGTATTAATGGGGGACTGGAATGCCATCCTGGACCCCAAGTTAGATAGGGTCGGGGGGGCCTAGAGGGTCGGGTAGGTGTGAAAGCAGCCTGTCTGACCTGATGGCCTCGTGCGATCTGGTCGACAGGTTCCGTCTGGATCACCCCGGAAGGGAGATGTGGACGTGGCATACTAGTGCGGCCGCCTATCCAAGTACATACTTGGACAGGATGTTAATTAGAAGGGGCGACGTAGACTTTCTATCTTGTCCCACGTTCCACTGGTTGGGTCATTCGGACCACAAACTCGTGTTGGCCCGTTTGAAGTTAGGTAATAGGCCTAGGTTGGCTGGCTACTGGAAGATGAACGCCTCCTTGTTGGAGTCGGTCGACTTCCGGGAGCAGCTGACAACACTAATTCAGAGGGAGTTAGTGGGGGCGGTTACCGGAGTAGATGGTGGGTTAATCTTAAGGTGACCATTAGGCATTTTTGTGTCCAATATAGCCAAAGCCTCGCTTTAACTAGGGCTCGGACCAAAAAGCACCTAGAGGATAGATTGACCCGGGCGGTGGCAGGGGGGGATTCCCTAGATCTAGCACTAATTAAGGGGGACCTCAGTCGCTTGGCTAGCGAGCGATATGAAGGTCAAGTAGTTAGGGCTAGGTTAAAGAGAGTCTCCAACGAAGCCGTGAACGTTGACGCTGTTGAGCGTAAGGCCGCTTTAAGACGCGGCTCGGATGGGTACATTCGGGAGGTGAAAAACCTGGAAGGACGTTCTCTCGTATCGATGCGGGAGATCTGCAATGGGTTTCGGCAACATTTGGAGGAGCGCTTCACCAAACTACCCAGACTCCGCGGCCAGGAGTTTGGCAGCTATTTAGCTGGCTCGCCCCGCCTTACTGCGGCCCGAGCGGCTAGTTGCGAGGGGGTGGTTACGGAGCGTGAGGTCATTACTGCGTTGAAGCAGGTTGGCCACAACAAATCTCCGGGGCTCGATGGTTTGCCCTACGAATTGTACTTGAGGCTGTCGCCCATGTTTGTGCCCCTTTTGACGGGCGTGTTTAACCACTGGTTTGCCCAGGACTCGATCCCGAGGCAGGTAACCAAAGGAGTGGTCACGCTTCTGAAGAAGGGAAACCAACATGGTGGGGGGAACTTAGATGATTATAGGCCCATAACTCTGCTTAACGCAGATTTTAAGATTTTGGCCCGTATTCTTGCAAACCGACTGCAGGTTGTTATCGACGAGTTGGTCGAACCGGATCAGAACTACGCTGTGAAGGGTCGAACAATTCAAAACAATCTGCACTTGGTGCGCACGATAATAGAGGGGTTAGAAGACGACACAGGAGCCGCGCTGATCAATTTAGATCAGTCCAAGGCGTTCGATAGGGTGGACCATGGGTTCCTGAGGGCTGTTGTGGAGGCCGCCGGCTTTGGTCCGGACTTCCGCAAGTGGATCTCCGCCCTGTATCGTGACCCCGCGGTGGTGGTGCAAGTCAATGGTAGGTTGTCGGACTCCTTTGGGGTCTCCCGGTCGGTGCGGCAGGGCTGTCCGCTGTCGCCTCTGCTCTATGTCCTGGCGTTGGAGCCCTTCCTTCGCAAATTAAGGGACGAGGCGGCGAGACCAGTCCTACGCGGCATTGCTCTACCTGGCCGCCGATTTGCCAGGGTGTCCGCGTACGCCGATGACGTCACCGTTTTCGCAGCCAGTCGTAACGACATCGAAGCGGTGATAAAGGCGATCGCTGAGTACGAAGTTGTCACAGGGGCCGTGATCAATCGCAGCAAGTCCGTCGGCCTGCGGTTGAGCGCCTGGACCGGGGTAAACTCGCTTCCAGGTGCGTTCGGCTGGACTGATGGCCCGGTTAAGATCCTCGGTGTGTGGTTCGGGCTGGATCTCCAGCTGGACAAGAATTGGTCGGAGGTACAGACTAAGGTCGAATCCGCTGTCGGAACTTGGATTCGAAGGAGATTGTCCTTGAAGGGTCGTGCGGAGGCATGCGCCACTTACGTGTTTCCGTTGATCCTTTACCGTTTATCTGTTCTTCCCCTGCCTGCGGACCGCTGTAAGGCTTTAGAGCGACTCCTTTTCAAACTGCTCTGGAAGGGAGGAAAGCCGTATGTCCGTAGACAGGTCTGTACGCAGAAGCTTAGCGAGGGAGGCTTGGGGATGCCTGATCTGCGCAGCCATCAACGCGCAGAAAGACTGGCGTTCCTGAGTCGGACACTGATAGAGGAGGCACCCTGGGTTCCGGCCGTGCAGCGCGATTTCCCACGGCTATTAACCAACCCCGCCGCCGAAGGTCGCCGTCGACCAGCGGGGGAAGGGCGCTTCCTGACCGAATGCCGAGCCGCCCTTAGGGCATTGCCGGGGTCCAATGACCTTGCACGGCCTAGGTGGAGGCTATATGAGGAGTTAGTGGAGGGTACCGCGAACGATCCGCTGGTGGAGCGGCTACACCTGTCGAGGGGGGAGGTTCGCTCGCTTTGGAGTTGGGCGCCTGCCAGTAGCTACATCAATAATGCGGAATTTTCGGTAACGTGGAGGCTAGTCCGGGATGCGTTGCCTCTCTTCGACCGACTTGCCAGGGATTTCCGGGATCCCGATTATTATTTTCCCCCGTGCCCACGCTGCAACGATGAGAACGAGGACGAAACGCGTGACCACGCGTTCTTTCTTTGCAGCGGGGTGCGGAGTCTCTGGAGGTATGTCGAAGGGGTAACGGCTCGCATCGACCCCGAGCGGTCGGTGCCACTTGATTTGGCGTACGTGGTTGACAATGTGGACCCGCCGTTTATCAGGGAGAAACGGGCGGTGTTTCTGGCGATACTGGCTGTAGCTAGGTTAGTGACGTGGGTTACACGTCTGAGCATTGTCTATGAGGGGCAATCTGCTTCCGATCAGGATCTGGTCCTTTATTTTAAGCATCAACTTAAAATAAAAATCAGATGTGATTGGAAAAGATTGCCCCGCATCGACTTTGATAGGAGATGGGTGCACAACACTAGTTTGTGCATCCGACGAGGAGCTAGGTACGAGCTTGTGTTTCCACCCTAGTAGTATTCGTCTGGAGGTGCTGAAGTTTCGATTGTCGTGCACTCGGAACCCAGCCCCTCATATATTAATACGGGGTTTACCCCGTAATCATGGGTAGGAGTAGGTTTGCTAGTTAGGCGGAGTAACCACCTAGAGTGGAAAGCACATACTTTATTTAGGGCCTAGACTAGGGTGAATGTGAGTTTGATCCCGTCCCCTGTAGTTCTTTGTTTTCTGATAAGATTGGCACTAGGAGAGCTTCCAAAGATGCCCAAAGTCCACCAGTTTTATTTTGTCCTCGGCCCGATTGTACCCCTTACGTATTTTATCTTGGAAGACGCCATCCATCCCTGTTATCCCCGACCCTAAGTTATTTTTCTTACAAGTCCCTAGTTCCTCCACTCCCCCCTAGGGAGCGACCTGCTTGCTTTCACCCTTTCCCCCTGGGGGAAGTGGATTGGAAGACAGTGGGCGTTTCATACGACAGACCAGCCGTTAGGTAGGGAGGGTCCCCTTACTAACCCGCCCCCATAGGCATTTTATTAAGTTGTTTTCTTTTTCTTTCTTTTTGGGTGTATTTTAGTTTGCCCCCCTCCCCATCATCGCACCCCCATTTATAAAAAAAAAAAAAAAAAAATACAATACATTACTTTAAGTTTGTAAATACCATTTTGTTTTGTTTTTCTTTTGTACATATTCTTCTCTTTTTACAGTACGAGTGTCGCCCGCCATCCCGATAAGCTGGGGAGCTGTCTCTTTTAAGTAGGTCCTGGTAAGAATGTAGGCGGATGTGTTATGATAGAATCTAGTATAGGTTTTCTAAATAAAATACTTGCTTTCTAACGCAAGTTTAGCTAGCGAATTTAGCAAAGTCCCGTTTTCTTCCCCACTTCCCCCTTACTGGCCTTGTGCCTAAGTTGTATCGGACCCCAAATGAGGGCCTGGCAGTAAATAATGCCAGGTCCGGGGCCGATACGACTAAATAACAGCTTGGTTCCCATGCAAAGCTCCGCACTTGCTCACGGTTCCCCTACCGTTCGACGCTCGCGCAACTACTGTGACTCCAGTCCTTACACTGTAGCAGTCCAGTCCACCACCACTACCGTGGCTCCGGTCTCCACACCGTAGAAGTCCACCACCACTACCGTGGCTCCGGTCTCCACACCGTAGAAGTCCACCACCACTACCGTGGCTCCGGTCTCCACACCGTAGAAGTCCACCACCACTACCGTGGCTCCGGTCTCCACACCGTAGAAGTCCACCACCACTACCGTGGCTCCGGTCTCCACACCGTAGAAGTCCACCACCACTACCGTGGCTACGGTCTCCACGCCGTAGAAGTCCACCTCATCACCACGACTCTGTCCGTACCTGATGAACACTGAACCCTCAGTGTTGCCAATTCGTCGTCCGTACCTCTCATACACTGACACCTTACTCAGTGACTGTCCGATCCGAGCGCCCGTCCGTACCTCTCATACACTGACACCTTACTCAGTGACTGTCCGATCCGAGCGCCCGTCCGTACCTGATGAACACTGATCCCTCAGTGTTGCCAAGTGTCCGTCCATTCCTCTCTTAAACCCGAGGCTAACGCACCAGTACTATCCCAGTCAGACCCAGGTCGACCAATCACCCGCACCAGTTATCACGCCGACTTCTCCGACGTCATCTCAGCGTTCCAGCCTACGGCGAACCAACAAGCATCCCCCTGTCAGAGTACACCAGCAACGGATCCCGGACCAACGTCGCCCAGTGAGAAAATTCGCATTTTTGCCACCCTTTCGTTTGCTTAAATAAAAGGCGAATCGTCGTTCTTAACTAAACCTCCCGAGTTTTGTCATTCTTCTTTGCCTAGCATGCTGTTCACCTTTTGCCTGTGTTTATTTTGTTAGTTGTTGGGTCGATTGTCTCCGGACGGCCGGCCCCCGCAACAATATATAATATATAAGAGCAAATAGTTCATGAAACATGTTAAAAACATATTTAATTTGAAAAGGAAACACTAAATAAGTGGATAGTCCTTAATCCACGGAGTTTCGAAGAAATACTTTCCTTCTCATCAGAGGGTAGGATTTAGCAAAATGCGGGATCGGAGTTTGCTTACAAAAGTATTTGATGAAACTGCAAGTAAGTCAAAGATCTTACTTAATAACAAAAAGTGAAGCAGAGGGAATAGGGTGAAGAAGAAGGTGATTTCACGTGAATTGATAGTCTGGTAAAAGGTAAAGTATCCAATGACGGTAAAATCCAGAAATGCAAATCCAAGAAAGTTAGTATTATTTCCATTCACACAAGTAAAATCCAAGGGAATCGCGTAATTGGAAGATGGTCTAAAATAATCCAAAATGCCGAAATCCGTTGAATAATTCTCAAATAGGTACAAGGAAAAGGGGAAAGAATTCCAATATTATTAAAAGAAAAATAAGATATGCATTAGACTCGGCTGCCGAGACAAGACGTAATTAAGACAAATGAGCGAAGAAGATGAGAAAAAAATGAATAAAGAAAAAAAAAGATTGAACGGTGATTGAATGAAATATAAAATAGAAAAGCAAATGCATGAACAATGCATATTGTATTATTATTATGTGAAGAGGAAATAGTCTCGATACAACACCTAAACAATTGTTTATGTCGAAACTGTTTCTGTCAGGACTCTTTCAGTTATCTCATTATAATACCTCATAATATTCTAGTACCTATATGCTTGAAGAACGCTAGTCATACCTTCGAAGCTTTATAAATCATAAACAAAATAGTGACAGCTTAAAAGTGTTAGGAGACCTTGTCTATTCTAATGCAAACTTCATAGTGTATTTTATTGCATGAAATAATTTTGATACAGCATCTAAACAAGTGTTGATGGGACACAAAAGAATGTGTTGTCAAAAATGTTGCTGTCAGAGTAGGATTATCATTGATCTACTTGTATTCCTCAATTCACTGTTAAATTATCTCGTTATAATGTATCATCATCTTCCAGCAATTCGTTTCTCAAAACAATAGGCAATTAATACTGTTTTTATTACCTATAACTTTGGTCTTTTCCAGATTAAAGATATATAGGTATATGCTGCATTTGAGTTCATCATATTTAGTTCTTGTTAATTTGTTTATCAAGTAGCTTTTACATAGTTTATAGTGACTTCTATATAAACAATTGATTATTTCATTCATCAATGTTATATCTTGCAACAATATTCAATTCATATGCAAATGTAGACGTCCAGAACAGTCACAGTCCAAAGTAATTTTCTTGCAGCATTGAAAACCCCCACCTTCTTTTAAGAAATCTTTCTAATGTTCTGAAATTATTTGCTAATGTATTTAACAATTAGGAAACTAAAAATTTGTTCAAACCTAAATTTAAAGACAGATGAAACATTAAAACACTTATAAGTTAAACACTTGTAATTACAAATAATTTTTATGTTCAGATGAATTAGAGGTGAGTGGATATATTCCCTCAAACAAATGTAGATGGAATAGTACGATTAACAAATACAAGAAAAAAACATATGAATGAATAAAAATAGAAATATACAGAATATCACAGCAGCTTCAGTAACAGTAACAAACAATCAAATAGCAATTTCCCTTAATCATTTTGAGGAGTGTAATTTTTCAGAAGATATATAACCTTTATAAATTAACCCAGTAACATTAACTACCCACGCGGAGTCCCAGAAAGACCTGCATTAGGACCCAGGCGCGAGGCTAACCCTCTCGGTGCTGATGGACCCTTAGATCTTCTCAGGTCATCCGTCTAGGAGAAGGAAAACTCTGAAGCTAAACCTAAGGGGAGGGAGGCCTCTCCAGTCTTGGATGACAATCTTCCTAGAGCTGGTGACTCAAACAAATTAACGGTGTGCAAACCTAAACTTCTTAAGGAGTAGATAGGCACTATTTATCGCCCGGCTTCCATACTCCTTCTTTGCCTATTAGCCAGGCGTAGAGGTCGAATCCCTGTGATTCGGCAGAAACACTTGGTGATCGATTTTGTTTCCTGACTAGGGCAATGAACGCCGTTTTCCCAACTCCCAACACATTCCCATCCCTTAAAACTGGGCACTTGGGAGTGCTTGAATGCTGTAATGCCAGTCCAAGTAGATTGGGTTTACCATCGTCTGATGGGTTGAGGGTACCGGATTGACAGTTCCTTGCTGCTGTTCTCGACTGGTAGTACATGATCCCTAACTCTTTGGTAGTGTTTAGAGCCACTGCTCCATCAATAGTTGTATAATATTGGGATGTTTGTACTGTCATGTCATGCATAGAAAGGGACCCTGCACTCATCGCTGGTGGGCTTCCTGAGGCCACAGTCCTAGTAGATGGAAGGTCAACTGATGGTCTACTTGTGTTGCATGTCTGGTATTCTGCACTACCACCTGCTCAGCACTCTTTACCTAAACTGAAATTCTTAAAAGAAAATGACAGTACAATAAAGAAAATTACGCTTAAACCAGGACAAAACTCAAACAAAACCAATTTGCCTCCTCCCTTGAGGCTTGCATTTACGAACATTCGTGGATTTAGAACTAATTTAAATGATTTTGAAGCATGTCTCCTAAAACCACTTCGGATATCTTAGCACTTAGTGAGGCTAACCTACACTCCTCCATCCCCCTCTAACTACTTTAACATGCCCGGATATCTCCCACTCTGCTGTAAGGACTCTGACAGACATATGCACGGGCTTGGAGTCTATATTCGAAACACCCTCCCCTTGACTAGAGAAACAAAACTAGAATCGGACGATCAAGACTTTTTGTGCTTTAGATTAACATGCAACATAACATTAGTTACTTTTATTTTCTCTAACGCTCTCCCTAGACTCAGAACTGCACCATAATAAACAAAGTCTCTGACAGCATAGATACAGCACCCCCCTCGATACTAGCGCACAATTTTATGTATGTGGTGACTTCAAGATCCACCACAGAAACTGGCTTGGATTTTCTACTTACACAGACGCAGCTGGTACCACAACACATAGATTCTCTATATCTCATTCCCTATCACAGATGGTCACTTTTCCAACCCGTTTCCCAGACCAGCAAGAACAACACATCACTTCTAGATATTTTTCTGACCACAGTTCCTAATGATTGTGTAACGAATGCCCACAGCCCACTTGGGTAATAATCGTTGAAATCGCCCTAAACTCTAGAGCCAAAACCTAAGAGCAATTGCTCAAAACTACAAGATATTATAAAAAGGCTGACTGGGAGGTCATCAGAGATCTCAGTAGAGACACCCCGTGGTTAAATATCTTTTAACTTCCTGCTGAACAGTGCGCAAATGAGACCACTGAATGGTTCAAAATGGCAATTGAAGCACATGTTCCCACGCAAAAATTTTATAGTAAGCCTCACTCCCCCCAAATGGTTTACTTCTACTTGTGCAGCTGCCATAGCGCAAAGGACAGCATGCGCACCGCAGATTTAACCGACATAAGTCCAGTTCAAACAGAAAGAAGTATATAGAAGCCAGAAGTAACTGTAAGAAAGAAATCGCGACAGCTAAGAGAGAGTTTACTGAAACCACAAAAAAATGCATTGAAGCACAGATATTAGGAACCCACGACTTCTGGAAAATTTACAACAGTGTAGTAAGTAATGGGCAATCAACAATTCCCCCCACTAACCAACAATCATGAGGTTGTTTGTTCTGCAACTGATAAGGCTAACATGCTTGCCAGTCGGTTTGCTTTCAACTCCATACTGGACCTTGCTAACCACCTCCTCCCTGACTTTCCTTTGCGAACAGACGCCACACTAGACGATCTGAAAATCACCCCTTCTTAGGTGCATGCTATCATAAAAAATCTTCACACTTCAAAAGCATGTGGACCTGATCTCATCCCGGCTGTGCTATTAAAAAGGTGCTCGGCCGAAGTAGCTCCAGTTCTCTCCAAACCTTATAACAAATGCTTTAATTAATCTTGCTTTTCGGACTGCTGGAAAATTGCTTCTGTGGTATAAGTTTTCAAGAATTCTGGTACAAAACAACTAAATTATCGCCCCATTAGCCTCCTCCAACTTTTCGTCAAAATATTTTAATCCATAATTAACCAAGCTCTAGTCCATCACCTTACAGATGCTAAACTTCTGACCAACCAACAATATCGATTTAGACAAGCCCGGTCCACAGCAGACATCCTAACTGTAATCTCTGAACGTATATACCATTCACTGAACAAAGCAGTGGAGGGTAGAACGGTAGCTCTAGATATATCTTAGGCTTTTGATAGGGTATGGCATGAAAGTCTTCTCAGGAAAATCAGATCATACAGTATCACTGGAATAATACTTTACATAATTAAATCTTTCTTAGGAGAAAAATCCAGGTTATCCTTGACGGTCGTACATCTAAACAATATGATATAAATGCGGAGGTGCCTCAAGGGTTTATCCTTGGACCTCTATTATTCCTAATATTCATAAATGACCTCCCGGACAAAATTGTCTGTGACATGGGTATATATGCTGATCACACCACGCTCTATAACAGACACGACAGGAAAACAAACGAACACATACCTGAGGGAATGGCAGAAACACTAGCGGATGACCCCCAATCTGTAGGGCTATGGGGACAAAAATGGATGGTCACATTCAATGCTGCCAAGACTAAGCATTTTTTCTTCAATAATTACAAGAAATCTTCTCTACCACCAATAGCAATGGCCGAAGACTCTTTATCTGAAAGTACATCTTTTAAACTCCTCGGCCTAACGTTCACAGGAAACATAAGTTGAAACAATTACATTGAGAGTATTGCCAGGACCGCTGCGAAGAAGGTAGGTTCTCTTTACGGTGCTAGAAAGCTACTAACGCTCAAAAGTATCCCGTACCTCTATAAGGCCACCATTCGCCCATGTATGGAGTATTGTTGTCATATTTGGACTGGTGGATCTGCTACTTGTCTCTTGCTCCTAGATAAGGTTCAAAAGAGAGTCGTCAACCTGATCGGTCTTGAACTGTCATCTCAGTTTTAGGCTCTGTTCCATTGATGAAATGTTGCATCCCTCTGCCTGTTCTACAAGTACTTTAACGATGAATGCTCTGACGAACTGCAAGCACTTGTACCCCTCGACGTAAATACTCCCGACAAGCAGCTAAATCCCACCCCTTCATGGTAGAGATCCCTAGATGTAAGAGAGCCTTCTACTCCAGTAGTTTCTTCCCCAGAACCACTAGACTTTGGAATTCCCTTCCGGGTCCCTGCTTCCCCTTCTATACTGACATGCAGAAGTTCAAGGGTAATGTGAACAGACATCTTGCTGCTAAACTCCCTACATAGTAGCCCTGTGGCTTATGTCCCTGATAGTAGCCGCCTACATCAAAGTGGCAACGTGCTTTGTTTGGGGTGAAAATGTAATTAAAAAAGGCCTTTTCAACCAATTGTGTTTCTTTTGGGTACAAAGCAACCGACCATTAAGAAAATGTTTCAATATATTCGATAATTTTGCATATTTATATATCAGTGTACGTACGTGCTTGGAGAAAGCAAAAATTTATGTATGTAATAAATACCTTTTTGATCGACATATGGTAATTTACTTTCATTTTTACATTGAGATACATATATATACACTGCATGTCAAATTATTAACGAGTTTACATTTTTCTTAATATTTAAAGAACCAGTGAATAAAAATCCATCAGACTGAGAAATTGCTTGCAATACTATTCAGCTACTTCAGTCAAAAAATAAAAGTAGTTAAAGCAGTATTTATGAAACTATGACAGAAGAGCGGAATATTTGTTGCATTCAGTGTGTCAAGTTATTAACGAGGTGGAGAAAAAACACATATACCCATAACTTGTTTATTGAAATAATTTTCAAACATTAGATGAACTAGGAAAAATGCTTAGAACGCAATAACTACACAGCAATTGCTACTTTAACATTATTAGTATGGGATATGCCCTCCTTTTTTATGAATGACTTGTGAAAGACGCTGTGACTTTTATGAAAGACGTTGGTCCATAGAATTAGTCAAATTTGTGATTTACTTAACAGTTATTCCTCGTGATACCTCTTGGAGAGCATCCCATAACTCATCTTTGCTCTTAAATTGGCGTCCACTTGCATAGAGGTGTCGCTTCATGATACTCTAAAGGTTCTCAATTGGGTTAAAATCTGGCGAATTTGCAGGCCACTTCATCTTCTGTAGGCCAGAGAACCCCAGTTGTTGAAAATTTGCTTTTGTTTACTGCATGCGAAAGAAGCATTATCCTGCATAAAAATAATAGTTTTATGAATGTGAACCTTTGTTTCTTTAGCCATGGTTCAAAGTGCTCCTTCAGAAAAGCTATGTAAGTATTTGACGTCATTTTTATGCCTTCTGGGACTTTCCATATGCCAACTAAAGTATCTCCAATAATCTCAGCCCATATCATTATCCCACCACCACCTTGTTGACACCTAAAATGCTGATGACGATTGTAGTGTTATCATAGAACTACTTTCATACGCATAACAAGTAAATCATGGCGTATGAATATTGATGTCAACCGTCTAATACATACGTATTCGACAACATGGCGTAGACCTCTACACACGTACATTCAATCTCTCTTCTTATGTAAATATGTCAATAAAGTTCTACATTAAATAAAACCACAACTTGGTTATCAATTACTTATAACAACAAACATAAACTAACGACATGGTGGCAGCGAAATGGATACTGAACATTTGTAACAATTAAAAAAAAAACTCACTCAGTTTGATTGACTAGTCGCAACCCACAACAGAAAAAAAATTGGCAACATACCAGAAAGGAAAAACATTTCTTTCGCAAAAGAGAAAACTTCGGCAACAGACACGAGAGGAAAAATACGTTTACAAAAGACAAAACCAGGCATGTTAACCAATTTTGATTAATTTACCCACCTGTGCATTTTATAAAATTTTGCTGTCATTCTCGTATATGCTATAAACACGTGTGAATATTTGCACAATAGCAGACATTTTGAATTTTTGTCAACTGTTGTTATCGTATATGTCCCCGTAAACACTTGTGGATTTTCGCACACCGGCAGACATATTGAATTTTCTGTTTATCAAAGAAATGCATAGCCGTTAATAATAATGTCTACCAATGATGACATAGCAGTATCAGAATTTTTGTAGGAATTTTTGACACCCCTAACACGAAACTGCGAATACAATATAAAAATCTCGTAATTTCTCTGTTAAAAGTGGGTTATTTATTTTCTTTATGGATTGTACTTCCAAAATAAACTATTACAGTTGTTTTAAAAGTAATAGAATTTTTTTTTTTTTTTAAACAGTAATGAATTTTCCGAACTCAATATTTTTCAATTTTTAAACTTTAAAAATCTATCAAAATTTTTCTATTGATTCTATTTTTACGATATTTTCAGGGTCAATGTGAAATTTTATGTTCTTTCCAATAAACCGAATATAATATTTTAGACAAACGTTTTTTTTTAAATTCACGCCCCCCCCAAGTGTCACCCATTTTGAAATGTCTATTAAAAAGTTTATAATTAATTTATGTCGCACAAATTGAAGAGAAAGGGTCAATAAATAATATATTCAAATTTAAAACAAAAAAAAATCGCTTATTTAGAAATTTACCTGTAAAGTCCGAAGTTTAAAACCTTATTTTATAAGAACACATTGTTTTTTTTTTTTTGTCTTTTTTTTTGTCTTTTTTTTTTAATGAAACCTTGGTCCTTGCTCCTTTAATTGAAAAAATAATTAGGGCTTGAATTACATTTTTCGAGGAGTTATAAGCTTGAAAAGACAGGGGGTCGAATAATTCACGCCTCTCATTTTGAAATGTCTATTAAAAAGTAAATAATTAATTTATCTTGAATAGTTTTATATATCACAAATTGAAGAGAAAAGGTCAATAAATAATATATTCAAATTTAAAACAAAAAAAAATCGCTTTTTTAGAAATTTACCTGTAAAGTCCGAAGTTTAAAACCTTTTTTTTTTTTAAAAACACATTGTTTTTTTTTTGTTTTTTTTTTTTAAATAAAACCTTGGTCCTTGCTCCTTTAATTGAAAAAAAATTAGGGATTGAATTACATTTTTCGAGGAGTTATAAGCTTGGAAAGATGGGGTGGAATTATTCACTATTTTCACGAAATTTCTGACACTTCATTATTCCGTTTATAGACTGGGAAATGCTAAATCCAGCGGAAACATTTAAACTTTTTAAACAGAGGCTAGAACTATATTTTGCTATAAACAAAATAAAAACCGACCAACAAGTGAATTACATACTGCTAAAGACTAAAGCTAAGGACTAAATAAATTTTACACTTGGAAATTAACAGATGAGGAAAAACGTTCTCCCGACATCATTTTTAATAAATTCTTGGAGCATTTAGAACCTAGAGAAAACTTTAGGATTAACAGACTAAAACTAATGTCTTATAAACAAAAACAAAATGAGACAGTAGACGACTTCGTCAATAGATGTCGTCAACTTACGTTAAAATGCTCACTAACCGACACTGAACAAGAACAGTGAATTATAGAACTAATTATTGCGAGTACCCCAATTGTCGAATTCCAGAAAGAACTACTACGAAAATATAATACGCTAACACTGGATGAAACCATCCGAATTGGTAAAACGTACGAATCAACAAACGCACATATTAAACAGCTTAAAGAGATGTGTGTCATTATCGAGGATGTGAATAGATTGAATAAGACATAACAACCGATCAGCTTCTATATAAATGGCGTCTTTATTTACATCTAACAAACATGAGTACACCGGTAAGGGGCCGTAACTCCAGTCGGTGAAAACTCTTGTTTAGCCCCTCATGCAACATCTTCCCTTTTCTCAATAATAAAAACAGAAGATAAAGACAAACAAAACAAAACAAAAACAAACACAACAAAAAGTCTGATAAGAATTAAAACAGTCTACAAAACACAGTGATCTAGGCATTCCTTGGGCTGACTACCCTCCTACCTAACAGGGATTATTCTGCCCTTTCACTTATGTTGTGAAATCCTTGAATCTCACAGGATCTCTTATTATTCTTCCTGACCGTGTTGTCCGCAACCTTTCCGGAGTTGGTTTTGTTGGGGATGGGGTCGGGTTGAGGTTTTCTCTTATTTCACCTTCATATTGAGGTGGTTCTGAGTTACATATCTCTTCTGTACTCTGCCCTGTATTCTTGGGTAACTCGCTCTGCACTTCATATGGCTGGTGTATTCCTGATGTGAGTGGGGGTGTCTCTGCAGTTTTCTTCAAATCTACTCTATTCCGTCGATATAAGTCCCCATCCACTTTTACATGGTATGATCGCTCATCCAGTCTCCTCCATACAACAGCTTTCCTCCACTCCTTTTGACCATTTATGTGTGGTTTCATCCGTACTACATCTCCAGGATACAATGGTTTAAGTGGTTTTACTTTGTGGTTGAAAGCATGTTCTTGCCTCCTGCGGTCTTGCTTCACTGATTTTCTCAGATTTTTGGGCAATTCTGGCTTGAGTAAATCCTCCCTGGTTGGGAGAAGTGTTTTTGTTCTCCTTAACATCAGCTTCTGAGCTGGTGATAAGAGACCTTTGGCTGGCGTATTCCTGGTATCCAACATTGCTAGGTATGGATCAGCCTTATCGTCCATCGCTTTCCGGAAAAGGTTCTTTGCCATCTTTACCGTAGATTCCACTTTGCCATTTGCCTTGCTATTGTATGGACTGACAGGTGTATGTGTAAAACACCACTTTTCTGCAAAGGTAGAAAATTCCTGGCTACTAAACTGAGGCCCATTATCAGTTACGACCTGGTCTGGTATTCCATGTCGTGCAAAATGGTGTTTAAGTTTAGTTATCACTGTCTTTGCTTGTGTATTGAGAAGATGATCGATTTCCCAGAAGTTGCTCATATAATCAACTGCGCACAGATAGTCTCTATCTGCAAACTTAAAGAGATCTACTCCCACTTTCGCCCAGGGTCTGTCAGGAACTTCATGGACCATTAATGGTTCTGCCGGGTTGGCCACTTCATATTTTCTACATGTGGGGCACTTTGACACATAGTCTTTGATGTCACTGTTCATATTTGGCCAATACAAGCATTCTCTTGCTCTTCTGCAACATCCTTCTACTCCCAGGTGTGTGGAATGCAGCTTTTCTTTCAACACCGCCCGCTGTGTCAGTGGAACCACTACCCGGTTTCCTCTGAAAATTAAACCATCTTGTACCGTCATTTCATTCCGCATGTTAAAATATGGTCTCACCTCTGGGTCAAGATGTATTTTTTCTTCTGGCCATCCTTCCAGAATTACTTGCTGTAACTGCTGCATGCTTCTATCTTCCTTCGTGGCTGAGCGCAGTTCAAGCAGCCTTCTCTCTGTTACAGGAATATATTCTGCTTCCTTGACATCATCTTCATCGTCCATCTCTTCACTGCTCAATGCATAAATGTATGCTCTTGCTAGCGTGTCTGCAAGGAACATTTTCTTACCTGGATGGTACAGAACTGTAGCATCGTAAGCCTGTAGTCGCATCAGCATGTTTTGAAGTCGTTTTGGGCATTTCACCAATTCTTTTTTCATAATCGCCTCCAGTGGCTTATGATCGGTTAGCACTGTTATCTGTCGACCAAACGTATATTGATGAAACCGTTCACATGCGTAGACTACTGCTAGTAGCTCCTTTTCAATCTTTGCATACCGAGTTTCTGTGTCGGTCAGTGCACGGCTGGTATAGGCTAGGGGTTGACTTTCTTGTAGTAGTGCAGCCCCCATGCCCTTCTCACTTGCATCGCATTGGATGACCAAAGATTTGTTGGGGTCATAGTACCTCAACACTGGTGCCTCACTCACTAACTCTTTAATTTTCCCAAAAGCCTCTTCATGGATTTGGGACCATGTCCATGGCACATCTGCCTTCACTAAATTTCGAATTGGGGCCATCACATCAGATATGTGTGGTAGAAATTTTGCCAGGTAATTCACAAATCCAACCAATCGTTGCACTTCTTTCACATCTGTTGGACACGGCATCTCTTTTATGGCTCTTACCTTCCCAGGATCAGGAAGTAAACCATCACTGGTTATTATGTGTCCCAGGAAAGATATAGACGTTTGTCGTAAGTTCAATTTTCCAGCATTCAATCGCATCCCGCGATCACGACATCTCTGCAACAGTTTCCTGAGTTTTAGGTCATGATCAATTGTTGCTTCTTTCATCGTTTTACCCTTCCCAATCACCAGAAGATCATCCGCTTTGTTAACCACCCCCTCCAAATCGGACACATTGTTAAAAAGGGTCTTTTGAAATATCCCTGGAGCTGGAGAAATACCGAAAGGTAAAACCTTCCACCGGAACCTACCGTATGGTGTAGCAAATGTTGTTAAGCGACTGCTGACTTCGTCTAATTTTACATGCCAGAATCCATCTCGTAGATCTAGGGTAGAAAATACCTTGCTATCAGCCAGTTCTGGTAGTAAATCGTCCAGTGTAGGTAACTGAAAATGTTCCCTCTTCAGAGCCTTATTCAGTGGTCTTGGGTCTATACATATCCGCAGGCTTCCATTTTTCTTAGTTACCAGTGCTAACGCACTTACCCATGGTGTTGGGTCGCCCACTGGTTCAATAACATTCTTCTTAACCAGTTTTTCCAACTCGACTTTTAGCTTGTCTTTAAGTGCCACTGGTATTCTCCGTGTTGCTGCAACATTTGGTGTTACTCCTGGATCCACCTGCAAATGTACCTCTCCTGGTAATTGACCCAATTCTTCCTTGAATACATCTCTGAAGTCATTGATAATGCTGTCCGAGTACTGGGTGCTGGATTCATTAATTTGGGAAACTTTGGCGACCATTTTGAATTTGTCGTTATTGATTGTGACGAGTTCCATTTTCTGGATTGCATTTGCTCCCAGTAAAGGATGAAAATCCTCTTTCACAATGACAAACTTAACTGCATATTTCTGTCCAGTTTTGGGGTTTATCATTTTAACTCGAAACTCTCCTAACGGCTTCACTTCTGCTCCATTCCACATGACAAGGGTCTTATTTGAATGTTCCAGTGTTTTTCCCATCACGTGTTTCACATTCAATATGTTCACGGACGCTCCACTATCGAGCTGAAAAGCAATTGGTTTTCCTTTCACCATCATTTCCGCCTTTATCACCTCTTGATTCACAGCATTCACCTTTTCCTTAATCGTTATGTTGTCTACCCGTCCATAGTCTGAACTACTACTGTCGTTTTCCTGGTCCTCATATTGAGTTTTGACAGCCTGTACCTTCCTTTTTCTTGATACTTTGCATTTTGCGGCAAAGTGGTTTTTCCCATTACATTGATAACAGGTCTTGCCAAATGCAGGACATAACTCTTTTCTCGGTCCATGCCGCAGTGCACACGCCCAGCAATCTCTGTCAGTTTGTGCCGATGTCTTTCTCCTCGGTTTAAAATCAACCTTATTCACTCCTTCAGGCCTTAGGATTCTGGACTGGACTGTGGCATTTTCAGACAGCTTACAAATGTCAATACATTTTTGTAAGTCTAACTGTCTTATTCGCAATAATTCAGTTTGCGTCTGTAGGTTGTGTATTCCCAGCACTACCTGATCTCTGACTACTGATGAAACGCAATTGTCACAAAAATTGCACGTTTTTACTAACGTCCGTAGTGCCGTAATAAAGGATTCCACAGTCTCTGATTCTCCTTGCTTTCTAGAATGAAATACGTAACGCTCGTAGGTTTCATTCGTTTCCTCTATAGCGTATTTATCGAATGCCTGAATAATTTCGGTGGGTGTTCTTTCATCCTCAGGTGTTAGAAATTGAAATCCGTAATAAACTTTCAATGCGTCATCTCCCAACGTGTGAAGCAAAAGTGCCGTTTGATACTGTAATGACTGTCTCGTCAAGCACGTAATAATGGCGTAGTTATGCCATTTCAGTTTAAACAACTTCCAGTTCGCCGATAAATTATCTTCCATACATAAGGGCGCTGGTGGTCTTATGCCAGCCACTGGTCTGTTTGTTTCTTCCATGCTTCCATCCGACATTTTTTTTTCTTCCACGTGACGTACGTACGAATTACAATTTTAAACAAGAACAATAAAGTTACTTATCTGTTTCTGCAAATAACTTTCCGCTTCTTATCCTTTTGTACATCTTACTTAGACATATCTTTATCCTACTCGCGGCCACCATGTGTCATTATCGAGGATGTGAATAGATTGAATAAGACATAACGACCGATCAGCTTCTATATAAATGGCGTCTTTGTTTATATCTGACAAACATGAGTACACCGGTAAGGGGCCGTAACTCCAGTCGGTGAAAACTCTTGTTCAGTCCCTCATGCAACAAGATGTTAAACAGTAGGAAGACAATAGAGCCAATACTGACATACAAGCAATTACAAAATATAAACAAAATAGAAAGACAAACAACTGCCTTAATTGCGGAAAAAGTCACGAACGCCGACGTGAAGCATGCCCAGCATTTGGTTCCAAATGCAAAACGTGTGGAAAATATAACCACTGGGCAATAGTATGTTTATATAACAGAAGATCAAGGCCAAGGTCGCAAAACAGAGACCGTGGAAAACAAAAACCATTAAACATGAACCAGACCAAGAAAAAACACTTCATCCAAACTGATATATTATCCAGGAACAACAGCCAGGAACTAAATGAACAATTCGAAAATTTAACTTTTTCCACCATTAACACACCCTCTCAAACACAGAGAGATGAAGCCTTCGCTTATATAAATATAAACTTACCTAATCGAAACGGGACTCACAGACTACGAATTAAAGTCGATACTGGAGCCCAAGGTAATACATTACCAATTTTTACATTCTGTAGAATGTTTCCTGAGAAATTAACCACTGATGGCTTCCCAAAACTAAACAAACAAAGTAAGGACAAAAAAAATAATAGCCTACAATGGAACACCGATAAAGTGCTATGGCAATATCAGTATATCATACAACTACCAAACCTCTGATTGGCACGAAAGCACCTTCTATATAGTAGACGTAAATGGACCAGCAATTCTAGGACTACCATCACTGGAAATACTGAAAATGGTTACTATTCACTGCACAGTGAAAGAACAAAATATAGTCAAACCAATCAACAAAATCGAAAACTTGGTACAGATCTATCCAGATCAATTCGACAAAATAGGGTTTATGCCTGGACATGTCAAGTTAACAACGAGCAAAAACGTACAACCTCACATTGACCCACCAAGAAAACCCCCAATTGCCCTAAAGGACAACATAAAACAGGAACTAGACAAAATGGTCAGCAACGAGATCATTAGAAAAGTCACAGAGCCAACAGACTGGATTTCCAGCCTAGCTTATTCACACAAGAAAGATGGAAGCCTGAGAATCTGTCTAGACCCAAGACGCCTTAACATTGCGCTAAAAAGACCACACCATGCAACCCCTACGGTAGAGGAGCTAATACACCACTTTGCAGGTGTCAAGCTGTTCTCTAAACTTGATGCCAAAGCTGGTTATTGGTCCATACATTTGGATCAGGAATCTCAGCTGCTAACGACATTCCAATCCCCTTTTGGCAGATACTGTTTCCAGGGATTACCATTTGGGTTAAGTGTATCCCAGGACATTTTTCAAATGAAAATGGACCAGATACTCGAACAAGTTGACAGAGCAATTGGAATTACAGACGACATTGTTGTCTATAGTAAAACGGACAAAGAGCATGATAAGATCTTGTACATGCTCATGCAAGTAGCTGCAAAAAATGGTCTTGTGTTTAATTCAGCAAAATGCAAAATAAAATAAAAAATATATCTTTCTTTGGAATGATATATAGTAAAAATAGTGTTAGCCCAGACCCAGAAGAACTTAAAGACTTACAAGACATGCCATATCCAACATGCAAAACAGAACTACAAGGATTCTTTGGCCTTGTCACATATTTATCACCATTCATCCCAAATTTGGCTGACAAGACACATATATTAAGAGGCTTGCTGAAGAAAGACGTACCTTTTCCCTGGGAAGAGCATCACACGGTATGCTTTGAAACACTTAAAACAATACTCACCAAAGACTCCACATTAACATACTTCGACACGAATTAAGTACCAATACTACAAACTGATGCGAGTTTAAAAGGACTTGGAGCAGCATTAATGCAAAACAAAAAAACATATTGCATATGCATCAAAGTCTCTAACAGATGCCGAGTAACGGTATGCATGCATAGAAAGGGAACTTCTAACAATTGTATTAGGTGTCCACAGATATCATGTCTACCTATATGGACGGAAGTTCAAGGTACACACCGATCACAAACCCTTGGTCATGATACTACAGAAACCACTGACCAGTGCACCTCCTAGGCTACAACGAATGATGACCAAATTACAGGGATACCAGATACAAATAGAATACATACCAGGCAAAGAAATGACTGTAGTTGATACACTAAGTCGCCTCCCCAGTACTCAAAACACTGACGTGATCGACTTAGATATTCGAGTTTACTTTGTGAGATTCAGGAGCGAACGCCTGAATGATATAAAAAAGGAAACAAAGGCTGATCCAATACTCAACGAATTACATGAAAGCATAACAACAGGATGGCCATACTCAATTAAGGAAGTACCACCGGCAATTCGGTCATACTGGTCACACAGAGATGAGTTATCTGTCAGTGATGGCATAATCATGAAAGGCTCAAGGATTATCATCCATGAAAACCAGCAGAAAACTATCCTGGACCAACTACATTACAGCCATCAAGGTATCGAAAAGACACGTCTGCAAGCTAGAGATACTGTATACTGGGAGCGAATTAACACTGATATTGAGAACATGATCAAAAAGTGTCCAATATGCTAGGAAAACCTCCCAGCACAACCAAAGGAAATTTACAACCACATGACATCCCTAGCAGAGCATGGGAAGTTGTTGGCACTGACTTGTTCCACTGTAACGACCAGGAATACCTCATAATTGCCGATTATTGTAGTAAATTCCCAATCATACGGAAAATGAATGGCATGGCCACAAGCAATATGGTCATATCAACAATGAAGCAGATATTTTCAGAACATGGTATTCCCACCAGAGTTATTAGTGATAACGAACCACAGTACTCCAGTGAAGCATTTAAAGAATTTGCTCAACAATGGCAATTCGATTATATCACATCATCTCCAAGGTTTCCTAAATCAAATGGTTTTATTGAACGACAGATTCAAACCATAAAAAGAACAATAGTCAAAGCAAAGCAAGCAAGAAGAGATATTAACCTTGCAATGCTGTGTTTAAGAACAACGCCTATCAGTCACAAACTTCCAAGCCCAGCTGAACTTCTAAAGAGTCGCATCATGAAATCGAACCTGATTGCAAAAATCACGAATCACAGATTTCCCAACCGTGACCATATCCACGAAGAACTAAAGCACAGACAGGATATACAAAAAACCTATCACGACAAAACAGCCCATGACTTACCAGCACTTGTCCCTGGACAACACGTACGTATGTGAGATAACCAAACTGGAAAATGGAAACCAGCAACAATTCTCAGCAAATGTACAGAACCTGGATCGTGTTGTATTGTGGTGTGGCCCCCAGGTTGAGAATCGTAGTAGTTCGTAGGACCCCCTTGTTGTGGCACGCAGCAGTTTTAATTACGTCGATCGTTCGTGGTTTCACCTGTTTACTAAGCGGTTGTCATGACAACGAGTTAAGACTAGTGAGTTATCTCACCTTAGACTGGCACTTTTTTCTTATCTTGCCTCTCGTCAACTGTCAAAAAAATGTCATAACAGTGTTGAACCTGGAAACAAATCGGTTGACAACTTAGAACGATCAGCCGTAACTTAAAAACATGCATTAAAGACGTAAGTCACAATTGCGTTTGTTTTTGTATAAAATTATATTTTACAATATTATACATATTTACAATTTAAGCAGCTCGTCTTTTCTTTTGGTGGTTTTGAAGTTCACAGTAATCTGAGGAGGGAAATTACGCTTCGACGATACGGTCTTCAGCGACGCTCTGTTGCCTTTTTTCTCTCCTCTCTCTGCTAGCTCTGTTATCTGTCGCGCGTCTGTTCCTTATATGGTTTTCAGCTCAACTTTCTGACGTCACGCGTCCTAGAGCTAATTTACATATAACCAACAGAATATTTAGGTCTCGGCTTCCACGTGAGTCCTTAGCACGTTTTTGTTTTATTTATTTAGTCGGACGATTACTTCTGCACGTGCCGATAATTCACCTGCCATCAGGAAATTCCATTCATTGTTTTTTTGTTTCGCCGTAGAATTCCGTGCACAATATGCGAATTCCAGTAACCTGAATTATCGTTTTTGTCAACAATTACGATCGTCCGACTTTTTCTATTTACACTGCGAATTCTTTTTCTTTCATTCATACTAGTTGACTATCAACATTCGATGTCCACTTATCAAGTTAATAAAAAGGGATTTTATTTTAACCTTTATGTATCGGTTAACCGCTACATAACAATCGTACATCCTCAAATTGCCAGATGGATCGTCAAAAAGACGTAACAGAATCCATATCAGAGCAGATGGAAGAGCAACCCATAAACATGTTCACTTCAGTGACCAAACCCAATCTCAATCTGTACTCCCTAACACAAGCATCTAGAACCAAATAAACACTAAGAAACACACACCAAACATAACAAGACATGGCCGTGAAATCCATAGGCCAAACAGATTTATCAATAAATATCTGAACAATGTGTACTACTTTTCTTCCTTCTATAAGGGGGATGTAGTGTTATCATAGAACTCCTTTCATATGCATAACAAGTAAATCATTGCGTATGAATATTGATGTCAACCGCCTAATACATACGTATTCGACAACATGGCGTAGACCGCTACACACGTACATTCAATCTCTTTTCTTATGTAAATATGTCAATAAAGTTCTATATTAAATAAAACCACAACTTGGTTATCAATTACTTATAACAACAAACATAAACTAACGACAATGATGTCGTCCATCTAGGACCAATTTATTGCTCCAGCCATCTGAGCCATCAAGAGTGACATACACTTCATCCATGAACAAAACTTTGGAAAAATCCGTTTTCCTGTTGTCCTCTGTCCATTTCAATCGGTTTTGTATGTGATGTTGCTTTAATGGAGACTTTGTCACAGACTTCAGAGATTTTACCATTTCTTTCAGGAGGCGACATCGAGTACTTTTTGAGAGATTCTTCGATCTGGCTTGGTCAAAGACTTCTCGACTTGTTTGCCTAGGGTTCCTAACAACTTCACGTTTAAATGTGGAGTAGTGAACGGCGTGAAACAACTCGATTTACCTTTATTATCCTTCTTACGTACCTTTGGAGGGTCCTTAACAAAGTTCTTCACAGTTTGCTGGTACCTTCCTATCATTTTCGATATTTCGAGGGTAGTCTTACCTTTTGCTAGCTGTTCTGTAATAGTACTCTTTTCAGAACTACTCAAACCACTTTTACAAGCCATTTTATTGACGAAACATAAACTGCCTTGTTAATAATTTGACACCCCAAATACCGTGGATTCAGCAATTACGATGGCAAGTTGATTACATTGCGCAAAACAGTACGAAAATTTCACAGTATGCACAGCTCAGCATTGCCAACGTTTCCGAAATTTTTGATACAAACAACTGGTAAGTTTCTGGAACTTGTAGAAAAATGTTATCTTATTAATAATTTAACGTGCAGTGTATATTGTAATATTGTATATCTATATATATATATATAAATGTAATTCTTGGTTTGTTACAAGTGAATAAAACCATATTTCTACGTTACCAATTTATTTGAAATTTTCAGACAATCCATCTTTAGAGTTGAGGGATGTTTTTATGTTATTAAAATAAATTTACCTCGCGAATTATTAAAATATTAAATAAGATACATATATTTTTTAACCGTTAGTGTGAACCTGCTTTGTTGCTAAAACTGAACTTCCGGTTCGATTCATTTCACAGCCACGAATTGACGAAAAAGAAATAGATTTCATTTTCTGTTTACTCGATAAGTAAAAAAAACAAAACATAATTCATTTGTTTATCCTCCAAATTTTTTAATTTACACATTTTTTCTTTATTATATAAGGCAAAAAAAAAGTTTGTCGCTTGCTTTTTGAGGTTTTTTCTTTTTTGTTTTTCGATATAAGATTGGTTGGTAAAAGTACAGTTTTTTACGGATTGGTAACTTGCTTAAATAATATTAAAGTTTTATTATACGTTTTTTATTCAATTGTAAGGTTAAAATACACCCTCCCCTCCCCATGTTGAGAATGGCTTCATAAATATTAACGTTATTATTACAACACGGATCACTCTCTGCATGAGTACTGTACTTTCACCTAACAATTTAATAAACAAAACATGGTACTTATGCAGAGAAAGTACCATAATAATATAATAATAGAATAATAACGTTATTTAGAAAGCCATTCTTAACATGGGGAGGACGTTTTGTTACTATTCTATACTTTCACCTAACAATTTAATAAACAAAAAATGGTACTTATGCAGAGAAGGTACCGTGCTGAAATAACGCTATTAAGAAAGCCATTCTTAACATGGGAAAGGGAGAGTGTTCTGTAACTATTTTATATTTTCACCTAACAATTTAATAAACAAAAGATAGTACTCATGCAGAGAAGGTACCGTGCTGAAATAATACCGTTATTTAGAAAACTATTCTTAACATGGGGAGGGAGTTTTGCATCTATTCTATACTTTCACCTAACAATTTAATAAACAAAAATAGATAGTACGTATGCATAGAAAATACCGTGCTGAAATAATGTTATTTAGAAAGACATTCTTAACATGGGGATGGTATTTTGTAACTATTCTGTCATTTCACCTAACAATTTAAAAACAAAACATGGTACTTATGCAGAGAAGCTACCCCGCTGAAATAATGACGTTATTATTTAGAAAGCCATTCCTAACATGGGGATAGGGGTGTTTTGTAACTATTCTGGACTTCCACTTAACAATTTAATAAATAAAAGTTAAACTTAAGCAGACAAGGAACAGTACTGAATCATTAACATTATTTAGAAAGCCATTCTTAACATGGGGAGGGAGGATGTTTTCTAACTATTCTGTACTTTCGGTGCTGATGCAGAGAGTGATCTGCGCTATTTTTTAAATCGCATTTCCACGTTTAATTAAAGTTTTATCATATGTTTTTATTCAATTGTAATGTTAAAGTACAGAATAGGTACAAAACCCCCTCCCCATGTTAAGAATGGCTTTTTAAATAATAACGGTATTATTTCAGCAAGGATCACTCTCTGCATGAATACCGATTAACGTTTTGTTCTTTGCTTTTTTACCGTATTTTTTTGTTTTTTTTTTCAAGAAAACCTTTTTTAACAAAGATTGAAAGTGCACGTTTTTTCTTTTTTTTTTACAGAAGTTGTTTTTATATAAGAAAATATGAATGCTTATAAAGAAATTGGGTACTCGTGCACTTATTGATCCGTGTTGAAATAATAACGTTATTATTTAAAAAGCCATTCTTAACATTGGGAGAAGAGGGTGTTTTGTACCTATTCTGTACTTTAACCTTACAATTGAATGAAAACAACGGTAAATTTTTAGATTAGGTCCACCTCCACAATTTTCTTTTAAATGACGACTTTTGAAGGTTTTCGACTATGCTGAATACGGAAATCGCATTGAAATTTTGCAGAAATAAGTAGTTATCGAGATATTAAAAATTTGTATAATGCATTGTAATCTCTGGCAACTGTCTTTTTTACACGCTTGTGCGCGTCATAAACAAATCTACGCGCGTAACAAAGATGGCCGTCAAAGAATACAATGCATAAAACAACTATCTATATCTCGATAACTACTTATTTCTGCAAAATTTCAATGCGATTTCTGTATTCAGCATAGTCGGAAACCTATACAAGTCGTCATTTAAAAGAAAATTGTGGAGGTGGATCTAATCTAAAAAAAATAATAAAATTAAGCTTGGAAATACGATTTCAAAAAATAGCGCGGATCAGTAAGTGTATTAGCACCCATTAATCGACTCACGTGACCTTATTAATAAATATTATCAAAGGCAAGATATGTTACTTTATTACCGAAATGGATAATTTTTTTTTGTTTTTTTAATGCAAAATTTTTATTCAGCTTAAAAAACACAGCGTTTACTGTTATATTTGAAAATGACAAATGGCGGCAGACTGTGTTAACACATTAGGTTTGGGAAAATGAGTTAAAACTAAAAAAAAATTTACAAAATACTGTTAAACCCCCCTGAATACATGTCTGCATATGCCACAGTAACATATATTGAGTGAGTTCCTGACAGTATTTTATATAGTTTTTTAGTTTTAACTCATTTTCCCAAAGTTAATGTGTTCAACAGTCTGCCGCTATTTGTATTTTTCAAATATACAGATAAACACAACATTTTTTCAACCCGATTAAACATTTTACACTAAATAAAAACACTAAAATCTTATCCAGTTAGGTAGAAAAGTGACTTATCTTGCCTTTGATTACATTTATTTGTTATATTTATTTTTCAACAACTTTTTCGTTTCTGTGTTTAGTAATACAAACCCGTTTTATTTACTATAACGTTTAGTCGGCTCGAAGAACAGTGTTTATCAGTGTATTTGAAAAATACAAACGGTGATGGACACTGTTGATGATGTTAAGTTTGAGAAAATGATTTAAAACTAAAAAAACTATACAAAATACTATCAGAAACCCACCGAATATGTCAGCCTATATCACAATAACATATAATCAGTAGATGTCTGACATTGTTTTGTATAGTTTTTAACTGATTTTCTCAAACTTAACGTATTCAACAGAGTCCACGACCATTCGTCTTTTTCAAATACATAGATAAACACTGCGTTTTTGAGCCGATTAAACATTTTACATTAAATAAAAACACTAAAAAATTATCCAGTTAGATAGAAACGTAATTTACCTTACCTTTGCTTTCATTTATTCGTTTTTGAACAACTTTTTCGAATCTGTGTACAGTAACCCCCCCCTTACCGAAATATTAATTAAAAACTCACATTTTTTTAATACAATAAAAAGAAAACTATTTAGCGTTTCAATGGTTTAGCAACTTTCGGCTTAATCCACTAAATGTTGGTCGAACCCAAGCCATGATTGATGGTAACTCCCGAAGATCCGGATCTAATTCTGCAAGAGTACCATATTTTTTTTATTTTCGCCTTTTTTTTTAGTTTTTGGAGTGGATTGCTATACTAAAAATATAAGAAACATGCATTTCCTCTTTTTATTAGAATTTTTCATTACACGAAATTAAGCCACAGTAACGCATGGCAGGGTACAGTTAGTATAAACATAAATATGTCTCTATGTATTGTAGTATTATATATATATATATATATATATATATATATATATATATATATATATATATTCTCACTATGAAAAAAAGCGTAGAAAACACTAAATATTATTTCAACTAGATAATAACTTAACAACATTGTTATCGACTTACTCTGTGCCATGTTAGAAAATATCCTGTCATTTTTTTATGTATGTTATATGATTTTTTTGGATTAAATAAATCTAGATGTTGTCAGGTTAGAAATCATATGTGAATGCAAATACTAAAAATATTGAACTTCATTATTTTTTTACAGATGTTCCTGATTGAACCCTATTTCAATTTTAATGGAGGACCATGATCTTTAAACATTAAGCTGTAAACAGTTAATACATTATTTGGAACACTACAGCGACATTTGTGAGAAAATTGGTACTGGACACTATGAATATTGTAAAATGTGAGGGTGTTCTTGTTTTCACAAATAAACTTTAATGACCAAGAAAATACATCTTTGTGGATATTCTTGTTCTCAAAATAATATTTAGTGAATCATAAAAGGACACACATTGGAGAACTCCGATTGAAGAAAAATTAAACAAAAGAAAAAATATTGAACTTCATTACTTTTTGCAGATGTTCCTTAGTAAACCCTCAATTTCAATGGCGGATCATGATTTTGAAACATTAAGCTGTAAACAGTTATTACTTGATTTCGAACACTACAGCGACATCTGAGAGAAAATTGGTGTTGGACATTAGGAATATTTAAAGTGTGTGGCTATTGCTGTTTTCATAAATAAACTTTAAAGTACCAATATGAGAACTCACACTAGAGAAAATACATTCTTGTGTATATAGCAAATCCTGGGGACATCAACCTGAAAGAACAGTTGGAAATTACTTATATACCATACATTACGACAATATAATCCCTATAGCCACCTACCTTGAAAATGCTGCTGTGAAACCTGATATAGTTATATGGAATAAGTCAGAGAGAGTTGCAACCTTGGTTGAAGTCAGTGTCCCTAATGATAGAGGTCTGAACAGAGGTGAAAGGGAAAAACAGACCAAATATCGTGGTCTCATGTATGATATGAAAAGAAACTGGAATCTTAGGGAGATATCAATCATACCAGTTATCATATGTGCCACAGGGCTTATGAAGAAGAACCTGAAGTCCTACCTAACTAATATTCCTGGTGAACCCAGTGCAAAAGAGATCCAGACAATTGCACTTAAGGGAACTACTAGGGTACTAAAAAAGAGCTCTCAGTTGGTTTCAGTAAAAAGCTGAACAATGTTGGAAGCGTGTTTGGCTGCCCCATACCCAGCGTTACAATCTTCAAAGGAAGAAAATAAAAAAGAAGAGAATTTCGACTGAAGAAAAATAAAACAAAAAAGGGAAATGCCACGTTCTTGTCAAGCATGTGGATATTTTTGTTCTGCAACATCAAAGTTAATTACACATATAAGAATTCACACTAGAGAAAAGCCTCATTCTTGTAAGGTGTGTGAATATTCTTGTTCTAAAAATAAAATTTAGTAGGCCATATGAGAACACACACATCGGAAAAACCACATTCTTGTGAAGTTTGTGGATATTTTTATTCTAACAAATCAAGTTAAGTGAAACATGAAAACTCACACTGTAAACTTGAATGTTCACTAGAACTTCGACTGAAGTAAAAATAAAAGAAAAAGGGGAAAACTGCAATTTTGTCAAGTGTATGAATATTCTTGCTCTACAAAATCACAATAAGTGAAAGATGAGAACTCACACTGGGGAAATATCGCATTCTTCTGAAGTGTGTGGATATTCTTGTTTTAATAAATCAAATTTAGTGATCCATATGTGAACGCACACTGATGTGCTGTATCCTCAAGCCATACAGAGCGTCCCCAGGTTGCGGATAGGGGAAACCCCTCTATTTATAGGGGGTAGCTTTGAATATTAAATCAAAAGCCGCTGACAATGAGGAAATAAAATGAAAATGAATACCAAAAATAATACATACTGGCTGGCCGTCGCCCAGGATAAAAAGGGTCCCTTACCTCGTTCACACACCAGACGAGAAAAGGTATTTGAAGGTGTGAACCCTATTACCTCAGATAATGGCACTACCATGACAGAGGTCCACTTGGATCAGCCAACAGATCGTGAATTAGATCCTGGCCCCAAACCATCATGTGCAACTACAAGAAAAGGAAACAGAAGAGGCCTAAAAACCCGACCCTGGACAGTTGCACAAAAGAAGGTATTATTATATTGCTACCATTATTCAAAGTTTGAAAAATGGAGCAGAACGTCGAATGAGATCCTACAAGAGAAAATCAAGAATTCTGACCTCCCTGAAGACAAAAAGCAGACAACAGTTGCAAAACTGCGATTCCTTGTATCACAAATGACGAGATACATAACAGAAGAAGACGAAAATAATATAAAGCATAAAGCCCTAAAAGATGCTGAATATGATTACCTCCCTATTCAGGAAGAGGAGACTGAAAAAAGACTAAAGTCCAGATGGAGTAAGGATGAAAAGTGGACTTTAATTTGGGCCATTGAATATGCCAAGAGCAAATGTGTAAAACAAAAGCAAAGGACAGAAACCTGGAGGGAAATCTTCTTCTATTTCTGTCCATGGAAGAAGAATGTCCCACGGATAATTTAACCTCTACAAAAATATAATATTTTAAAAGAACGAGTGTTTAATGAGGAAGAACTAAAATACATGAGAGATGAAATAACAGTCCTAATAAGCACACAGGCTAACCCACTAGAGAAACCTATTCTGTATCCCACCAAATTAAATGAGACCGCAAATGTGAGCCTGCAACACCACCACCTTAGATCAGTGCAACAGTTGTCGGTAGCTACCCAACAGATAACCCTTACAGCACAAAGTCCAACAGAAGTGCATCACTCTATATCGGGAACTCAAATGCCTACAGAATCCTCTACACCAGCTCACTCTCACTATAAAGCAGGTAACACATCTGCATTTTCATCAACGTGTGAAATAACTCCTTCACCAGGAAAAACTCCACCTTGTGTTTTGCTTCCAGAACCAGATGATGAGCAATTGGAAATAGAAGAGGAACTCTGTAACACAATAGAAAAAGTCAACAATATGAGCATGGAAGAAAGGCCTAGGTTACCTAAAATACAAGCCTCAAGATTCTTTAAGTCATTGATCATCAAAGTCAATATTGCTCTTATAAGGCTTGTTCCAGAAGAAATAGACCTCAGGCAGCTAAATAACATCACATTTGCAGCTGGGCTGTACATTAGCAACAAAATACTTCCTCTGAATAAACACCAAAATAGAAATAAAATACCTAATGTAACCAAAGCAACACCAAAATGGAAAGCCAAGCTGATAAAAAAAATAAACACCTGTAGAAAGGAACTTAGCCAATTAAAGCAGTTCATGAATAATCCCACAGTGGAAGGTAGACTCAGAAACATCGTCAAAAAAATCTGTGCGAAATTTAAAACAAATTGTAAAAATATCAGAAGCATAGTGAAGGAACTGGAAGGCAAAATACCAGCCATTGCCCAAAGAATTAAACATCGCATGGCAAAGATTCATGCAAAGACACAGAATAAGCTTTTTGCAAACAATCCCAGAACTTTCTACAGGAATCTAATAAGAGAGGAAATTAAAATCCAAGATCCCCCATGTAAACAGGAATTAGACGATTACTGGAGACCCTTATTTGAAAAAGAGGAAGTACATAACGAAGAGGCCCAGTGGATCGGGGATATTATCAATGCAAACAAAAATAAAAGAGAAATGCCAGAGCCAGAAATAACGCAAGATAAGATAAGATCAAAGCTGGCACGAGCTTCAAATCACAAGAAACCTGGCATCGACAACATATCAAACTTCTGGTTAAAACAGCTAACAGCATTGCGTGATCATTATAGCAGATGTTTCACCAGAATGTTGAAAGCTTATGAAGCGACACCATCATGGCTATTAAAAGGCGATACAAGCTTAATAGTTAAAAGCACAGAAACCAAAAACCCTAGAAAATATCGCCCAATATGCTGCCTAACCACGACTTACAAGCTGTTCACTGGATTAATAGCTGACAGCATATATGACCATCTTTCATCCGGTGATTATCTTGAGGAGGAACAAACAGGATGTAGGAAAAACTGCCTGGGCACCAAAGATCAATTGCTCATTAATAAGACCATTTTGGAAGATTGCAGGAAAAGAAAAAGAAATCTAAATATGGCATGGATAGATTATCAGAAAGCATTTGATAGTGTACCCCATTCGTGGATACTAAAATGCCTTGAATTATATAAAATCCACCCGACCATACGAGAAATTTTAGCTGCCCAAATGAAGGAGTGGCAAACATCCATTACCTTAAACCATAACGGGGGAAAGATATCCATCCCAAATATAAGAATAAAAAAAGGTATCTTCCAAGGAGACAGTTTATCTCCTCTACTATTTTGCCTGTCAATTGATCCTCTAAGTAAGCTTCTAAAGAACTACCAAGGTGCTTATAATCTAAGCTACAGCCGCCAAAGAGAATCCTCCAAGTTAATAAACCATTTATTTTTCATGGATGATCTTAAGCTTTATGCTAGCTCGGATAAGGATTTAGATAATCTACTGAAAATTGTCCACAGTTTTTCTAATGACATCAAAATGAAGCTCGGACTGGATAAGTGTGCTATGTGTACTTTGAAAGCTGGCAAGAAGATATCTACTGAAAATATACAGCACGATGAAAATAGTGTAATCAGAGAACTGGATGAACAGGAAACATACAAATACCTCGGCATTGATGAAAATGAGTCCATCCAGCATTCAAAGATGAGAGAGAAACTAAGCCAAGAATATTTACGCCGGGTAAGAAAAATCTGCAAAACTGAAATCACAAACAAGAACAAAATTACGGCAATTAACCAACTTGCCATGCCAGTACTAACATATAGTTTTGGCATTATTGACTGGCCTCAAAAAGACATAAATTGGCTTGACACAAAGACAAGGAAAATGCTAACCTTGTGCCGAGTTATTTATCGAAATCAGTGCATGCCTCGTTTGTACCTACCCAGGCGAGAAGGAGGTATGGGACTCTCGGAAGTCAATCATTGAAGTGAATAGTACCAGTAAGTAAAGAATTGCCTTTTAGAAAGGTTTTATTAACTGTAAAATACACGTACGCTCTTGAAAGGATCGAGCGGGAAAATGAAACAGAGGGCGCTTTTATTATGAATGTCAATCCCAAGGGGGATAACTCTTAACAACAAATTAAATCATAACATTTTCCCCGTCCTAAAGTATTCAAGTAAGGGGTAATTAATTATAGACAATTTTTTTTTTTTTTTTTTTTACAATCACATAAGAATCATTTTATTTACAAATAACATATGAACCCAAACTGCAGTTTTTTCAGTATTTAGTCACAAAATCCTTATATTTACTAGGGAATTGTCGAACTCGGGACGACCTCCGCACAGATTGGCAGGAATGCTGATTTTCAGTATTATTTTTTAGTGAAATCTGATTTTCTTCAAGATCAGACGATTGATTTTTGTCTTCCTCATGACCAATGTTTTCATTAGTAGAAGGTTCAAATAAAGTCTCTGAAGTAGTAGGATTATTATTAGAGTTTTCTTCATTTGATGAGTTTGGAGCTAAGTCTCGAACGTTGACAGTGGTTTCAGTACCAGAAGGTAGTTGAACATAAGCGTAGTGGGGGTTGACATCTATTAGGGTGGCAGGCGTTACAGGAGGGTCATGTTTACTTGTTTTAGTGTGGTTTCTAATATATATTGGGCCTGGTTTAACCCAAGAAGGAATTGAAATTCCGGAAGCAGATTTACGACTATATTTAAATAGTCTATCATGGGGAGTCATATTAGTGACAGTACAAAGTAATGATCTAATTGAATGAAGTGCGTCCGGTAGTATGTCTTCCCAATAAGGTAGTTTCATTTGATTAGAATGTAATGTTGTTTGAATGGCCTTCCATAAGGTACCGTTGAGTTTTTCAATCTGTCCATTACCTTCAGGATGATACCTACTTGTTTTAGAAGTAGCAATTCCTTTTTTGTGTAAAAAATCCTTTATTTCTCTTGCTAAGAAATCAGAAGCACGGTCAGTATGTATCATGTCAGGCAAACCAAAAATTGAAAAGAGTTTGTTTAGACAGTGGATAATGGTTTTGCTTGTCATATCTCTGCAAGGAAAAGCGAAAGGAAAACGGGAATACTCATCAATTAGAGTAAGTAGATATTTGTTGCCATGTATAGAAGTAGGTAGAGGGCCTTTAAAATCAAGATTTAATCGTTGAAAAGGTAATATGGCTTGAATGAGAGTCCCTCCATTGGTATTGGCGAATTTGGGTTTCAGTAATTGACAGGATGAGCAAGAGTCAGTAATATTCTTAATTTGATCCAAAGTAAAAGGGAGGTTCCTCGTTCTTATAAAATGGCTTAATCTTGAAACACCAGGATGACATAATTGTTTATGTAAATCACGAAGATCTTGTAGATTGTAAGTAAGAGCAGAGATGCGAGAGAATGTGTCAGCAGCAATATTTTCAGGTCCAGGTCGATAAACTATAGTGAAATTGTATTGGGATAATTCTATACGCCAACGACATATTTTGTCATTCTTAATTTTAGATTTTCTTTTATTGTCGAATATGAAGCTGATGCTCTTCTGATCTGTGATGACTTTAAAGTGCCTGCCGAGTAGAAAATGTCGCCACTTACGGAGAGCTTCTACAATAGCGGCTGCCTCTTTTTCTACTGCATGGTGCTTAATTTCGTTAGTATTGAGAGTTCTTGAAAAAAATGCAATAGGACGACCTTCTTGATTTAGTGTTGCAGCAATGCAATAGTTACTAGCGTCCGTTTCTACTTCAAATTCTTTATTTGGATCGACCGTTATTAAAGTGGCGTCTTTTAGATCATTTTTCAATGTTTGAAAAGATTTTAATACAGATGGAGGTAGTGGAAATTCTTCGTTTTGATTTAGTAATAAAATTTTATCAGAAAATTTTTTAATGAATTTGCAGTAATAGGAAAACATTCCAACTATTCTTTTTTGAGATTTAAGATTCAGCGGAGGTGGCATTTCGAGTAATGGTTGTAGTCTTTGATAATCGGGAGCTATTTGATTATTTTCTATGGTGTAGCCGAGTAGAATAATAGAACTAGAAGAAATTATGCTTTTATTTTCATTTAAAGTGATGTTATATTGTTTAGCAATTTTGTAGAATTTTTGAAGATTGTAATCGTGTTCTTCTTGATTTTTCCCACATATAGTTACGTTATCAACATACACAAAGGTATCGGTTAGATTTTCTTTTTCTATAATATAGTCTATGCTCCTCTGGAAAGCACTTACTCCATTGGTGACGCCAAAAGAAAGACGAGTAAATTGAAAAAGTTTGCCACTTACTTCAAACGCAGTGAATTTACGATCAGCATGATTTATAGGTATTTGGTGATAAGCAGATTTTAGGTCGAGAGTAGAGAAGATGTTATATTGAGCGATGTCGTCTACCATCTTATTGATATTAGGCATTGGGTAAGCGTCTAGTTCCGTGAATCTATTGATGGTATCGCTGTAGTCGACTACCATTCTTTTCTTATGATTCTCATTCGAAGTTACAAGAACCTGCGCTCGCCACGGAGATATCGAAGGTTCAATTATGCCTTCTTTCAACATTCTAGCAGTCTCTTCTTTTATGAATTTGTTGGCGGCAAAAGTGTAACGTCGGGATTTTGTCGCAATAGGAGTAGTATGAGGAGAAAGATTAGAAAAGAGAGGAGGGGGTGGAACGTTTATGGTAGGAAAAAAATTATTCGTGTTTATAGCTCCAATTATAAGTTTGTCTCTAGGACCGTCGAATTTAAGTGTTACTTTTTTATATTTTTTAAAAATATCTTTTCCGATTATTAAATCAATGAAAAGGTTTTCAATGATTTCAATTGTTATTCCAGAATGGGTTTTATCTTTCAGTATTAAATCCACGACAGCTTCGCCAGTTATTTTAGCATGTTGATCGGAAGCAGCCAGAGCTATAGTTTTGTTTTTAGGTATTGTGAAGAGTTTAAGTTTTTTAGCAGTATTTTCATTAATGAATGTTTTTACACTGCCGGAGTCCACCATAGCGTTCACGAAGTGCCCGTTAATTTGGCATTGAGTGAATGTGACATCTTTGGAGTTAGTTCCTAGTCAGGATAGAGAAGGTGAGGGGTAGTCAGAGTCGTCATAAAGAACATCAGTATGAGTGTTAGAAATAGAAGATTTACACACTTTAGCCCAATGACCATTTTTTTTGCAGTTTTTACATTCGGCGTTTCGTGCAGGACATAAATATCGAGGATGACGTGATTTTCCACAGAAAAAAACAAACCCCTTTTGGATGCATATTTTCTTTAGTCACAGCTATACGATTGTAGCCCGAAGGATTATTTGTAGCTGCTACAGTAAAGTTATTTGCGTAGCTTATCGAATGCTTTTCTGCTTGTTCAAGAGATCTGGCCGTGGCATATGTGTCTTGTAAAGTCAGGATGGGTTTTTCTAACAGTCGTTGTCGGATGGACGAAGAAGAAATTCCGCCGATGAAAGCTTCCCGAATGTATTGATTTTTGTTTTCTTCAGCAGAAACCGCTTCGAAGTTACATGTTTTGGCAAGCATTTCCAATTGTAGTATGAAGGCATCTATATTTTGTGTTGTTTGTTGCTTCGTCGTCATCAATCGATATCTATTATAAACAATATTTTCAGGTTTTAAATAAGCGGCGTCCAATGTTCTTAATGCACTATCGTAGTCGGTTTTATCGCTTATTAAATCGAAAACAGAGGCTGAAATACAATTGATCAAGACAAAGAAATTATCTGAAGTGTTTTCGATTAATCCGTTATTATGTGAGCGGATATAATTCTGGAGGGTTAATTTCCAATGCCTATAGGATTTTTCGGAATTAGGGCATGTAGGTTCCACCTCGAATCTGTCGGGACGTAAGATTCGATCCATTATTTTTTTTTTTTTTTTTTTTTACAGTTAATAAAATTGAAGTGAATAGTACCAGTAAGTAAAGAATTGCCTTTTAGAAAGGTTTTATTAACTGTAAAATACACGTACGCTCTTGAAAGGATCGAGCGGGAAAATGAAACAGAGGGCGCTTTTATTATGAATGTCAATCCCAAGGGGGATAACTCTTAACAACAAATTAAATCATAACAATCATCAACACAGGGCCACAATCGTCAGCATAGGTCAGTACATAATAAGTTCCTGTAACCCCAAGCTTATGAAAATTAAAGACCATTATCAGAATCGAGCAAGTAGCACAACATCTATAACACAACTTGCCACTCATTTTGGAAAAGATTGCCTTACAAATGATACTGAGAACCCAAACAAGCCTGCCACTGACATAGCCCAGAAAAGTCGGGAAAAATACACTAGCCAGTTCCATAGTGTTAAAACAGAAGAATGGACCAACCATAAACGGGCAAAATACCTACCGACTGAACTATCCCAAGAATATATTGATAGGGATGGTTCCCTGGACTGGCTCAAAAGAGGATCCCTCCATTACGACCAAGAGAGGTTGATATTGGCTGCACAAGACCAGGGCCTCATGACAAACGCCTTCAAAAAGATGTGTGGTCTAAGCAACAATAATAAATGCAGGTTCTGTAGCACTGAGGTTGAGAGTGTGGGCCACCTGATTTCTGGTTTCAAAGTCCTACTTGGAGATGGTTATTATACAGATCGCCATAACGGAGTTTGCAAATACCTTCACTGGAAGATATGTAAGAAACTCAACATTCAGTGTAGTAAAAACTCCTGGGAACATATACCCGAACGAACAGTTGGGAATGACAACTACACTATTCACTATGACTACATAATCCCTACTGCTACATATCTTGAAAACGCAGCTGTTAACCCAGATATAGTGATTTGGGACAGAGCAAACAAAAAAGCGACCGTAATAGAGGTCAGTGTACCCAATGATACAGGGCTTAACAGAGCTGAGAGGGAAAAGATTACAAAGTATCAAGGACTTATGTATGATATGAAACGAAATTGGAAATTAAAAGACGTTTCAATTATACCAGTCATCATAGGTGCAACCGGGCTTATGAAAAAGAACTTTAAAAAGTACATAGCAAGCATACCCGGTGAACCAAGTTCAAGTGAAATACAAACGATTGCACTGAAAGGGACGGCTAGAATCCTGAAAAGATCTCTTGGTTGGACTCACTAAAATAGGGGTAAATGTCAGACATCTGGTTGGATGTCCCATCCACTAGAAGAAAAAGTTTAAGAAAAATGAAAAAAAAAAAGGGAGAACTGTTGTGCTGTATCCTCACTGTTGTGCTGTATCCTCACTGTTGTGCTGTATCCTCAAGCCATACACTGTTGTACTGTATCCTCACTGTTGTGCTGTATCCTCACTGTTGTGCTGTATCCTCAAGCCATACACTGTTGTGCTGTATCCTCAAGCCATACACTGTTGTGCTGTATCCTCAAGCCATACAGAGCGTCCCCAGGTTGCGGATAGGGGAAACCCCTCTATTTATAGGGGGTAGCTTTAAATATTAAATCAAAAGCCGCTGACAATGAGGAAATAAAATGAAAATGAATACCAAAAATAATACATACTGGCTGGCCGTCGCCCAGGATAAAAAGGGTCCCTTACCTCGTTCACACACCAGACGAGAAAAGGTATTTGAAGGTGTGAACCCTATTACCTCAGATAATGGCACTACCATGACAGAGGTCCACTTGGATCAGCCAACAGATCGTGAATTAGATCCTGGCCCCAAACCATCATGTGCAACTACAAGAAAAGGAAACAGAAGAGGCCTAAAAACCCGACCCTGGACAGTTGCACAAAAGAAGGTATTATTATATTGCTACCATTATTCAAAGTTTGAAAAATGGAGCAGAACGTCGAATGAGATCCTACAAGAGAAAATTAAGAATTCTGACCTCCCTGAAGACAAAAAGCAGACAACAGTTGCAAAACTGCGATTCCTTGTATCACAAATGACGAGATACATAACAGAAGAAGACGAAAATAATATAAAGCATAAAGCCCTAAAAGATGCTGAATATGATTACCTCCCTATTCAGGAAGAGGAGATTGAAAAAAGACTGAAGTCCAGATGGTCATATATGGACTTTAATTTGGGCCATTGAATACGCTAAGAGCAAATGTGTAAAACAAAAGCAAAGGACAGAAACCTGGAGGGAAATCTTCTTCTATTTCTGTCCATGGAAGAAGAATGTCCCACGGAGTAATTTAACCTCTACAAAAATATAATATTTTAAAAGAACGAGTGTTTAATGAGGAAGAACTAAAATACATGAGAGATGAAATAACAGTCCTAATAAGCACACAGGCTAACCCACTAGAGAAACCTATTCTGTATCCCACCAAATTAAATGAGACCGCAAATGTGAGCCTGCAACACCACCACCTTAGATCCTGAGCCTGCAACACCACCACCTTAGATCAGTGCAACAGATAACCCTTACAGCACAAAGTCCAACAGAAGTGCATCACTCTATATCAGGAACTCAAATACCTACAGAATCCTCTATACCAGCTCACTTTCACTATAAAGCAGGTAACACATCTGCATTTCCATCAACGTGTGAAATAACTCCTTCACCAGGAAAAACTCCACCTTGTGTTTTGCTTCCAGAACCAGATGATGAGCAATTGGAAATAGAAGAGGAACTCTGTAACACAATAGAAAAAGTCAACAATATGAGCATGGAAGAAAGGCCTAGGTTACCTAAAATACAAGCCTCAAGATTCTTTAAGTCATTGATCATCAAAGTCAATATTGCTCTTATAAGGCTTGTTCCAGAAGAAATAGACCTCAGGCAGCTAAATAACGTTACATATGCAGCTGGGCTGTACATTAGCAACAAAATACTTCCTCTGAATAAACACCAAAATAGAAATAAAACACCTAATGTAACCAAAGCAACACCAAAATGGAAAGCCAAGCTGATAAAAAAAATAAACACCTGTAGAAAGGAACTTAGCCAATTAAAGCAGTTCATGAATAATCCCACAGTGGAAGGTAGACTCAGAAACATCGTCAAAAGAATCTGTGCGAAATTTAAAACAAATTGTAAAAATATCAGAAGCATAGTGAAGGAACTGGAAGGCAAAATACCAGCCATTGCCCAAAGAATTAAACATCGCATGGCAAAGATTCATGCAAAGACACAGAATAAGCTTTTTTCAAACAATCCTAGAACTTTCTACAGGAATCTAATAAGAGAGGAAATTAAAATCCAAGATCCCCCATGTAAACAGGAATTAGACAATTACTGGAGACCCTTATTTGAAAAAGAGGAAGTACATAACGAAGAGGCCCAGTGGATCGGGGATATTATCAATGCAAACAAAAATAAAAGAGAAATGCCAGAGCCAGAAATAACGCAAGATAAGATAAGATCAAAGCTGGCACGAGCTTCAAATCACAAGAAACCTGGCATCGACAACATATCAAACTTCTGGTTAAAACAGCTAACAGCATTGCGTGATCATTATAGCAGATGTTTCACCAGAATGTTGAAAGCTTATGAAGCGACACCATCATGGCTATTAAAAGGCGATACAAGCTTAATAGTTAAAAGCACAGAAACCAAAAACCCTAGAAAATATCGCCCAATATGCTGCCTAACCACGACTTACAAGCTGTTCACTGGATTAATAGCTGACAGCATATATGACCATCTTTCATCCGGTGATTATCTTGAGGAGGAACAAACAGGATGTAGGAAAAACTGCCTGGGCACCAAAGATCAATTGCTCATTAATAAGACCATTTTGGAAGATTGCAGGAAAAGAAAAAGAAATCTAAATATGGCATGGATAGATTATCAGAAAGCATTTGATAGTGTACCCCATTCGTGGATACTAAAATGCCTTGAATTATATAAAATCCACCCGACCATACGAGAAATTTTAGCTGCCCAAATGAAGGAGTGGCAAACATCCATTACCTTAAACCATAACGGGGGAAAGATATCCATCCCAAATATAAGAATAAAAAAAGGTATCTTCCAAGGAGACAGTTTATCTCCTCTACTATTTTGCCTGTCAATTGATCCTCTAAGTAAGCTTCTAAAGAACTACCAAGGTGCTTATAATCTAAGCTACAGCCGCCAAAGAGAATCCTCCAAGTTAATAAACCATTTATTTTTCATGGATGATCTTAAGCTTTATGCTAGCTCGGATAAGGATTTAGATAATCTACTGAAAATTGTCCACAGTTTTTCTAATGACATCAAAATGAAGCTCGGACTGGATAAGTGTGCTATGTGTACTTTGAAAGCTGGCAAGAAGATATCTACTGAAAATATACAGCACGATGAAAATAGTGTAATCAGAGAACTGGATGAACAGGAAACATACAAATACCTCGGCATTGATGAAAATGAGTCCATCCAGCATTCAAAGATGAGAGAGAAACTAAGCCAAGAATATCTACGCCGGGTAAGAAAAATCTGCAAAACTGAAATCACAAACAAGAACAAAATTACGGCAATTAACCAACTTGCCATGCCAGTACTAACATATAGTTTTGGCATTATTGACTGGCCTCAAAAAGACATAAATTGGCTTGACACAAAGACAAGGAAAATGCTAACCTTGTGCCGAGTTATTTATCGAAATCAGTGCATGCCTCGTTTGTACCTACCCAGGCGAGAAGGAGGTATGGGACTCTCGGAAGTCAATCATTGAAGTGAATAGTACCAGTAAGTAAAGAATTGCCTTTTAGAAAGGTTTTATTAACTGTAAAATACACGTACGCTCTTGAAAGGATCGAGCGGGAAAATGAAACAGAGGGCGCTTTTATTATGAATGTCAATCCCAAGGGGGATAACTCTTAACAACAAATTAAATCATAACATTTTCCCCGTCCTAAAGTATTCAAGTAAGGGGTAATTAATTATAGACAATTTTTTTTTTTTTTTTTTTTTACAATCACATAAGAATCATTTTATTTACAAATAACATATGAACCCAAACTGCAGTTTTTTCAGTATTTAGTCACAAAATCCTTATATTTACTAGGGAATTGTCGAACTCGGGACGACCTCCGCACAGATTGGCAGGAATGCTGATTTTCAGTATTATTTTTTAGTGAAATCTGATTTTCTTCAAGATCAGACGATTGATTTTTGTCTTCCTCATGACCAATGTTTTCATTAGTAGAAGGTTCAAATAAAGTCTCTGAAGTAGTAGAATTATTATTAGAGTTTTCTTCATTTGATGAGTTTGGAGCTAAGTCTCGAACGTTGACAGTGGTTTCAGTACCAGAAGGTAGTTGAACATAAGCGTAGTGGGGGTTGACATCTATTAGGGTGGCAGGCGTTACAGGAGGGTCATGTTTACTTGTTTTAGTGTGGTTTCTAATATATATTGGGCCTGGTTTAACCCAAGAAGGAATTGAAATTCCGGAAGCAGATTTACGACTATATTTAAATAGTCTATCATGGGGAGTCATATTAGTGGCAGTACAAAGTAATGATCTAATTGAATGAAGTGCGTCCGGTAGTATGTCTTCCCAATAAGGTAGTTTCATTTGATTAGAATGTAATGTTGTTTGAATGGCCTTCCATAAGGTACCGTTGAGTTTTTCAATCTGTCCATTACCTTCAGGATGATACCTACTTGTTTTAGAAGTAGCAATTCCTTTTTTGTGTAAAAAATCCTTTATTTCTCTTGCTAAGAAATCAGAAGCACGGTCAGTATGTATCATGTCAGGCAAACCAAAAATTGAAAAGAGTTTGTTTAGACAGTGGATAATGGTTTTGCTTGTCATATCTCTGCAAGGAAAAGCGAAAGGAAAACGGGAATACTCATCAATTAGAGTAAGTAGATATTTGTTGCCATGTATAGAAGTAGGTAGAGGGCCTTTAAAATCAAGATTTAATCGTTGAAAAGGTAATATGGCTTGAATGAGAGTCCCTCCATTGGTATTGGCGAATTTGGGTTTCAGTAATTGACAGGATGAGCAAGAGTCAGTAATATTCTTAATTTGATCCAAAGTAAAAGGGAGGTTCCTCGTTCTTATAAAATGGCTTAATCTTGAAACACCAGGATGACATAATTGTTTATGTAAATCACGAAGATCTTGTAGATTGTAAGTAAGAGCAGAGATGCGAGAGAATGTGTCAGCAGCAATATTTTCAGGTCCAGGTCGATAAACTATAGTGAAATTGTATTGGGATAATTCTATACGCCAACGACATATTTTGTCATTCTTAATTTTAGATTTTCTTTTATTGTCGAATATGAAGCTGATGCTCTTCTGATCTGTGATGACTTTAAAGTGCCTGCCGAGTAGAAAATGTCGCCACTTACGGAGAGCTTCTACAATAGCGGCTGCCTCTTTTTCTACTGCATGGTGCTTAATTTCGTTAGTATTGAGAGTTCTTGAAAAAAATGCAATAGGACGACCTTCTTGATTTAGTGTTGCAGCAATGCAATAGTTACTAGCGTCCGTTTCTACTTCAAATTCTTTATTTGGATCGACCGTTATTAAAGTGGCGTCTTTTAGATCATTTTTCAATGTTTGAAAAGATTTTAATACAGATGGAGGTAGTGGAAATTCTTCGTTTTGATTTAGTAATAAAATTTTATCAGAAAATTTTTTAATGAATTTGCAGTAATAGGAAAACATTCCAACTATTCTTTTTTGAGATTTAAGATTCAGCGGAGGTGGCATTTCGAGTAATGGTTGTAGTCTTTGATAATCGGGAGCTATTTGATTATTTTCTATGGTGTAGCCGAGTAGAATAATAGAACTAGAAGAAATTATGCTTTTATTTTCATTTAAAGTGATGTTATATTGTTTAGCAATTTTGTAGAATTTTTGAAGATTGTAATCGTGTTCTTCTTGATTTTTCCCACATATAGTTACGTTATCAACATACACAAAGGTATCGGTTAGATTTTCTTTTTCTATAATATAGTCTATGCTCCTCTGGAAAGCACTTACTCCATTGGTGACGCCAAAAGAAAGACGAGTAAATTGAAAAAGTTTGCCACTTACTTCAAACGCAGTGAATTTACGATCAGCATGATTTATAGGTATTTGGTGATAAGCAGATTTTAGGTCGAGAGTAGAGAAGATGTTATATTGAGCGATGTCGTCTACCATCTTATTGATATTAGGCATTGGGTAAGCGTCTAGTTCCGTGAATCTATTGATGGTATCGCTGTAGTCGACTACCATTCTTTTCTTATGATTCTCATTCGAAGTTACAAGAACCTGCGCTCGCCACGGAGATATCGAAGGTTCAATTATGCCTTCTTTCAACATTCTAGCAGTCTCTTCTTTTATGAATTTGTTGGCGGCAAAAGTGTAACGTCGGGATTTTGTCGCAATAGGAGTAGTATGAGGAGAAAGATTAGAAAAGAGAGGAGGGGGTGGAACGTTTATGGTAGGAAAAAAATTATTCGTGTTTATAGCTCCAATTATAAGTTTGTCTCTAGGACCGTCGAATTTAAGTGTTACTTTTTTATATTTTTTAAAAATATCTTTTCCGATTATTAAATCAATGAAAAGGTTTTCAATGATTTCAATTGTTATTCCAGAATGGGTTTTATCTTTCAGTATTAAATCCACGACAGCTTCGCCAGTTATTTTAGCATGTTGATCGGAAGCAGCCAGAGCTATAGTTTTGTTTTTAGGTATTGTGAAGAGTTTAAGTTTTTTAGCAGTATTTTCATTAATGAATGTTTTTACACTGCCGGAGTCCACCATAGCGTTCACGAAGTGCCCGTTAATTTGGCATTGAGTGAATGTGACATCTTTGGAGTTAGTTCCTAGTCAGGATAGAGAAGGTGAGGGGTAGTCAGAGTCGTCATAAAGAACATCAGTATGAGTGTTAGAAATAGAAGATTTACACACTTTAGCCCAATGACCATTTTTTTTGCAGTTTTTACATTCGGCGTTTCGTGCAGGACATAAATATCGAGGATGACGTGATTTTCCACAGAAAAAACAAACCCCTTTTGGATGCATATTTTCTTTAGTCACAGCTATACGATTGTAGCCCGAAGGATTATTTGTAGCTGCTACAGTAAAGTTATTTGCGTAGCTTATCGAATGCTTTTCTGCTTGTTCAAGAGATCTGGCCGTGGCATATGTGTCTTGTAAAGTCAGGATGGGTTTTTCTAACAGTCGTTGTCGGATGGACGAAGAAGAAATTCCGCCGATGAAAGCTTCCCGAATGTATTGATTTTTGTTTTCTTCAGCAGAAACCGCTTCGAAGTTACATGTTTTGGCAAGCATTTCCAATTGTAGTATGAAGGCATCTATATTTTGTGTTGTTTGTTGCTTCGTCGTCATCAATCGATATCTATTATAAACAATATTTTCAGGTTTTAAATAAGCGGCGTCCAATGTTCTTAATGCACTATCGTAGTCGGTTTTATCGCTTATTAAATCGAAAACAGAGGCTGAAATACAATTGATCAAGACAAAGAAATTATCTGAAGTGTTTTCGATTAATCCGTTATTATGTGAGCGGATATAATTCTGGAGGGTTAATTTCCAATGCCTATAGGATTTTTCGGAATTAGGGCATGTAGGTTCCACCTCGAATCTGTCGGGACGTAAGATTCGATCCATTATTTTTTTTTTTTTTTTTTTACAGTTAATAAAATTGAAGTGAATAGTACCAGTAAGTAAAGAATTGCCTTTTAGAAAGGTTTTATTAACTGTAAAATACACGTACGCTCTTGAAAGGATCGAGCGGGAAAATGAAACAGAGGGCGCTTTTATTATGAATGTCAATCCCAAGGGGGATAACTCTTAACAACAAATTAAATCATAACAATCATCAACACAGGGCCACAATCGTCAGCATAGGTCAGTACATAATAAGTTCCTGTAACCCCAAGCTTATGAAAATTAAAGACCATTATCAGAATCGAGCAAGTAGCACAACATCTATAACACAACTTGCCACTCATTTTGGAAAAGATTGCCTTACAAATGATACTGAGAACCCAAACAAGCCTGCCACTGACATAGCCCAGAAAAGTCGGGAAAAATACACTAGCCAGTTCCATAGTGTTAAAACAGAAGAATGGACCAACCATAAACGGGCAAAATACCTAACGACTGAACTATCCCAAGAATATATTGATAGGGATGGTTCCCTGGACTGGCTCAAAAGAGGATCCCTCCATTACGACCAAGAGAGGTTGATATTGGCTGCACAAGACCAGGGCCTCATGACAAACGCCTTCAAAAAGATGTGTGGTCTAAGCAACAATAATAAATGCAGGTTCTGTAGCACTGAGGTTGAGAGTGTGGGCCACCTGATTTCTGGTTGCAAAGTCCTACTTGGAGATGGTTATTATACAGATCGCCATAACGGAGTTTGCAAATACCTTCACTGGAAGATATGTAAGAAACTCAACATTCAGTGTAGTAAAAACTCCTGGGAACATATACCCGAACGAACAGTTGGGAATGACAACTACACTATTCACTATGACTACATAATCCCTACTGCTACATATCTTGAAAACGCAGCTGTTAACCCAGATATAGTGATTTGGGACAGAGCAAACAAAAAAGCGACCGTAATAGAGGTCAGTGTACCCAATGATACAGGGCTTAACAGAGCTGAGAGGGAAAAGATTACAAAGTATCAAGGACTTATGTATGATATGAAACGAAATTGGAAATTAAAAGACGTTTCAATTATACCAGTCATCATAGGTGCAACCGGGCTTATGAAAAAGAACTTTAAAAAGTACATAGCAAGCATACCCGGTGAACCAAGTTCAAGTGAAATACAAACGATTGCACTGAAAGGGACGGCTAGAATCCTGAAAAGATCTCTTGGTTGGACTCACTAAAATAGGGGTAAATGTCAGACATCTGGTTGGATGTCCCATCCACTAGAAGAAAAAGTTTAAGAAAAATGAAAAAAAAAAGGGAGAACTGTTGTGCTGTATCCTCACTGTTGTGCTGTATCCTCACTGTTGTGCTGTATCCTCAAGCCATACACTGTTTTACTGTATCCTCACTGTTGTGCTGTATCCTCACTGTTGTGCTGTATCCTCAAGCCATACACTGTTGTGCTGTATCCTCAAGCCATACACTGTTGTGCTGTATCCTCAAGCCATACAGAGCGTCCCCAGGTTGCGGATAGGGGAAACCCCTCTATTTATAGGGGGTAGCTTTAAATATTAAATCAAAAGCCGCTGACAATGAGGAAATAAAATGAAAATGAATACCAAAAATAATACATACTGGCTGGCCGTCGCCCAGGATAAAAAGGGTCCCTTACCTCGTTCACACACCAGACGAGAAAAGGTATTTGAAGGTGTGAACCCTATTACCTCAGATAATGGCACTACCATGACAGAGGTCCACTTGGATCAGCCAACAGATCGTGAATTAGATCCTGGCCCCAAACCATCATGTGCAACTACAAGAAAAGGAAACAGAAGAGGCCTAAAAACCCGACCCTGGACAGTTGCACAAAAGAAGGTATTATTATATTGCTACCATTATTCAAAGTTTGAAAAATGGAGCAGAACGTCGAATGAGATCCTACAAGAGAAAATTAAGAATTCTGACCTCCCTGAAGACAAAAAGCAGACAACAGTTGCAAAACTGCGATTCCTTGTATCACAAATGACGAGATACATAACAGAAGAAGACGAAAATAATATAAAGCATAAAGCCCTAAAAGATGCTGAATATGATTACCTCCCTATTCAGGAAGAGGAGATTGAAAAAAGACTGAAGTCCAGATGGTCATATATGGACTTTAATTTGGGCCATTGAATACGCTAAGAGCAAATGTGTAAAACAAAAGCAAAGGACAGAAACCTGGAGGGAAATCTTCTTCTATTTCTGTCCATGGAAGAAGAATGTCCCACGGAGTAATTTAACCTCTACAAAAATATAATATTTTAAAAGAACGAGTGTTTAATGAGGAAGAACTAAAATACATGAGAGATGAAATAACAGTCCTAATAAGCACACAGGCTAACCCACTAGAGAAACCTATTCTGTATCCCACCAAATTAAATGAGACCGCAAATGTGAGCCTGCAACACCACCACCTTAGATCCTGAGCCTGCAACACCACCACCTTAGATCAGTGCAACAGATAACCCTTACAGCACAAAGTCCAACAGAAGTGCATCACTCTATATCAGGAACTCAAATACCTACAGAATCCTCTATACCAGCTCACTTTCACTATAAAGCAGGTAACACATCTGCATTTCCATCAACGTGTGAAATAACTCCTTCACCAGGAAAAACTCCACCTTGTGTTTTGCTTCCAGAACCAGATGATGAGCAATTGGAAATAGAAGAGGAACTCTGTAACACAATAGAAAAAGTCAACAATATGAGCATGGAAGAAAGGCCTAGGTTACCTAAAATACAAGCCTCAAGATTCTTTAAGTCATTGATCATCAAAGTCAATATTGCTCTTATAAGGCTTGTCCCAGAAGAAATAGACCTCAGGCAGCTAAATAACGTTACATATGCAGCTGGGCTGTACATTAGCAACAAAATACTTCCTCTGAATAAACACCAAAATAGAAATAAAACACCTAATGTAACCAAAGCAACACCAAAATGGAAAGCCAAGCTGATAAAAAAAATAAACACCTGTAGAAAGGAACTTAGCCAATTAAAGCAGTTCATGAATAATCCCACAGTGGAAGGTAGACTCAGAAACATCGTCAAAAGAATCTGTGCGAAATTTAAAACAAATTGTAAAAATATCAGAAGCATAGTGAAGGAACTGGAAGGCAAAATACCAGCCATTGCCCAAAGAATTAAACATCGCATGGCAAAGATTCATGCAAAGACACAGAATAAGCTTTTTTCAAACAATCCTAGAACTTTCTACAGGAATCTAATAAGAGAGGAAATTAAAATCCAAGATCCCCCATGTAAACAGGAATTAGACAATTACTGGAGACCCTTATTTGAAAAAGAGGAAGTACATAACGAAGAGGCCCAGTGGATCGGGGATATTATCAATGCAAACAAAAATAAAAGAGAAATGCCAGAGCCAGAAATAACGCCAGATAAAATAAGATCAAAGCTGGCACGAGCTTCAAATCACAAGAAACCTGGCATCGACAACATATCTAACTTCTGGTTAAAACAGCTAACAGCATTGCATGATCATTATAGCAGATGTTTCACCAGAATGTTGAAAGCTTATGAAGCGACACCATCATGGCTATTAAAAGGCGATACAAGCTTAATAGTTAAAAGCACAGAAACCAAAAACCCTAGAAAATATCGCCCAATATGCTGCCTAACCACGACTTACAAGCTGTTCACTGGATTAATAGCTGACAGCATATATGACCATCTTTCATCCGGTGATTATCTTGAGGAGGAACAAACAGGATGTAGGAAAAACTGCCTGGGCACCAAAGATCAATTGCTCATTAATAAGACCATTTTGGAAGATTGCAGGAAAAGAAAAAGAAATCTAAATATGGCATGGATAGATTATCAGAAAGCATTTGACAGTGTACCCCATTCGTGGATACTAAAATGCCTTGAATTATATAAAATCCACCCGACCATACGAGAAATTTTAGCTACCCAAATGAAGGAGTGGCAAATATCCATTACCTTAAACCATAACGGGGGAAGGATATCCATCCCAAATATAAGAATAAAAAAAGGAATCTTCCAAGGAGACAGTTTATCTCCTCTACTATTTTGCCTGTCAATTGATCCTCTAAGTAAGCTTCTAAAGAACTACCAAGGTGCTTATAATCTAAGCTACAGCCGCCAAAGAGAATCCTCCAAGTTAATAAACCATTTATTTTTCATGGATGATCTTAAGCTTTATGCTAGCTCGGATAAGGATTTAGATAATCTACTGAAAATTGTCCACAGTTTTTCTAATGACATCAAAATGAAGCTCGGACTGGATAAGTGTGCTATGTGTACTCTGAAAGCTGGCAAGAAGATATCTACTGAAAATATACAGCACGATGAAAATAGTGTAATCAGAGAACTGGATGAACAGAAAACATACAAATACCTCGGCATTGATGAAAATGAGTCCATCCAGCATTCAAAGATGAGAGAGAAACTAAGCCAAGAATATCTACGCCGGGTAAGAAAAATCTGCAAAACTGAAATCACAAACAAGAACAAAATTACGGCAATTAACCAACTTGCCATGCCAGTACTAAAATATAGTTTTGGCATTATTGACTGGCCTCAGAAAGACATAAATTGGCTTGACACAAAGACAAGGAAAATGTTAACCTTGTACCGAGTTATTTATCGAAATCAGTGCATGCCTCGTTTGTACCTACCCAGGCGAGAAGGACGTATGGGACTCTCGGAAGTCAATCATCAACACAGAGCCACAATCGTCAGCATAGGTCAGTATATAATAAGTTCCTGTAAACCCAAGCTTATGAAAATTAAAGACCCTTATCAGAATCGAGCAAGTAGTACAACATCTATAACACAACTTGCCACTCATTTTGGAAAGTATTGCCTTACAAATGATACTGAGAACCCAAACAAGCCTGCCACTGACATAGTCCAGAAAAGTCGGAAAAAATACACTAGCCAATTCCATAGTGTTAAAACAGAAGAGTTGACCAACCATAAACGGGCAAAATACCTACCGACTGAACTATCCCAAGAATATATTGATAGGGATGGTTCCCTAGACTGGCTCAAAAGAGGATCCCTCCATTACGACCAAGAGAGGTTGATATTGGCTGCACAAGACCAGGGCCTCATGACAAAAGCCTTCAAAAAGATATGTGGTCTAAGCAACAATAATAAATGCAGGTTCTGTAGCACTGAGGTTGAGAGTGTGGGCCACCTGATTTCTGGTTGCAAAGTCCTACTTGGAGATGGTTATTATACAGATTGTCATAACGGAGTTTGCAAATACCTTCACTGGAAGATATGTAAGAAACTCAACATTCAGTGTAGTAAAAACTCCTGGGAACATATAGCCGAACGAACAGTTGGGAATGACAACTACACTATTCACTATGACTACATAATCCCTACTGCTACATATCTTGAAAACGCAGCTGTTAAAAAAGATATAGTGATTTGGGACAGAGCAAACAAAAAAGCGACCGTAATAGAGGTCAGTGTACCCAATGATACAGGGCTTAACAGAGCTGAGAGGGAAAAGATAACAAAGTATCAAGGACTTATGTATGATATGAAACGAAATTGGAAATTAAAAGACGTTTCAATTATACCAGTCATCATAGGAGCAACTGGGCTTATGAAAAAGAACTTTAAAAAGCACATAGCAAGCATACCCGGTGAACCAAGTGCAAGTGAAATACAAACGATTGCACTGAAAGGGACGGCTAGAATCCTGAAAAGATCTCTTGGTTGGACTCACTAAAATAGGAGTAAATGTCAGACATCTGGTTGGATGTCCCATCCCCTAGAAGAAAAATTTTAAGAAAAATGAAAAAAAAAGGAGAACTTGAATACCTACTAGACACTATCCTCGGGTGTCTAAGGTCTCTCTGTACAGGGGTTTATCAGAACAATCTGGTATGAGGATACTTTTCCATAGAAGTAAACCCTGACCAAATATTCAAAATCACATAGTATTCGCAGCCCAAATAAGATCTCCTCACTATGACTACTCCACGGCTTTTCTGAGGAATGGTGCACCTTCTCCAAGTGATATTACCTCAAGTAATAGCACAAAGCTGGATACTCCACCAGATTAGATAAATTCTTGTCCTGGGATCCAGTAAGACCAAGAGACCAACATGAAAGATATACTACAACGTATAAAAATGGTTAATTGGGGGGAGGAAAATTATGTTCTCAATTCTTTACTAACTCAGTGCTTGAGAGATAAAAAACTTAAATGGAACATTCGAATATCCATGTATCTCATATAGAGTTCAAGTGTTAGCCCCTGGTTGTGGGCCCCTTGATTTCTGAGAACTTCGACTGAAGTAAAATAAAACAAAAGGAAAATGACATCAAAATGAAGCTCGGGCTGGATAAGTGTGCTATGTGTACTCTGAAAGCTGGAAAGAAGATATCTACTGAAAATATACAGCACGATGAAAATAGTGTAATCAGAGAACTGGATGAACAGAAAACATACAAATACCTCGGCATTGATGAAAATGAGTCCATCCAGCATTCAAAGATGAGAGAGAAACTAAGCCAAGAATATCTACGCCGGGTAAGAAAAATCTGCAAAACTGAAATCACACACAAGAACAAAATTACGGCAATAAACAAACTTGCCATGCCAGTACTAAAATATAGTTTTGGCGTTATTGACTGGCCTCAGAAAGACATAAATTGGCTTGACACAAAGACAAGGAAAATGCTAACCTTGTGCCGAGTTATTTATCGAAATCAGTGCATGCCTCGTTTGTACCTACCCAGGCGAGAAGGAGGAATGGAACTCTCGGAAGTCAATCATCAACACAGAGCCATAATCGTCAGCATAGGTCAGTACATAATAAGTTCTTGTAAACCCAAGCTTATGAAAATTAAAGACCATTATCAGAATCGAGCAAGTAGTACAACATCTATAACACAACTTGCCACTCATTTTGGAAAGCATTGCCTTACAAATGATACTGAGAACCCAAACAAGCCTGCCACTGACATAGCCCAGAAAAGTCGTAAAAATACACTAGCCAATTCCATAGTGTTAAAACGGAAGAATGGACCAACCATAAACGGGCAAAATACGTACCGACTGAACTATCCCAAGAATATATTGATAGGGATGGTTCCCTGGATTGGCTCAAAAGAGGATCCCTTCATTACGACCAAGAGAGGTTGATATTGGCTGCACAAGACCAGGGCCTCATGACAAATGCCTTCAAAAAGATATGTGGTCTAAGCAACAATAATAAATGCAGGTTCTGTAGCACTGAGGTTGAGAGTGTGGGCCACCTGATTTCTGGTTGCAAAGTCCAACTGTGAGATGGTTATTATACAGATTGTCATAACGGAGTTTGCAAATACCTTCACTGGAAGATATGTAAGAAACTCAACATTCAGTGTAGTAAAAACTCCTGGGAACATATAGCCGAACGAACAGTTGGGAATGACAACTACACTATTCACTATGACTACATAATCCCTACTGCTACATATCTTGAAAACGCAGCTGTTAAAAAAGATATAGTGATTTGGGACAGAGCAAACAAAAAAGCGACCGTAATAGAGGTCAGTGTACCCAATGATACAGGGCTTAACAGAGCTGAGAGGGAAAAGATAACAAAGTATCAAGGACTTATGTATGATATGAAACGAAATTGGAAATTAAAAGACGTTTCAATTATACCAGTCATCATAGGAGCAACTGGGCTTATGAAAAAGAACTTTAAAAAGCACATAGCAAGCATACCCGGTGAACCAAGTGCAAGTGAAATACAAACGATTGCACTGAAAGGGACGGCTAGAATCCTGAAAAGATCTCTTGGTTGGACTCACTAAAATAGGAGTAAATGTCAGACATCTGGTTGGATGTCCCATCCCCTAGAAGAAAAATTTTAAGAAAAATGAAAAAAAGAGAGGGAAAAGAAACAGAACCATATTGGAAGAGTGCAGAAGAAGACAAAGAAATCTGTCAATGGCCTGGATTGATTACAAAACGGCCTTTGATAGTATACCTCATTCTTGGATACTTCGCTGTTTGGAGCTGTACAATGTGCACACTTATATTGCATCATTCCTTCAAAAACAAATGACCACATGGTGCACATCAATTACGTTGCAGCACACGGAAGGAAGGATACAGACGCAAACATAAAGATCAAGCGAAGAATATTCCAGGGAGACAGCCTCTCACCGCTCCTTTTCTGCCTCACAATGGATCCACTAAGTAAGCTACTTAAGCGATCCAATTCTGGATACAATCTCAGCATGGACAGAAAGAAGGAAGAAAATAAAAGAGTAAACCATCTACTCTTTATGAACGATTTGAAACTGTTAAGTTTTGAGACATTGTGTTGAACGCAGATGGCGACGTAGTGCAGATCAGTAACCAAGATGGTGACCAAGAATCAAATGCGGTCCGTCGCGTAGTTAACCTCTTAAGTTTTGAGATATTATGTTGAACAAAGATGGCGGCGTAGTTCAGATTAGTAACCAAGATGGCGGCGCAGAATTAAATGCGGTCCGTTACGTAGCAAATGGCGAACTTGTATTTAGTCATTACGGCCCCGACCTTGGCATTATCTACTGCCAATGCCTTATTTGTGGTCCGCAACAACTTAGGCACCAGGGCCAGTAGGGGAAGTGAGAGAAAAATGGGGGTCTTTGCTAGTCCTAGGCTAGACTTAAGTCGGCCTTGCATAATTGTTCCCCGGGAAGGAAAGGGTACTTCCTGGTTTTCCCCTCCCTCGGGGCTGCGGACTTCTGTTCCTGCCTTTTCTCCTTTACTTCGTCCTCTTGGACTTCTTGGACCTCTTGTTCTTCTACCGGAGCTTCCATCTGCTCCGTTTCTTCGTTAGGAGTGGTGAATAGGGAAGGGGTTTGCTGATCTTCTTCCTGGGGGCTTTGTGACTGAAGCTAAGTAATCTGGTCTTTCTTCTCCTCTTTCTTCTCTCTCTTCTCCCTCTGTTTGTCCTCGGCCCCTTTCTTGTTGTTGTTTGTGGAGCCGGCTCTTGTTTCTTTGCCCCCTTTTTGGCCGCCACTGTGCTCCACTTTTCTATTGCTGGGACTGCTTCCTCCTTCCTGGTCTCTGTGGGGGGGGTTCTCCGCCGATTTGCCCGTCTCGGCTATTCCAGCTTGTCTTTGAGGGCAGAACCTCGCAACGTGGCCCGTTTTTTTGGCATTGCCAACACTGGGGTCTTCTGCCCTCAACAATGACGGCCATTGACCAGCCCTCGCAGGTGAATTGGGTCGGGATCTCGTGGAATTCCTTGCGGGACAGCCTCATCTTGATCTTGTAATCCCCGACATTATATTCCGGGGGCCTTTTACCGCCTCGATGCCTTCAACTTCTCCGTATTGGGACATGATTGCCCCCAGCTGCTCCTCCACAAGAAAGCACGGCACCCCTGTAATTGTGACCAGCGTTCTCCTCTTTGAAAGGTACTCTGGTCGTACCTTGATGTTCTTCCATGTGAGATCCCCTCTTGCCAGCTTCTACACATCGTCCTTTGTTGGCAAGAGGACCTCTCACATGGCGTTAAAACGTCTAACGGCGTACTGAGCGGGGATCCTCAGTTCCCCCAGCAGCTACATCATGCGGTCTTTCGGTACTCCCAGAAGGCCCTTTCCGGTGGCATCCAGAGTCAGTAGGGACACTGATCTCTCCCTTATCTTCGTCAGTGTCTCTGGAACCACCTCTATCTGGTTCCCTTTTGTAAGGTCCTTATATTTTTCTTCAAAGAGCCTTCTGTAGTACTCTGGGGACTTGGCAGGTACTGATTGCTTCGGTCCCCAACTCTGCTTGCTCTCACTGGCTGTTGCCTACACTGTTACTGCTGCTGCTACTTGGGTCGTCTGTGCTGCCGGTATCGGGGAATCCGTAAATGAGAGAGCTGGCCACTCCTCTTTCTTTTCCGACTCCACCATCTTCGATCCCCCCCACACCCGGGGAGCACCCATCTACCACAAACACCTCCATGGACCTCGTTCTCCTCAGGCTTTCTTACGCCGACAGTCTAGGGCTACTCCTAGCCGACTGCGAAATCGTTGGCGCTTCTTTGTCCCAACGCCTTGCGGGACGCCTCCTTTTCTTCCCTTTCCACAGTCCACCTGGGGTTTCTTCAACGAATCTTTTCCAGGCCTCGACCTCCTCCTCCCTGGACGTTGCTGTTACCGTGGCAGGGGTGATCCAAGGCCATCCTGCATTTACTGATCTGGGGATGTCCTCCTGGGAGGTCATTCCAGCGCCCGAAACCCAACGTGGCGCACCTGCACTGGGAGTGCCCGCACGGCGTCTGCAACCCTGCCAGACGCTATTGGGGTGGAAACCGACCGCGACGCAACCGACAAAGATCCTTCTGAGTTGGGGGCGGCGACCCCCGGAACCGCACCGGCACTCAACCCTTCCGAACTGGGGGTGGCGACCCCCGAAAACCTTCTCGACCTGAGGGTTCCTAGCGAGACGACACCCTCCGAACCCTTCTCTACACCTATTTTGATGGCCCAGTGCCCTTCTCAGACCCGCCGATTTGGAATCTAAGGGGACCTTCGCCTAAAAAGGCACGTCGGTTTCCCTTAGCCTTGCCGGCTGCTTAAGTCGGGTCCAGACACTGGACTACCTGTAACAAAGAAGGAAAACGAAAACAATTAGTAATTTGCCCAAAGGCAATAACAAAAAAAATCAAAGTAAAACAAGCAAAACCTTGCTGGTTCAAATCCCCAAGAAGGGGCTGGTCCTTGCGAAGTCAAGCGTAAAAAAAAGAACTCGGACTCTTAGAGCGTGGAGCACAGTGTAGACTTTGGTCTTGGCCGGCAGAGACCGAGCGTTGCCGTCACTAACGAGTAGTGAAGGGCTAACATGTATTTAGTCGTTACAGCCCCGACCTTGGCATTATCTACTGCCAAGGCCTTATTTGGGGTCCGCAACAACTTAGGCACCAGGGCCAGTATGGGGAAGTGGGGAAAAATAGGGGTCTTTGCTAGTCCTAGGCTAGACTTGCGTTTGATAGCAAGTACTTTATTAAGTAAAACCTACACTAGAGTTTCTATCACGCACTATTTGCATAACTGCCTAACATTCTTACCAGGACCTACTTAAAATAACAGCTCCCCAGCTTACACGGATGGCGGGCGACATTCATGCTGAAAAAATTTAAAAACAAAATTATTTATCTACAAAATAAAGAAATTTTTTTTTCTTTTTTTTAATAATAAAATGGGTATGAGATGATGGGGAGGGGGCAAACTAGAAAACACCCAAAAATAAAGAAAGCTAATAAACAAAATGCCTATGGGGCAGGTTAGTAAGGGACCCTCCCTACCTAACAACTGGTCTGTCGTGTGAAACGCCCACTGTCTTCCGCTCCTCTCCCCCGGTGGGAAGAGGTGAAAGCAAGCAGGTCGTTCCCTAGAGGGGAGTGGAGGATCTAAGGGTATGTGTTAAAAATTACTTGGGGTTGGGGTAAACAGGAGTGGATGACGTCTTCCAAGATTAAGTGCGTAATGGGCAAAAATAGGCTGGGGACAAAATAAAACAAGTGGACTGGGCACCTTTGGAACCTCTCTTTGTGCCAATCTAATGAAAAAATAAAAGACTACGGGAACAGGATAACATGCATACTACCCTAGTCTAGGCCCTAATAAAGCATAAGCTATCCACTCTTGGTGGTTACACACCGTCCTAGCCTACTCCTACCCATCGTATAAGGTTAACCTTATATTACCTTACATAAGGGGCTGGGTTCCGAGAAAACAAACCTCAGCACCTTATGAACAATACCACTAGGGTGGAAACACGAACTCGAACCTAGCTCCTCGTCAGATGCACAAACTAGTGTTGTGCACCCATCTCCTATCAAAGTCTATGCGGGACAATCTCTTCCAATCACATCTGATATTTATTTTAAGTTGATGCTTAAAATAAACAACCAGATCCTGATCGGAAAAAGATCGCCCCTCATAGACAATGCCCAGACGTGTATACCACGTCACTAACCGAGCTACCGCTAGGATCGCTAGAAACACCAACCGTTTCTCCGTGTCGAACGGCGGGTCCACATTGTCGACTACGTACGTTAAATCAAGTGGCACCGACCGCTCGGGGTCGATGCGAGCCGTTACCCCTCCGACATACTCCCAGAGACTCCGCACCCCGCTGCAAAGAAAGAACGCGTGTTCTCTCGTTTCATCCTCTTCTTTATCATTGCAGCGTGGGCACGGGGGATAATAATATTCACTATCCCTACAATCCATGGCTAGTCTGCCAAAGAGTGGCAGCGCATCCTGGACTAGCCTCCACGTTATTGACAATTCAGAATTATTGATGTAGCTACTGGTAGGCGCCCAATTCCAAAGTGAAAGAACTTCCCCCCTCGACAGATGTAGCCGCTCCGCCAGCGGGTCTTTTGCAGTCACCACCACTAATTCCTCATATAGCCTCCACCTAGGCCGTGCAAGGTCCCTGGACTCCAGCAATGCTCTAAGGGCGGCTCGACATTCGGTCAGGAAACACCGTTCCCCCGCCGGTCTTCTGCAACCTTCATCGGCAAGGGCGGATATGAGCCGTGGAAAAGCCTGTTCCACAACTGGTACCCAGTGCGTTTCCTCCATCAGTGTCCGACTCAGGAACGCCAATCTTTCTGCATGTTTATGGCTTTGCAGATCAGGCATCCCCAAGCCTCCCTCGCTAAGCTTCTGCGTACAGACCTGTCTGCGGACAAACGGCTTTCCTCCCTTCGATAGCAGATTAAAAAAGGAGGCGCTCCAAAGCCTTACAGCGATCCGCAGGCAAGGGAAGAACAGATAAACGGTAAAGGATCAAAGGAAAAACGTACGTAGCACATGCCTCCGCGCGACCCTTTAAGGACAATTTCCTCCTAATCCAAATCCCAACCGACGACTCGACCTTAGTCTGTACTTCCGACTAATTCTTGTCCAACTGGAGGTCCGGCCCGAACCACACACCGAGGATCTTTACTGAGCCATCAGTCAAGCCGAACGTACCTGGAAGCGAGTTTACCCCGGTTCAGGCGCCCAACCGCAGGCCAACGGACTTGCTGCGATTGATCACGGCCCCTGTAACAACTTCATACTCAGCGATCGCCTCTATCACCGCTTTAATATCGCTACGCCGCGCAGCGAACACGGTGACGTCATCAGCGTACGCGGACACCCTGGCAAATTTGCCGCCAGGTAGAGCTATGCCGCGCAGGACTGGTCTCGCCGCCTCGTCCCTTAATTTGCGAAGGAAGGGCTCCAACGCCAGGACATACAGCAGAGGCGACAGCGGGCAACCCTGCTGCACCGACCGGGAGACCACAAAAGGCTCCGACAACCTACCATTTACCTGCACCACTACCGAGGGATCACGATACAGGGTGGAGATCCACTTGCGGAAGTCCGGACCAAAGCTGGCGGTTTCCACAACAGCCCTCAGGAACCCATGGTCCACCCTGTCGAATGCCTTGGACTGATCTAAATTGATCAGCGCGGCTTAAGCGTCGTCTTCTATCCCCTCTAAGATCGTGCGAATCAAGTGCAGATTGTTCTGAATTGATCGACCCTTTACAGCGTAGTTCTGATCCGGGTCGACCAAGTCACCAATAACAACCTGCAGTCGGTTCGCAAGAACGCGGGCCAAAATCTTGAAATCTGCGTTAAGCAGAGTAATGGCCCTATAATCGTCTAGATTCCCGCCTCCATATTGGTCCCCCTTCTTCAGAAGTGTGACCACTCCTTTGGTTACCTGCCTCGGGATCGAATCCTGGGCCAACCAGTGGTTAAACACGCCCATCAGAAGGGGCACAAACATGGGCGACAGCCTCAAGAACAATTCGTAGGGCAAACCATCAAGCCCCGGAGATTTGTTGTGGCCAACCTGCTTCAACGCAGTAATGACCTCACGCTCCGTAACCATCCCCTCGCAGCTAGCCGCTCGGGCCGCAGTAATGCGGGGCGAGCCAGCTAAATAGCCGCCAAACTCCTGGCCGCGGAGTCTAGGTAGTTGGGTGAAGCGTTCCTCCAAATGTTGCCGAAACCCATTGCAGATCTCCCGTGCCGACACGAGAGAGCGCCCTTCCAGGTTTTTCACCTCCCGAATGTACCCATCCGAGCCACGTCTTAGAGCAGCCTTACGCTCAACAGCGTCAACATTCACGGCTTCGTTGGAGACTCTGTTTAACCTAGCCCTAACTACTTGACCTTCATATCGCTCGCTAGCCAAGCGATTGAGGTCCCCCTTAACTAGAGCTAGATCTAGGGAATCCCCCCTGCCACCGCCCGGGTCAGTCTATCTAGGTGCCTTTTGGTCCGAGCCCTATTTAGCGCGAGGCGTTGGCTGTATTGGACACAAAAGTGCCTAATGGTGACCTTAAGTTTAACCCACCAGCTACTCCCGGTAACCGCCCCCACTAACTCCCTCTGAATTCGTGTTGTCAGCTGCTCCCAAAGGTCGTTCGACTCCAACAAGGAGACGTTCATCTTCCAGTAGCCCGCCAACCTAGGCCTATTACCTAATTTAAAACGGGCCAACACAAGTTTGTGGTCCGAATGACCTAGCCAGTGGAACGTGGGACAAGATTGGAAATCTACGTCGTCCCTTCTAATTTACATCCGGTCCAAGTATGTACTTGGACCGGCGGCCGAACTAGATTGCCACGTCCACATCTCCCTCCCTGGGTGATTCAGACGGAACCTGTCGACTAGATCGCACGAGGCCATAAAGCCAGACAGGGTGTTGTCACACCTTTCCAACCCACTAGCCACCCTGACCTTATCTATCTTGGGGTCCAGGATGGCATTCCAATCCCCCATTAGCACTACCCGCTCCGGACCCGAAGAGAGAAACACCTCCACCCGCCGAAAAAAGGAAACCCTCTCGCTTTGGATGTTGGGCGCATAAACTGCCACGATCCGGAATGCGCCGCTTTTAATGGCAACATCGACCACGACCAGCCTCCCATGAGCGTCCGCGTGAACAAGCTTAACCGTCGCAGCCAGAGTGCGAATCACTAGTACAGAAACCCCCGGCTATGGAGGCTTTCATATGCTAAGTAAACATGAAAATCGTCTACCAGCACATCGCAGTTCCCATCCCCAACAAAGTGGGTTTCTTGTAGGGCAGCTACGTCAACCTCAAGGGCCACGAGATCCCTCAGCACGCGAGCAGCCTTGCTTCGAGATCTCATGCCCCTTGCATTAAAACTAGCTAGGTTCAAGGCCATGTTTCACTAACTAGTAATATTCTTCTACTAAGGGTCTAAAGTTCTCGGGAGTGAGGACGTCGGAGGCCTGACCAAGACTGCCCGTGAGCAGGTAAGACGTAAGCCGTCCGTCTCGAGCCAGGCCCCCCACGTCCAAGGGGAACGTAATTTTCAGAGCCCTATAAAGGGAGGGGTGAACATAAAGCGGGACCCTCCCTTCGAATTGTGTGGTTATTTTACCAAGTGATGGGTGCTCCCCGTCCACGATTTTGAGGCCCCCAAAGTCCGACTTGGCTGCTTTTATCATGCGCCATAGCACTTGCGCCCTTTCTCCCCTATTCACCTGGACGAAAATGATGATAAACGGAGCATCCTGGAAGTTCCTGGGGTCTGTCACCTCTTTTCCGTCCACTTTTCGGAGACTTTCCAATTCCTTTAGATACCGCCTCTGTCTCCCATTTAAATCAGAGACCGCGTTACTTAAGTCGGCGTTGCTTATTTTTTTCCCGGGAAGGAAAGGGTACTTCCTGGTTTTCCCCTCCCTCGGGGCTGCCGACTTCTGTTCCTGGCTGTTCTCCTTTACTTCTTCCTCTTGGACTTCTTGGACCTCTTGGACCGTTTGTTCTTCTACCGGAGCTTCCATCTGCTCCGTTTCCTCGTTAGGAGTGGTGAATAGGGGAGGGGTTTGCTGATCTTCTTCCTGGGGCCTGCAGTAATCTGGTTTGTCTTGTCCTCTTTCTTCTCTCTCTTCTCCCTCTGTTTGTCCTCGGCCCCTTTGCTGTCGGAGCCCGAGGAGCTTCCTCCCGCCTTTCTTTTTGTAGCCGTTGCCATCGTTCTTGTTGTTGTTTGTGGAGCCGGCTCTTGTTTATTTGCCCCCTTCTTGGCCGCCACTGTGCTCCACTTTTCTTTGGCTGGGGCTGCTTCCTCCTTCCTTGTCTCTGTGGGGGGGTTCTCCGCCGATTTGCCCGTCTCGGCTATTCCAGCTTGTCTTTGAGGGCAGAACCTCGCAACGTGGCCCGTTTTTTTGGCATTGCCAACACTGGGGTCTTCTGCCATCCACAATGACGGCCATTGACCAGCCCTCGCAGGTGAATTGGGTCGGGATCTCGTGGAATTCCTTGCGGGACAGCCTCATCCTGATCTTGTAATCCGCCGACATTATATTCCGGGGGCCCTTTACCGCCTCGATGCCTTCAACTTCTCCGTATTGGGACATGATTGCCCCCAGCTGCTCCTCCACAAGAAAGCACGGCACCCCTGTAATTGTGACCAGCGTTCTCCTCTTTGAAAGGTACTCTGGTCGTACCTTGATGTTCTTCCATGTGAGATCCCCTCTTGCCAGCTTCTCCGCATCCTCCTTTGTTGGCAAGAGGACCTCTCACATGGCGTTAAAGCATCTAACGGCGTACTGAGCGGGGATCCTCAGTTCCCACAGCAGCTCTATCATGCGGTCTTTCGGTACTCCCAGAAGGCCCTTTCCGGTGGCATCCAGAGTCAGTAGGGACACTGATCTCTCCCTTATCTTCGTCAGTGTCTCTGGAACCACCTCTATCTGGTTCCCTTTTGTAAGGTCCTTATATTTTTCTTCAAAGAGCCTTCTGTAGTACTCTGGGGACTTCGCTGGTGCTTATTGCTTCGGGCCCCAACTCTGCTTGCTTTCACTGGCTGTTGCCTCCACTGTTACTGCTGCTGCTGCTGGGGTCCTCTGTGCTGCCGGTACACTCCTCTTTCTTTTCCGACTCCATCATCTTCGATCCCCCCACACCAGGGGAGCACCCATCCACCACAAACAACTCCATGGACCTCGTTCTCCTCAGGCTTTCTTCCGCCGACTTTCTAGAGCTAGGCCTAGCCGACTGCGAAATCGTTGGCGTTTCCTTGTCCCAACGCCTTGCAGGACGCCTCCTTTTCGTCCCCTTCCACGGTCCACATGGGGTTTCTTCAACGAATCTTTTCCAGGCTTTGACCTCCTCCTCCCTCGACGTTGTTGTACCCGTGGCAGGCGTGATCCAAGGCCATGCTGCATTTACTGATCTAGGGATGTCCTCTTGGGAGGTCATCCCAGCGCCCGAAACCAACCGGGCGCACCTGCACTGGGGGTGACCTGTACGGCGTCTGCAACCCTGCCAGACGCTATTGGGGTGGAAACACACCGCAACGCAACCGACAATGACCCTTCGTAGTTGGGGGTGGCGACCCCCGGAACCGCACCAGCACTCAACCCTTCCGAACTGGGGGTAGCGACCCCCGAAAACCTTCTCGACCTGAGGGTGCCTAGCGAGACGACATCCTCCGAACTCTTCTCTACACCTGGGGCGTCCGTCAAGGTGGCAGGAGCAGCGGCCTGCTCCATCTATTTTGATGGCCCAGTGCCCTTCTCCGACCCGCCGATTTGAAAACTAAGGGGACCCTCGCCTAAAAAGGCACGTCGGTTTCCCTTAGCCCTGCCGGCTGCTTAAGTCGGGTCCAGACACTGGACAACCTGTAACAAAGAAGGAAAACGAAAAAAATTAGTAATTTGCCCGAAGGCAATAACAGAAAAAATCAAAGTAAAACAAGCAAAACTTTGCTGGTCCAAATCCCTAAGAAGGGGCTGGTCTTTGCTAAATCAAGCGTAAAAAAAGAACTCGGACTCTTAGAGCGTGGACCGCAGTGTAGACTTTGGTCTTGGCCGGCAGAGACCGAGCATTGCTGTCACTAACGAGTAGTAGAGCGGCGAACTTGTATTTAGTCGTTACGGCCCCGACCTTGGCATTATCTACTGCCAAGGCCTTATTTGGGGTCCGCAACAACTTACGCACTAGCGCTAGTAGGGGGAAGTGGGGAACATAGGGGTCTTTGCTAGTCCTAGGCTAGACTTGCGTTTGATAGCAAGTACTTTATTAAGTAAAACCTACACTAGAGTTTCTATCACGCACTATTTGCATAACTGCCTAACATTCTTACCAGGACCTACTTAAAATAACAGCTCCCCAGCTTACACGGATGGCGGGCGACATTCATGCTGAAAAAATTTAAAAACAAATATATACAAGAACAAAATAAAACCTATTTATATACAAAAAAATTTTTTTTTTAATAATATAATGGGGGTGAGATGATGGGGAGGGGGGCAAACTAGAAAACACCCAAAAATAAAGAAAAAGAAAGCAAATAAACAAAATGCCTATGGGGGCAGGTTAGTAAGGGACCCTCCCTACCTAACAACTGGTCTGTCGTGTGAAACGCCCACTGTCTTCCGCTCCTCACCCCCGGGGGAAAAGAGGTGAAGGCAAGCAGGTCGTTCCCTAGAGGGGAGTGGAGGACCTAAGGGTATGTGTGAAAAATAACTTGGGGTTGGGGTAAACAGGGGTGGATGGCGTCTTCCAAGATGAAGTGCGTAATGGGCAAAAACAGGCCGGGGACAAAATAAAACAAGTGGACTGGGCATCTTCGGAAGCTCTCTTAGTGCCAATCAGACGAAAAAATAAAATACTAATAAGGCCAACGGACTTGCTGCGATTGATCATGGCCCCTGTAACAACTTCATACTCAGCGATAACCTCTATCACCGCTGTAATATCGCTACGCCGCGCAGCGAACACGGTGACGTCATCAGTGTACGCGGACACCCTGGCAAATTTGCCGCCAGGCAGAGCTATGCAGCGCAGGACTGGTCTCGCCACCTCGTTCCTTAATTTGCAAAGGAAGGGCTCCAACGCCAGGACATACAGTAGAGGCGACAGCTAGCAACCCTGCCGCACCGATCCGGAGACCCCAAAAGGCTCCGACAACTTACCATTTACCTGCACCACTACCGAGGGATCACGATACAGGGCGGAGATCCACTTGCGGAAGTCCGGACCAAAGCCGGCGGTTTCCACAACAGCCCTCAGGAACCCATGGCCCACCCTGTCGAATGCCTTGGACTGATCTAAATTGATCAGCGCGGCTTCAGCGTCGTCTTCTATCCCCTCTAAGATCGTGCGAATCAAGTGCAGATTGTTCTGAATTGATCGACCCTTCACAGCGTAGTTCTGATCCGGTTTGACCAAGTCACCGATACCAACCTGCAGTCGGTTCACAAGAACGTGGGCCAAAATCTTGAAATCTGCGTTAGGCAGAGTAATGGCCCTATAATCGTCTAGACTCCCCCCTCCATGTTGGTCCCCCTTCTTCAGAAGCGTGACCACTCCTTTGGTTACCTGCCTCGGGATCGAATCCTGGCCAAACCAGTGGTTAAACACGCCCGTCAGAAGGGGCACAAACATGGGCGACAGCCTCAAGAACAATTCGTAGGGCAAACCATCAAGCCCCGGAGATTTGTTGTGGCCAACCTGCTTCAACGCAGTAATGACCTCACGCTCCGTAACCATCCCCTCGCAGCTAGCCGCTCGGGCCGCAGTAAGGCGGGGCGAGCCAGCTAAGTAGCTGCCAAACTCCTGGCCGCTAAGTCTGGGAAGTTGGGTGAAGCGTTCCTCCAAACGCTGCCGAAACCCATTGCAGATCTCCCGCGCCGACACGAGAGAGCGCCCTTCCGGCCCCTCACCTCCGAATGCACCCATCCGAGCCACGTCCCAGAGCAACCCCACGCTCAATAGCGTCAACATTCACGGCCTCGTCGGAGACTCCGTCCAACCCAGCCCCAACTACTTGTCCTTCACATCGCTCGCCAGCCAAGCGATTGAGGTCCCCCTTAACTAGAGCCAGATCTAGGGAATCCCCCACTGCCACCGCCCGGGTAAGTCCATCCTCCAGGTGCCCCCCGGTCCGAGCCCTATCCAGCGCGAGGCGTTGGCTGTATTGGACACAAAAGTGCCCAATGGTGACCTTAAATTTAACCCACCAGCCACTCCCGGTAACCGCCCCCACTAACTCCCTCTGAATTTAGTGTTGTCAGCTGCTCCCGAAAGTTGTTCGCCTCCAACAAGGAGACGTTCATCTTCCAGTAGCCCGCCAACCTAGGCCTATTACCTAATTTCAAACGGGCAAACACAAGTTTGTGGTCCGAATGACTTAGCCAGTGGAACGTGGGACAAGATAGGAAATCTACGTCGCCCCTTCTAATTAACATCCCGTCCAAGTAAGTACTCGGACCGGCGGCCGAACTAGATTGCCACGTCCACATCTCCCTCCCTGGGTGATCCAGACGGAACCTTCCGCCGATCTATTCCTCGGGCTGCTTCTCTCAGACTGTGACCTTCGCTTGGCTCGTCTCCTTTTATTTTCACCCTTCCACGGCCCGCCTGGAGTCTCTTCAACAAACTTTCGCCAGGCCTCCACCTCCTGCTCCCTGGTTGTGGCTATAACGGTGGCATGGGTTATCCATGGTCTCGACACCGTTGACCTGGGGGTATCTTCCTCGCCCGCAACCCTGCCGGACGCTACTGCTCTAGGGGTGCCTATTGGTGTGGCAACCCCCGAAATCGACCACGACGCAACCGAAAACGACCCTTCTGAGTTGGGGTGGCGACCCCCGGAACCGCAACGGCACTCGACCCTTCTGAACTGGGGGTGGCGACCCCCGAGACCCTTTTCGACAAGGGGTGCCTTTCGGGACGGCACCCCCAAACCCTTCTCGGCACCTACACCTGGGGCTTCCCCCAAGGTGGCAGGAGCAGCGGCCTGCTCCATCTATTTTGATGGCCCAATGCCCAACTAAATGCCCGCCGATTTGGAAGCCAAGGGGACCTTCGCCTAAAAAGGCACGTCGGTTTCCCTTGGTCCTGCCGGCTGCTTAAGCACTAGCTGGACCCCGGACTACCTGCAATAAAAACGAAAACAAGAACAGTTAGTAATTTGCCCGATGGCAATAACAAAAACAATCAGAATAAAACAATGAAAAGCAAAACTTTGCTGGTCCAAATCCCTAAGAAGGGGCTGGTCCTTGCGAAGTCAAGCGTAAAAAAAAGAACTCCGACTCTTAGAGCGTGGACCGCAGTATGAACTTTAGTCTTGGCCGGCAGAGACCGAGCGTTGCCGTCACTAGCGTGGAGTTAACGGCGAATTGTATTTAGTCGTTACGGCCCCGACCTTGGCATTATCTACTGCCAAGGCCTTATTTGGGGTCCGCAACAACTTACGCACTAGGGCCAGTAGGGGGAAGTGGGGAACATAGGGGTCTTTGCTAGTCCTAGGCTAGACTTGCGTTTGATAGCAAGTACTTTATTAAGTAAAACCTACACTAGAGTTTCTATTACGCACTATTTGCATAACCGCCTAACATTCTTACCAGGACCTACTTAAAATAACAGCTCCCCCAGCTTACACGGATGGCGGGCGACATTCATGCTGAAAAAATTTAAAAACAAATATATACAAGAACAAAATAAAACTTATTTATCTACAAAATAAAATAATTTTTTTTTTAGTAAATATAATGGGGGTCAGATGATGGGGAGGGGGCAAACTAGAAAACATCCAAAAATAAAGAAAAAGAAAGCAAAATAAACAAAATGCCTATGGGGGCAGGTTAGTAAGGGACCCTCCCTACTTAACAGCTGGTCTGTCGTGTGAAACGCCCACTGTCTTCCGCTCCTCTCCCCCGGGGGGAAGAGGTGAAAGCAAGAAGGTCGTTCCCTAGAGGGGAGTGGGGACATCTTCCCATGTGGGTAGGCGTCGACAAGCCAGATTCCCACGCATAGCAACACCTCCCCATGCTGATAGGCGTAGACCAGCAACTTTCCGACGCCTACCAACAACTCTCCATACATTTAGGCGTCCACGAACCACGTTCTCACCACTACCAACACCTCCCTGTTGGTATTTGTCGACGAGTCACTTCTCGACGCCTACTAACACCTACCCATGTTCGTAGGCGTCGACGAGCCAGTTTCCGACGCCAACCAACCCCTACCATTGTTGGTAGGCGTTGACGAGAGACTTTCCGACGCCTATAAAAACATGCCCATGTGGCTAGGCGTCAGTGAGCAACTTTCTGACGACTACCAACACCACCCCATGTTTGTAGGCATCGATGAGCCACTTCTCGACGCTTTCCTACACCTTGGCATGTTGGTAGGCGCGGACCAGCGACTTTGTGGCGCATACCAACATCTACCCATGTTTATAGGCGTGCAGGAGCAACTTTCTGACACCTATCAACACCTCCCAATGTAGATTGGCGTCGACGAGCCACTTTCAAACGCCTACTAACCAACCTTGTTCTGGGGTTAGAGTTGTTAAAAGTTATATCTCCATTAATGGGAGTAAAGCTTCCAAGAGAAAAAAGCCATTGGAAGTGGTAAGTATGCTTGGGATTGTGAAAGAACAGGAGAAACACAATTCCAGGAACCAGTGTGCTAGGCGTCGATGATCCAATTCTCAACGCCTACCAACACCTACCAATGTTGTTATTCGTCGACAAGCCAGTTTCCGACGCGTACAAGCACCTCCGCACGCTGGTAGGTGTCGACAAGCCAGTTTCCGACGCTTCAAACACTTCTTTATGTTGGTAGCCGTCGAAGAGGAACTTTCCGACGCATACCAACACCTCCCCATGTTGGTAGGAGTCGAAAACCCAGTTTCAAACGCATACCAAAACCTCCCAATGCTTGTAGGCGTCAACGGGGCACTTTCCAACGCTTACCAACACCTCCCCATGCATGTAGGCATCGACAAGCCACGGTCTTACCACTACCAACACCACCCCATGTTGGTAGGCGTCCACAAGCTAGTCTTCGACTGCTACCAACACCTACCCATGTTGGTAGCCGTCGAAGAGCAACTTTCCGCCGACTACCAACACCTCCTCAAGGTGGGAGGCGTCGACAAGCCAGTTTCCGACGCATAACAACACCTCCACATGCTGGTAGGCGTCGATGAAACACTTTCCGACGACTACAGAAACCTTCCCTGCGTGTAGGCGTCGACGAGCCACGTTTTCACAACTACCAACACAGCCCCATTTTGGTAGGCGTCGATGAGCAACTTTTCGACCCCTACCAACACCTCCCCATGTTTGTAGCCGTCGAAGAGCAACTTTCTGGCGCATACCCACGCTTTCACATTTTCGTAGGCGTCCACGAACTAGTTTCCGACGCCTACAAACACCACCCCATGTTGGTAGACGTCTATAAGCCTATTTTTGACGCCTACTAACACCTACCCATGTTGGTATTCGTTTACGAGCAACTTCTCGACACCTTCCGACACATCTCCCTGTTGGTAAGGGCCAACAAGAACTTACCGACGTCTACCACAACCTTCCCTATGTTGGTATTCGTCGATGAGCGACTTCTCGATACCTACCAACACCTACCCATGTTGGTAGGCATTGGCAAGTCACTTTCCGACGCCTACCTGCCCCTACCCACGTTGGAAGGCGTGGATGAGCCTCTTTCCGACGACTAAAAATACACCCCATGTTGTTAGGCGTTAGTGAGCAACTTTCTGACGACTACCAACACCACCCTATGTTTGTATGCGTCTAGGAGCCACTTTCCAACGCCTAACACCAATCTTGTTCTGGGGTATGAGTGGTCAAAAATTATTTCTCCATATATCGAAGTAAAGTTTCGAAGAGAACAGAAGCCATGTAAAAGCGGTAAGTATGCTTGGGATTATGTAAAAACACGAGAAATGTAATTCCAGGAACCAGTGTGCTAAGCGTCGATGAGCCACTTCTTGATGCCTACCAACACCTACCCATGTTGGTATCCGACGACAAGCAACTTTCCGACGAATACCAACACTTCCCCATGTTGGTAGGCGTCGACAAGCCAGTTCCCGACGACAGCAAATACCTCTTCATGCTTGTAGGCGTCGACGAGCAACTTTCCTACGCCTATAAACATCTCCCCATGCGTGTAGTCGTCGACGAGCCACGTTCTCACCACTACCAACAGCAACCCATGTTGGTAGAAGTCTATGAGCCACTTTTCGACGCTTACCAACACCTTCCCATATTGTTAGCGGTCGAAGAGCAACTTTCCGACGCATGTTGGTAGGCGTCGACGCAACTACCAACACCACCAAAATCATCTACCCATGTTGATAAGCGTGGAGGAGCAATTTCATGACGCCTACCAACACCTCCACATGTTGGATGGCGTCGACGAGCAACTTTACAACGCCTACCAACACCAACCTTGTTCTGGTGTATGAGTGGTTAAAAGGTATATCTCCATGTATGGATGTCAAGTTTCCAAGAGAACAGAAGCCATGGGGTGGCGGTAAGTATGCTTGAGATTGTGAAATAACAGGAGAAACATAATTCCAGGAACCAGTGTGCTAAGCGTCGATGAACCACCTCTCGACGCCTACGAACACCTACCCATGTTGGTATCCATCGAAAAGCCACTTTCCGACGAATACCAACACCTCCCCATGTTGGTAGGCGTCTACAAGCCAGTTTTCGAGGCCTACAAACACATCTAAATGCTGATAGGTGTCGACGAGAAACTTTCTGACGCCTACCAACACTTCCCCATGCGTGTAGCCGTCGACGAGCCACGTTCTAACCACTACCAATACCACCCAATGTTCGCAGAAACCGATGAGCTAATTTTCGACGCCTAACAACACATCCCCATGTTCGTAGCCGTCGAAGAGCAACTTTCCGACGCATACCAACACCTGCCTATGTTGGTAGGCGTCTACAAGTAAGTTTCCGACGCATACCAACACCTCCCCATGCTGGTAGGCGTCGGTGAGCAATTTTCCAACGCCTACCAACACCTCCCCATGCGTGTAGG
>NC_136501.1:1364099-1424099 GCF_053919585.1 Euprymna scolopes
TTTCACATTCAAAATATACTTTCACCATTCAATTTCACTTCTCACCTTTCAAATATACTTTCACCATTCAAATACATTTTTCATCATTCAAATACACTTCACCATTCAATATACTTTTACCATTCAAATATAACTTTCATTCAAAATACTCACACACCATTCAAATATACTTCATCCATTCATATACTTTCACCATTCAAATATACTTTCACCTTAAAATTTTCACCATTCAATATACTTTCACCATTCAAATACACTTTCAACCATTCAAATATACTTTCACCATTCAAATACATTTCACCATTCAATATACTTTCACCATTCAAATATACTTTCACCATTCAACATTCAAATATACTTTCACCATTCAAATATACTTTCACCATACAATATACTTTTCACCATTCAAATACTTCACCATTCAAATACTTCTTTCACCATTCAAATATACTTTCACCATTCAAATATACTTTCACCATTCAAAATATACTTTCACCATTCAAATATACTTTCACCATTCAAATATACTTTCACCAATTCAAATACTTTCCACCATTCAAATACACTTTCAAATACTTTCACCATTCAAATATACTTTCACCATTCAAATTACTTTCACCTTCAAATATACTTTCACCATTCAAATATACTTTCACAATTCAAATATACTTTCACCATTCAAATACACTTTCACAATTCAAATATACTTTCACCATTCAAATATACTTTCACCATTCAAATATACTTTCACCATTCAAATATACTTTCACCATTCAAATATACTTTCACAATTCAAATATACTTTCACAATTCAAATATACTTTCACCATTCAAATATACTTTCACCATTCAAATATACTTTCACCATTCAAATATACTTTCACAATTCAAATATACTTTCACCATTCAAATATACTTTCACCATTCAAATATACTTTCACCATTAAAATACACTTTCACCATTCAAATATACTTTCACCGTTCAAAATATACTTTCACCATTCAAATATACTTTCACCATTCAAATATACTTTCACCATTCAAATATACATTTCACCATTCAAATATACTTTCACCATTCAAATATACTTTCACCATTCAAATATACTTTCACCCATTAAAATACACTTTCACCATTCAAATATACTTTTCACCATTCAAATATACTTTCACCATTCAAATATACTTTCACCATTCAAATATACTTTCACCATTCAAATATACTTTCACCATTCAAATATACTTTCACCATTCAAATATACTTTCACAATTCAAATATACTTTCACCATTCAAATATACTTTCACCATTCAAATATACTTTCACCATTCAAATATACTTTCACCATTCAAATATACTTTCACCATTCAAATATACTTTCACCATTAAAATACACTTTCACCATTCAAATATACTTTCACCGTTCAAATATACTTTCACCATTCAAATATACTTTCACCATTCAAAATATACTTTCACCATTCAAATATACTTTCACCATTCAAATATACTTTCACCATTCAAATATACTTTCACCGTTCAAATATACTTTCACCATTAAAATACACTTTCACCATTCAAATATATTTTCACCATTCAAATATACTTTCACCGTTCAAATACACTTTCACCATTCAAATATACTTTCACCATTCAAATATACTTTCACCGTTCAAATATACTTTCACCATTAAAAATACACTTTCACCATTCAAATATACTTTCACCATTCAAATATACTTTCACCGTTCAAATATACTTTCACCATTCAAATATACTTTCACCATTCAAATATACTTTCACCATTAAAATACACTTTCACCATTCAAATATACTTTCACCATTCAAATATACTTTCACCATTCAAATATACTTTCACCGTTCAAATATACTTTCACCATTCAAATATACTTTCACCATTCAAATATACTTTCACCATTCAAATATACTTTCACCGTTCAAATATACTTTCACCATTCAAATATACTTTCACCATTCAAATACACTTTCACCATTCAAATATACTTTCACCATTCAAATATACTTTCACCATTCAAATATACTTTCACCATTCAAATATACTTTCACCATTCAAATATACTTTCACCATTAAAATATACTTTCACCATTCAAATATACTTTCACCATTCAAATATACTTTCACCATTCAAATATACTTTCACCATTCAAATATACTTTCACCATTCAAATATACTTTCACCATTCAAATATACTTTCACCGTTCAAAATATACTTTCACCATTCAAATATACTTTCACCATTCAAATATACTTTCACCTGTTCAAATATACTTTCACCATTCAAATATACTTTCACCATTCAAATATACTTTTACCGTTGAAATATACTTTCACCATTCAAATATACTTTCACCATTAAAATATACTTTCACCATTCAAATATACTTTCACCATTCAAATATACTTTCACCGTTCAAATATACTTTCACCATTCAAATATACTTTCACCGTTCAAATATACTTTCACCATTCAAAATATACTTTCACCATTCAAATATACTTTCACCATTCAAATATACTTTCACCGTTCAAATATACTTTCACCATTCAAATACACTTTCACCATTCAAATATACTTTCACCATTCAAATATACTTTCACCATTCAAATATACTTTCACCATTCAAATATACTTTCACCATTCAAATATACTTTTCACCATTCAAATATACTTTTCACCATTCAAATATACTTTCACCATTCAAATATACTTTCACCATTCAAATATACTTTCACCATTCAAATATACTTTCACCATTCAAATATACTTTCACCATTCAAATATACTTTCACCATTCAAATATACTTTCACCATTCAAATATACTTTCACCATTCAAATATACTTTCACCATTCAAATATACTTTCACCATTCAAATATACTTTCACCATTAAAATATACTTTCACCATTCGAATATACTTTCACCATTCAAATATACTTTCACCATTCAAATACACTTTCACCATTCAAATATACTTTCACCATTCAAATATACTTTCAACCATTCAAATATACTTTCACCATTCAAATATACTTTAACCATTCGAATATACTTTCACCATTCAAATACACTTTCACCATTCAAATATTCTTTCACCATTCAAATATACTTTCACCATTAAAATACATTTTCACCATTCAAATATACTTTCACCATTCAAATATACTTTCACCATTCAAATATACTTTCACCGTTCAAATATACTTTCACCATTCAAATATACTTTCACCATTCAAATATACTTTCACCATTCAAATATACTTTCACCATTCAAATATACTTTAACCATTCGAATATACTTTCACCATTCAAATACACTTTCACCATTCAAATATTCTTTCACCATTCAAATATACTTTCACCATTAAAATACATTTTCACCATTCAAATATACTTTCACAATTCAAATATACTTTCACCATTCAAATATACTTTCACAATTCAAATATACTTTCACCATTCAAATACATTTTCACCATTCAAATATACTTTCACCATTCAAATATACTTTCACCATTCAAATATACTTTCACCATTCAAATATACTTTCACCATTCAAATATACTTTCACCATTCAAATATACTTTCACCATTCAAATATACTTTCACCATTCAAATATACTTTCACCGTTCAAATATTCTTTCACCGTTCAAATATACTTTCACCATTCAAATATACTTTCACCATTCAAATATACTTTCACCATTCAAATACACTTTCACCATTCAAATATACTTTCACCATTCAAATATACTTTCACCATTCAAATATACTTTCACCGTTCAAATATACTTTCACCATTCAAATATACTTTCACCATTCAAATATACTTTCACCATTCAAATATACTTTCACCATTCAAATATACTTTCACCATTCAAATATACTTTCACCATTCAAATATACTTTCACCATTCAAATATACTTTCACCGTTCAAATATACTTTCACCATTCAAATATACTTTCACCATTCAAATATACTTTCACCGTTCAAATATACTTTCACCATTCAAATATACTTTCACCATTCAAATATACTTTCACCATTCAAATATACTTTCACCATTCAAATATACTTTCACCGTTCAAATATACTTTCACCGTTCAAATACACTTTCACCGTTCAAATATACTTTCACCATTCAAATATACTTTCACCATTCAAATATACTTTCACCATTCAAATATACTTTCACCATTCAAATATACTTTCACCATTCAAATATACTTTCACCGTTCAAATATACTTTCACCATTCAAATATACTTTCACCATTCAAATATACTTTCACCGTTCAAATATACTTTCACCATTCAAATATACTTTCACCGTTCAAATATACTTTCACCATTCAAATATACTTTCACCATTCAAATATACTTTCACCGTTCAAATATACTTTCACCATTCAAATACACTTTCACCATTCAAATATACTTTCACCATTCAAATATACTTTCACCGTTCAAATATACTTTCACCATTCAAATATACTTTCACCATTCAAATATACTTTCACCATTCAAATACACTTTCACCATTCAAATATACTTTCACCATTCAAATATACTTTCACCATTCAAATATAGTTTCACCGTTCAAATATACTTTCACCATTCAAATATACTTTCACCGTTCAAATACACTTTCACCATTCAAATATACTTTCACCATTCAAATATACTTTCACCATTCAAATATACTTTCAACATTCAAATATACTTTCACCGTTCAAATATACTTTCACCATTCAAATATACTTTCACCGTTCAAATATACTTTCACCATTCAAATACACTTTCACCATTCAAATATACTTTCACCATTCAAATATACTTTCACCGTTCAAATATACTTTCACCATTCAAATATACTTTCACCATTCAAATATACTTTCACCATTCAAATATACTTTCACCATTCAAATATACTTTCACCGTTCAAATATACTTTCACCATTCAAATATACTTTCACCATTCAAATATACTTTCACCATTCAAATACACTTTCACCATTCAAATATACTTTCACCGTTCAAATATACTTTCACCATTCAAATATACTTTCACCATTCAAATATACTTTCACCATTCAAATATACTTTCACCGTTCAAATATACTTTCACCATTGAAATATACTTTCACCGTTCAAATATTCTTTCACCATTCAAATATACTTTCACCATTCAAATATACTTTCACCGTTCAAATATACTTTCACCATTCAAATATACTTTCACCATTCAAATACACTTTCACCATTCAAATATACTTTCACCATTCAAATATACTTTCACCATTCAAATATACTTTAACCATTCAAATATAGTTTCACCATTCAAATATACTTTCACCATTCAAATATACTTTCACCATTCAAATACACTTTCACCATTCAAATATACTTTCACCATTCAAATATACTTTCACCATTCAAATATACTTTCACCATTCAAATATACTTTAACCATTCAAATATAGTTTCACCATTCAAATATACTTTCACCATTCAAATATACTTTCACCATTCAAATATACTTTCACCGTTCAAATATACTTTCACAGTTCAAATATACTTTCACCATTCAAATATACTTTCACCATTCAAATATACTTTCACCATTCAAATACATTTTCACCATTCAAATATACTTTCACCATTCAAATATACTTTCACCATTCAAATACATTTTCACCGTTCAAATATACTTTCACCGTTCAAATATACTTTCACCATTCAAATATACTTTCACCATTCAAATATACTTTCACCGTTCAAATATACTTTCACCATTCAAATATACTTTCACCATTCAAATATACTTTCACCATTCAAATATACTTTCACCATTCAAATACACTTTCACCATTCAAATATACTTTCACCATTCAAATATACTTTCACCATTCAAATATACTTTCACCATTCAAATATACTTTCACCATTCAAATACACTTTCACCATTCAAATATTCTTTCACCATTCAAATACACTTTCACCATTCAAATACACTTTCACCATTCAAATATACTTTCACCATTCCATTACACTTACATCATTCAAATACACTTTCATAATTCAAATACACTTTCACCATTCAAATATACTTTCACCGTTCAAATATACTTTCACTGTTCAAATATACTTTCACCATTCAAATATAGTTTCACCATTCAAATACATTTTCACCATTCAAATATACTTTCACCATTCAAATATACTTTCATCAGTTAAATATACTTTCACCGTTCAAATACACTTTCACCATTCAAATATACTTTCACCATTCAAATACATTTTCACCATTCAAATATACTTTCACCATTCAAATATTCTTTCACCATTCAAATATACTTTCACCATTCAAATATACTTCCACCATTCAAATATACTTCCACCATTCAAATATACTTTCACCATTCAAATATAGTTTCACCATTCAAATATACTTTCACCGTTCAAATATACTTTCACCATTCAAATACACTTTCACCATTCAAATATACTTTCACCATTAAAATATACTTTCACCATTCAAATATACTTCCACCATTCAAATATACTTTCACCATTCAAATATACTTCCACCATTCAAATATACTTTCACCATTCAAATATAGTTTCACCATTCAAATATAGTTTCACCATTCAAATATACTTTCACCATTCAAATACATTTTAACCATTCAAATATACTTTCACCATTTAAATATTTTTCACCGTTCAAATATACTTTCACTATTCAAATATACGTTCACCGTTCAAATATACTTTCACTGTTCAAATACACTTTCATCATTCAAATACACTTTCATCATTCAAATATACTTTCACCGTTCAAATATACTTTAACCGTTCAAATATACTTTCACCATTCAAATATACTTTCACCATTCAAATATACTTTCATCATTCAAATATACTTTCATCATTCAAATATACTTTCACCGTTCAAATATACTTTCACCATTAAAATATACTTTCACCATTAAAATATACTTTCACCATTCAAATATACTTTCACCATTAAAATATACTTTCACCGTTCAAATATACTTTCACCATTCAAATATACTTTCACCATTCAAATATACTTTCATCATTCAAATATACTTTCATCATTCAAATATACTTTCACCGTTCAAATATACTTTCACCTTTAAAATATACTTTCACCATTTAAATATACTTTCACCATTCAAATATACTTTCTCCGTTCAAATATACTTTCACCATTCAAATATACTTCCACCATTCAAATATACTTTCACCATTCAAATATAGTTTCACCATTCAAATATACTTTCACCATTCAAATATACTTTCACCATTCAAATACACTTTCACCATTCAAATACACTTTCATCATTCAAATATACTTTCACCGTTCAAATATACTTTAACCGTTCAAATATACTTTCACCATTCAAATATACTTTCACCATTAAAATATACTTTCACCATTCAAATATACTTTCACCATTCAAATATACTTTCACCATTCAAATATACTTTCACTGTTCAAATATACTTGAACCGTTCAAATATACTTTCACCGTTCAAATATACTTTAACCGTTCAAATATACTTTCACCATTCAAATATACTTTCACCATTAAAATATACTTTCACCATTCAAATATAGTTTCACCATTCAAATATAGTTTCACCATTCAAATATACTTTCATCATTCAAATATACTTTCATCATTCAAATATACTTTCACCGTTCAAATATACTTTCACCATTAAAATATACTTTCACCATTAAAATATACTTTCACCATTCAAATATACTTTCTCCGTTCAAATATACTTTCACCATTCAAATATACTTTCACCATTCAAATACATTTTCACCGTTCAAATATACTTTCACCATTAAAATATACTTTCACCATTAAAATATACTTTCACCATTAAAATATACTTTCACCATTAAAATATACTTTCACCATTCAAATATACTTTCTCCGTTCAAATATACTTTCACCATTCAAATATACTTTCATCATTCAAATATACTTTAACCGTTAAAATATACTTTCACCATTCAAATATACTTTCACCATTAAAATATACTTTCACCATTCAAATATACTTTCACCATTAAAATATACTTTCACCGTTCAAATATACTTTCACCATTCAAATATACTTTCACCATTCAAGTACACTTTCACCATTCAAATATACTTTCACCGTTCAAATATACTTTCACCATTAAAATATACTTTCACCATTCAAATATACTTTCACCATTCAAATATACTTTCTCCGTTCAAATATACTTTCACCATTCAAATATACTTTCACCATTCAAATATACTTTCACCATTCAAATATACTTTCACCATTCAAATACATTTTCACCGTTCAAATATACTTTCACCATTAAAATATACTTTCACCATTAAAATATACTTTCACCATTCAAATATACTTTCACCATTCAAATATACTTTCACCGTTCAAATATACTTTCACCATTCAAATATACTTTCACCATTCAAATACACTTTCACTATTCAAATACACTTTCATCATTCAAATATACTTTCACCGTTCAAATATACTTTAACCGTTCAAATATACTTTCACCATTCAAATATACTTTCACCATTCAAATATACTTTCACCATTCAAATATACTTTCACCATTCAAATATACTTTCACCATTCAAATATACTTTCACCATTCAAATATACTTTCACCATTCAAATATACTTTCACCATTCAAATATACTTTCACCATTCAAATATACTTTCACCATTCAAATATACTTTCACCATTCAAATATACTTTCACCATTCAAATATACTTTCACCGTTCAAATATACTTTCACCATTCAAATATACTTTCACCATTCAAATATACTTTCACCATTCAAATATACTTTCACCATTCAAATATACTTTCACCATTCAAATATACTTTCACCATTCAAATATACTTTCACCATTCAAATATACTTTCACCGTTCAAATACACTTTTACCGTTGAAATATACTTTCACCATTCAAATATACTTTCACCATTAAAATACACTTTCACCATTCAAATATACTTTCACCATTCAAATATACTTTCACCGTTCAAATATACTTTCACCATTCAAATATACTTTCACCATTCAAATATACTTTCACCATTCAAATACACTTTCACCATTCAAATATACTTTCACCATTCAAATATACTTTCACCATTCAAATATACTTTCACCATTCGAATATACTTTCACCATTCAAATACACTTTCACCATTCAAATATTCTTTCACCATTCAAATATACTTTCACCATTCAAATATACTTTCACCGTTCAAATATACTTTCACCATTCAAATATACTTTCACCATTCAAATATACTTTCACCATTCAAATATACTTTCACCATTCAAATATACTTTCACCATTCAAATATACTTTCACCGTTCAAATATACTTTCACCATTCAAATATACTTTCACCATTCAAATATACTTTCACCGTTCAAATATACTTTCACCATTCAAATACATTTTCACCATTCAAATATACTTTCACCATTCAAATATACTTTCACCATTCAAATACATTTTCACCATTCAAATATACTTTCACCATTCAAATATACTTTCACCATTCAAATATACTTTCACCATTCAAATATACTTTCACCGTTCAAATATACTTTCACCATTCAAATATACTTTCACCATTCAAATATACTTTCACCATTCAAATACATTTTCACCGTTCAAATATACTTTCACCATTAAAATATACTTTCACCATTAAAATATACTTTCACCATTAAAATATACTTTCACCATTCAAATATACTTTCTCCGTTCAAATATACTTTCACCATTCAAATATACTTTCACCATTCAAATATACTTTCACCATTCAAATATACTTTCACCATTCAAATATACTTTCACCATTCAAATATACTTTAACCGTTCAAATATACTTTCACCGTTCAAATATACTTTAACCGTTCAAATATACTTTCACCATTAAAATATACTTTCACCATTCAAATATACTTTCACCATTCAAATATACTTTCACCATTCAAATATACTTTCACCATTCAAATATACTTTAACCGTTCAAATATACTTTCACCGTTCAAATATACTTTAACCGTTCAAATACACTTTCACCATTCAAATATTCTTTCACCATTCAAATATACTTTCACCATTAAAATACATTTTCACCATTCAAATATACTTTCACAATTCAAATATACTTTCACCATTCAAATATACTTTCACAATTCAAATATACTTTCACCATTCAAATACATTTTCACCATTCAAATATACTTTCACCATTCAAATATACTTTCACCATTCAAATATACTTTCACCATTCAAATATACTTTCACCATTCCAATATACTTTCACCATTCAAATATACTTTCATCATTCAAATATACTTTCATCATTCAAATATACTTTCACCGTTCAAATATACTTTCACTATTCAAATATACTTTCTCCGTTCAAATATACTTTCACCATTAAAATATACTTTCACCATTCAAATATACGTTCACCATTCAAATACATTTTCACCGTTCAAATATACTTTCACCATTAAAATATACTTTCACCATTCAAATACATTTTCACCGTTCAAATATACTTTCACCATTAAAATATACTTTCACCATTAAAATATACTTTCACCATTCAAATATACTTTCACCATTAAAATATACTTTCACCGTTCAAATATTCTTTCACCATTTAAATATACTTTCACCATTCAAATATACTTTCATCATTCCAATATTCTTTCACCATTCAAATATACTTTCACCATTGTTAATCATACCTATTGTCTCCATTCAGTGTGCAATTTCAAAATATATCTAAAAAAAGTGAGAATGTGTGTGAGGACACTTCTCAACCTATCTACTCAATGAATTTTTGATCTACAAACTTGAAATTTGGAACATAGGGTATTCAGACATGTGGAAAACTTTTTAATCGTTTTTCATCTGGAAAAAAGGTTTACTAAGTGGGTCAAAATTAAAAAATTGGTACTTGTGGAGAGGGGGTCATTGGATTTTTATCTGTTTTTCAACTGTTTCACGAGGTTTGAAAACACTTTTTAAAGATTGTGGAAAGCTAGTCTAATAGTTATCGTACTTGACTCCCTGTCTTTAGGTTTTGGTTTCGATCTCGAGTATTTTTTTAAAGGAATTTAACGTTACAGTTTGAGTGTTTTTTGGGTTTTTTTTTACTTACAAGATTTGAACTGTTTAGAAAAAACATAATACTCGCATGCACATGTCTCGTTTTTACTTCATTTTATTTTTACTTCATTTGTTTAAAGGAATTTAATGTTACGTTTAGTACAAGGCAATGCCAGATATATCTTCAAAATATCTTCTAGTAGTTTATAAAAACGGGTATCTTTCCTCTTCAAGGGTTTGTGTTGGGAAAGAAATTTAAAAAAAAATTTTTTTTTTTAATTCAATTTTCACCCCAAACAAGGCACAGTGCCACTTTGAAGCAGGGAGCTACTATTAGGGACTTAATTAGCGGGGTCATTATGAAGGGAGATGAGTAGAAAGATGTTTGTTAACATTACACTTGAACTTCTGCATATCATTGCAGTTGGGAAAGCAGAATCCCGGAAGGGAGTTCCAAAGACCCGCAGTTCTGGGGAAGAAACTATTGGAGTAAAAGGCTTTCTTGCACCTAGGAATCTCTACTGTAAAGAGATGAGACTTAATGGCTTTTCTGGGTTTGTCAGGGGTAGTTATGTTGGGGAGGTACAAGTGTTTGCAGTTCGTCAGAGTATTCACCATTAAAGTATTTGTAGAACAGGCAGAGGGATGCAACATCTCGTCGATGGGACAGAGGCTGAAGCCTAGATGACAGTTCAGGACCTATCAGGTTGGCGACTCTCTTTTGAACCTGTCCAGGAGCGAGAGACAAGCAGCAGATGCACCAGCCCAGATGTGACAACAGTACTCCATACATGGGCGAATGGTGGCCTTATAGAGGTATAGGATACTGTCAGGTGTAAGTAGTTTTCTAGCATGGTAGAGGGAGCCAACCTTCCTTGCAGCAGCCTTGGCAATGCTCTCAATGTATCTATTCCAGTTCATATTCCCTGTAAACGTTAGGCCAAGGAGTTTAAAAGAAGTACTCTCAGGCAATGTGTTCTTGGCCATTGCTATTGGTGGTAGAGAAGGTTTCTTGTAGTTATTGAAGGAAACAAGCTTAGTCTTAGCAGCATTGAATGTGACCAACCATTTTTGTCCCCATTCCACTACAGATTGGAGGTCATCCTCTAGTGTTTCTGCCATTTCCTTGGATATGTGTTCATTTGTTTTCCCCTCATATCTGTTATAGAGAGTGGTGTCATCGGCAAATATACCCATCTCTGAAACAATTTTATCAGGGAGGTCATTTATGAATATCAATTTTATCAGGGAGGTCATTTATGAATATCAATTTTAAAATTGAAATTTTGTGTGTGTATGGCATGCTTAGCACTGACCCTACTGAGCACAACCCCAAACTACCTCTGGTACCTTTGACCTTCCACACGCACACAATTCAACTTTCCCGTTTATTTTTCTTTCTAATGTTTATGCTAGTCATCATTTTATCAACCCTGCCCTGATTCTGCACAATTACATTTTAAAATTGTGTGTTTATAAAAATGGTGGACCTGTTATTTAAGTCAAGAGTTATCTCCCTTGCTTGTCATACTGAATTGGTTGCACAACTCTTCCACATAAAAAAATACAATAAAACTCTATAATTTAATAAATTCTATTTCTACTTGTAATTATTTTTCTACTGAATAATTTTTCGGAATTTTTTTTAATTTATATCGATTTTGTCATGACACATAAATGCATAATGTTCTCCCCTGAAATGCGTTGCTTTAAAAAATCTTGCAAATCTATACAAGCATCACAATTTAAACATTTTAAATTTCTTTCTTTTCAGGACGCTTCCATTTTCTGAACTTGTTAAAAGAGCATCTAAAGAAATAAATGAAGATTTTTTTATTTCTCCAGTGAGTTTTTTTCTTTGTCTATTTTGCACCTCCCCCCACCTCCTCTTTTTTTATTTATGTTTCTTAAAGAGAACAACAAAAACTCCTTTTCTATATAATCATTTAAAGCCATGTTTGCATGGGAAAGTTTACTAGCATTCACAAAATCTGGTACTATAGTGTGGAATGATGAAAGTGTCGCCCTAAAAAACTTTTATTTAAAAAAAATCAATTTAAAAACTTGATTCTGTAGTAGAGTTGACATCTATTCAATGTAGTCGCCTTCAGCCTCGATATGGGTTTGGAACTGAGAGCATGTCATTCTCACAAGTGCTGTCGGGAGCTTGGTGGATGGCGGCAATCAGGCTAGCTTTGGTATTGTGGGAGGTTATGTTGGTGATGTTTTCAACATATGACCAAACAAAGTAATCCAGCAGGTTCAGGTCAGGTGAGAAGGATGTCCAGTGAGAGAAGGGTACCGTCGTAACACTCCTTCTGAAGCCAAGTCTGGGTCTCTTTGGACTTGTGGGCCAGCGCCGAATCCTGCTGCCACACTCAGGGTCTGCCAGCAGCTACTTGATTACACCAGGTGGTCACCACACTCTTCAGCACATCCAGGTATCTTTGGTGTTCACTTTGAAGCCGACTTCCGTGAGCTGGCAGACTCCAATAGGTCAAACTCCAAACCCTGCAAGAATTGAAGGAAAACATCAGAAACGAAATAAGGGAGTTAAATTACAATCCAAAGATTCTGCAATCTGTCATAAATAATGTTTTGAAAAAAAGCACAAATATGCGAAGCTAAAAATAGGCAACATTTAAAAGACATTATTTTTCATAAATAAAGATTGTTTGATTTTTGCATTTTTTTTTTTAAATTTCCTAATGTCTTAGTCAGATTGTGTTAAAATTACAGAAAGATATCATCAAAAATAAAGAATCTATTTAAGGTGAAAAACCTTCAGTGAATTTTTGGACACCTTGTATATTCATAATTTACGTGATTAAAAGATATATTTAAATAATTAATTTCTATTTTAGTCACGCAAATTATTTTGAGCTGAAAGAACACGCACTTGAGTCGAATTATTTCCTTCTCTTCACTAACGACAAAGATGTTCGCTCTTTGCATAAGCAGAAGTACTCCAATTTTTTTCTTTTAACCAACAACAAAACCTGCTAACAGCATAGTGTCCAAAACAAAACTCCTTTGAGAAAAAGATCTGTCTCCTTTTATTCAGCCATTTTGAACTCCCAATGATATCAAAATTTTCATAATCGCATTCGCCTTGTATTCAAATAGTTCTGCGTTTGTGTACCATTGTTTTCTTACAGCAAACACATGCTAACCGTGAACGCTTATTCCTCTGTCTCTATGCAGTGTTAGCACACTTTCTTAGGCTCCATAAACTACTGTAGTGTGTATATACCTATCATACACACATGTTAAGAGCACTTTTAAACAATCTTCAAAAAAAAAAAAAGGGGGTGCATAAAACTAGAATGGTCAGTGGAATGGCAGTATAGTTTTGAAAAAAAAAAAAAATGCTCATCTTTATTTTTACATCTTGATCCTAAACATGAAATTCTGATGGTGTCTAACACAAGTGAATATGGTGGTAAGGCTGTAATTATTTATATAGCTTTGATCCTGATAAGCGATGACTCATTATTTAATAAAACAAAAAAACAAAGATGTTTGTTTACATTGGTGATCTGTTAAACACATTTCAGGTGAAAACATTATGTACTTATGTGTCCTGGCGAAATTAGTATACATTCAAGAAATTATAAAAAACGATCCAGTAGAAAAATATTTATAAGTAAAAATAGAATTTATCAAATTATCGAGTTTTATTGTATGTTGTAATGTGGAAAAGCTGTGCAATCAATTCAGGACAACAACTTGACTTATATCCCTTGAATTGAATTAAGTTATGTGCCCACCATTTTAAAACTCAACACAATAGTGGATGATTTTTTTGTTAAAAATAATAGCATATCTTTTACTGGATGATTTTTTGTAATTTTTTAAATTTATGCTAATTTCATCATGATATGCAAGTATGTAATGTTTTCACCTGAAATGCATTGGATTAAAAGATTACCAATGGATAGAAGCACCAAAATAAAAAAAATTAAAATATGGAAACATTGTTTTCATTTTGGAGAAGATGTACATTTATCTTGAGATGATTAAAACATTTGTGGGGAGAGTGAAGTTTTGGTTCTTTATGGAACCGAATGGAAGTGTATTCTTGTGTAGCAGAACGTCAAATACTGGAAACAGCTGAGTGGTTTAAGTAAGATGCTGACAAACCATATGCAGCTCAACACAAATGAGGAGGAAAGACCAAGATGCACATGCACAAAATCTCTCAACATTCTTCTTCCCTTCGAACCACCAACAAAGTTGGTTCGACACTCTTATCTCTAAAACAGACATCTGGATTAAAGATGGCAGTATGAATGTATTTAGTCAAAATTATTGATTGCAGTTAACCTCCCCTGAGATCTTGCAAACTCTTCAACATTAAAACGCATGCTAAAACTCAATAAATCGCCAAATTCAAAGATTTTCATTTTTCTACTGGATTATTTTTTGTAATTTTTGGAATTTATACTAATTTTGGCATGACATGACATAACATGCAAAGATGTAATGATGTTTTCACCTGAAATGTGTTTAAAGATCACCAATGTAAATAAGTAACTCTTTTTTTATTTATTTTTTTTTTTTTTCAGCAAGAAAAATATTATTTACGTTCCTTAGGAGATGATCCTCGGAAGTCTGTAGCTGATGTCCATAAGCAGTTTCCACTTTTAATGAAAGACTTGGATATTCCACCATTATTTCCTGCTGAAAATTTTTTTTCAAGTGTTTTTCGAATAGCTTCCAAGGCGTGTCAGCTGTGGACACATTATGACGTGAATATTTATTTTATTTTTTTTTTATAAATTCCATTTCAAGTTTTAATACACAAAAAATTATTTTAGAAACTTTATATTTCGACATATGAGGTTCCACCCCAACAACTAAGTTGCTCGGAAATCCACACAGATGATTTGTTTATAGTGGTGAAGGCTTTGTGTAGAACCAACCACACATTTTGGTATTACTGCTAACCTCCACCGGTGCAGATAACTGCCACAAGAGAGAGTATACAATAGACCGCAGGTTTTTACATCAGAGTTTCCTTTACCTTGATGCATGTCTTAATGAAGACTGGGAGTGCATCTCTCCCAGTGAATTAATGTGCCTCCAGATACCAACCTGGAAATTTCTACACTCTGCGGGGTACATACAGCACCTAACTTTCCCAAATGGTCACCTATCTGGTACTAGCCAGGCTCAACGTTGCTTGACTTCGGTGAGCTGGTGAGAACTGGTGTGTCAACGTGATTGTGCCGTGATTTCATATATATGTGTGCGTGTGTACTTTTATAGTTTGTTGAAATTTTGGTGCAAGTTCAGAATTCAACCTTATTAAAAAACGAAAATACAGAAAAAAATCTTTACGATATCCGTACCCGTCACAGAATGAAAATGTCATATTCCAAAAATCACTTAAATTGATCAAGTAGGATTATTTTTAAATTAAGAAAATCAAATTTTGTGAGTATGCAAAAAAATACTTTCTCACTTCACCATCTTATGGAAACCGAATTCCACATGCAAGCGAACACAAAAACACAAAATGGTGACTTTAAGGTAATAATAATTATCTCCCTTTAATTCAGGCAATGCCATTCTTTGCCACAAGGGATACATCTCAGTTCCGTATCTGGTTCATATTCCTCTTTCCCTTTCTTCCTTGAACCTTGAATCATGCAGACATGTTGAAACTACACTCCTATTTTGCACTCTCACAAAAGACTCTTAAAACAATCACACAAGTAATGTTGTTTTTCGGTATTGAACTGTTTCACATTGAACTTGTATCAATTTCTGTAAATAAATGTACATCGGTTGTAAATATAATTTCGGCGAATTTCGTGTACTCATTTTTTAACTATCTCTCAAATCTTCTACATAACAAAAAGCAGGCACCTACCCGCTACAATCTTAAAAAAAAAAAACAAGGACAGGTAACTCCACAATAATTCAAACGTGTACGATCAGTCTTGTAATACTAACGATTTCATATTCATCACTTGAAATTTTTAACCCTTTATGACCTGAATTATGATGTAGATGATTAAAAAAATATTAGTTAATTTTAGTTAGTTTAAAGAGTAATGATACTATGATTGTCTTCAAAATGAAAAAATTATAAAGTTCAAAAGTTAAACTACCACTGAGAATTTTTGCATTTCATAAACTTACCTTTATTATTATCAATAGTGCTTGAAAAAAGTATTTATGACAACAAATGAAATCCTCCGCTCTCTGAGACAGATGGCGGCATACTGAATGTAAGCAATGTACAGTTGCAATCTGGAGGTATCTGGCATCTACGCAGATACCAAACTAATACGTACAAAGCGTGTTTGAATCAATTTCCACTTTATTTATGCTGTTATATTCATTTATTTATGACTGAACAAATTAGTTCAACCAGGTCATAAAGGGTTAAAAATGATTTTCTTTATAAAAATGGCTACTTGATATGATTTTTGGAATATGATATTTTCGTTTTGTGATAGGTATGTACATCATAAAGATTTTTATTTATTTATTTTTAATTAGGTTGTGTTCTGGATAAAAACTAAAATTGCCTCAACTGGCTCATGTTGCTGGCAAGCTGTGTTCCAACTGCTGCTCACGGCAAACACCTTAATCTGAACTTTGTTTCTGTGATATTTTCTTTAGTCTGGATATGCAGTTTATTACCCACATGAAGAATTAATTTACAATATAATTCTCCTACCTCTTTGTTGCCTGAAAATTGCACGCATGTCAGAGTACAGCTTAGAATCTCAGCAATAACCATCAAGGAGGAATTGACTGAAGTCTCAGCTTCTCAGGTGATTGGCAACAGTTAAATCACAATTCGTTAACCATCTTGTGCAACCGACCATGCATGAATTTCCATGCTTCAGGATGTAGTGCAGCTCGATCTAACTTTATCGTATGTATTCCCATCATTACTTCCTGTAAGGAAAATGGTAACTTACCTAAATAGCATGGGTGTATGTGCTTTGTAGGGTTCGATCACTTGACAAGAAAAAAGAAAAAAGTGGCAACTCACAGTTGCTTTTGTACTTGACAATCACCCATGAGTAATGCAGACCCTCGCCGTCTCTATGCAAATGAGACTATACCAGATGCATAAAAGGAACCATGGAGAGAATGGGAGATTGAGTTAGAATAAGGTGTGTTACGGAGATGAACACGTATGATAGACTGTTTTAGTTAAATAGAAAAATCGTGAGTGAAAAAGATCACACCTGTATTGAAACGGACTTTCAAACTAGACTTCCTGTTTCCTTTTCTTCTACTGAAAGAAAAGTTATTTTTTTCCAATTTATTTATTTGTTTTTAAATAAAGGTAAAACTATTGACATAAACTTTAGCATCAGTGCTAATACAACTGTTATTAATTGAGGCCCTATGCAAGTAGAGATGGCGTTAACTAGTACGAATTCTGGAATTGTTACATTAAGTACATGTCAGGGTGGCCTAGTGGTGAACGGACATGGACCCAGTGCACCTAGCATGATTGATGCAAGGATTGAGTGGTCAGCTTCCTAGAAAAAATGCACTAGAAGCAGATGATTAGATAAGAAATGATCACGTTTGAGAATTGGGACAGAATTTCAAGCACTTCACTGTGAGGAAGTGACTACAATTGATATGCTTAACAATGCAGGGATTGAAGTGAATTTCTTTGAGACTGTCCATTCGCTAGCCATTTCTTTACGGCTAAATAAGAAGACATTAATTTTAGCATTTCTTTTTTAAGGAATTTCTGTCTCTCCCCTTGTGCACAAACTTTTCTTTCAATAAAGTCCTTAAAATCACAAAAAAAATTTTTTAATTGAATTGTTTCTTGGTGGTTCACTAGCGATAACACACACGTGCACAATCGTTTGTGTGAAAAGATTATTTGCTTCCATCAATGTTTTCTTCATTTTGTTTGATTATTGAAACTTGAGTGGTTACGTAAAATATAAACTTTTTAATTTTGAATTCTTTTTAAGTTTTTGAAAACTTGTTCATTGTACCTTTTAAAAATTATATTTCAATTTTGAATTGTTATTTTTAACTTTTCAAAAACTTGTTCATGTTAGCTTTTAAATGTCCTAAACTAAAAAGGAAAAGCACTTTAGATCACTCTTTTGCAAACAATGTACGATTTATTAATAATTTATTTTAAGTAATTCACGATTGTATTTTGAGTGGCGCCTGCACTGAGAATTGAACCTTCAACCTACAGAAGAATGTAACTTTTACAACTGAATTTTATCAAGTACTTTATCCACTGCGCTGCTCTTCTCAAGGTTAAAGATTCAATCTCCAGTACGAGCGGCAATTGCAAATTACTTAGAACTTAACTACTCAGTTATGGCTGATGGGACAAGATACACCTGAAGAAGGTCTTATATTACACTAGCGAGGGGTACCTGGCGTTGCCCGGGTGTTTGGAGGTGTGTGTGTGTGTGTGTTTTTTTTTTTTTTTCTTACACAGTGGTCATCACTTATCAAGGCCCAGAAGCCACTCAGGGATAAGGGTTATTGCAAGTTCATTACGTTAGTGTGGAGATTTGATGAAGTGTTTACTTAAGGGGGCGGTTCATTAGGAATTTGTTAGCGTTGGACTTGAACACATCCAAGTTGTAGTCAGGTGGGAAGCAGGCAGACGGAACAGAGTTCCACAGGCGTGCAGTTCTAAGAAAGAAGCTTTGTTCATGGAATCCACGTTTTGATTTAGGGTAAATCAAAAAACAAAACTCCCGGGGGGGGGGGATTAAAATAAAAAAAAAATGTTTTGGTAGGTAAGTATGAGGATCGAACCCGAACCCTTGTTAAAAATTAAAGTGTGAAAACAAAAAGAGTGCGACGTTAACCATTGGGCCACCGCGAGATGCTAACGGAAACACGTTTGAATTTATTTAATTACTTAAATTAGCAGGTGCACGTTTTAATGATGAAGTCAACTTTTGACTGCGGGGTAGCATTTCATTTAGTGCGGAACGCTTTTTTCTTTTTTTTTTTCCAAGATGTTGGGGGTAGGGGGAAACAACTCCACTTGTCGAAATTGAATAGCAATTGTCTTCTGATATAAGGAAATAATATTTCCACATTGATCAAATCTGATTGCTTTCGGACATTTCCGGCGATCGAGACCAGAAAAATACCGCCAGAATTAGTGTCGCTTTTATTATACGAAAAGGCCTAATGCACATGCGGCGAGCGAAAACTGTTGAATATTTATCTTCCCGAAGTCAATCAAAATAAAATAGACAGGCGAGCTCCGTTGTTAACTCTGAGATATTACGATTTACATGTGATATAAAAAGTTTTAAAAAGTTGTTAGGCGACCGACCGCTTCTCTGAAAAAAGCCTTTCTTGGACATACACAAAAAGCGAACACACATACACACATACATTTTCGCTTTTATATATATAGATTATTATATTACATCGACTGAAACTTTATGAAAATAACACTCAAAATGAGAACAGTCGTCAAGGAAACTCTAAATAAATGCTCATCTCAAAAATCGTCATACCTGAATTGATGGTTTTTATATGAAGTATTATTTATTAAATTTTTCTTTTTTTTTTCTAATTTTCTTTATTTTGATGAATTATCTCCCTTGTTGACTATCTTTATATAGTACTAAAACTAGCTTAGCCATATAAGTGTTTGCATACACCCTTGACAATCAGTCAGACATCGATTTTGTTGCTGTTGGTATGTGTTTGTTCAGGTCTAGGTGGTCCATTTTCCCAGGCTTTACCTTTTCTCTAAGAAGAAGTTAGCTTATTGCTATTTGCCTGAGACACTCTTAAAGAGGGAATGGCAACAGGCATTTTTGTAGGGCAGAATGAGCTTATCCTAGTGTGCTCGTTTTTCAATACTGCATGTAATCTTGTGTCTAACTTTTTGGAGAGGTAGTAAATAAAATACTAAAACTCTGATAGTCTTGCTTGATTGCTTGCATATTGCTTGTCGTACATAGTGGGGGAAAGGACTAATGAAACGAAAAGTGGTGGAAAGAGGGAAATAGCGAATAGTAATTTATGATTATGATTTTTTTTATCTGGTTCTATTTTAAACATTGCCAAAAAAATTTGTTAAAATTCTTGGGTTTTTTTTTTTTTTTGCCTTTTTTTACTTCAAATTTCTTATTTGAAAAAGAAATATTATGCTCATCCACATTTCAGGTGAAAACATTATATACATGTTGGCACTACTGTTGTCACATCTGGGCTGGTGCATCTGCTGCTTGTCTCTCGCTCCTAGACAGGGTTCAAAAGAGAGTCGCCAACCTGATAGGTCCTGAACTGTCATCTAGGCTTCAGCCTCTGTCCCATCGACGAGATGTTGCATCTCTCTGCCTGTTCTACAAATACTTTAATGGTGAATGCTCTGACGAACTGCAAACATTTGTACCTCCCCGACGTAACTACCCCCGACAAACCCGACAAGCTACTAAGTCTCATCCCTTTACAGTAGAGATCTCTAGGTGCAAGAAAGCCTTTTACTCCAATAGTTTCTTCCCCAGAACTGCGGGTCTTTGGAACTCCCTTCCGGGATTCTGCTTTCCCAACTGCAATGATATGCAGAAGTTCAAGTGTAATGTTAACAAACATCTTTCTACTCATCTCCCTTCATAATGACCCCGCTAATTAAGTCCCTAATAGTAGCTCCCTGCTTCAAAGTGGCACTGTGCCTTGTTTGGGGTGAAAATTGAATTTAAAAAAAAAAAAAAAAAAATGTTAAAAGTAGTATAAATTCCAAAAATTGCAAAAAATGATCCAGTAAAAAAAATCAAAATTTTTGAGTTTAGTGATTTATTGAGTTTTAACATGTGTTTTCATGGTGAAGAGTTTGCAAGATTTCAGGGGAGGTAACTGTAATTAGTAATTTTAACTAAATCATCTGTACTGTCATCTTTAATCCAGATATCTGGGACCATATTTGTGACTGATTTTTTATTTAAAATTCTTCTAGCACATTATCTACTGGATCATTTTTCGTAAATTTGGGGATTTATATTGATTTCGGTATGATATAATAATATTTTTGCCTGAAATGTGTTGGTTTAAAAAATCACCAATATAAACCAGCACCAGAAAGTTTATATGAGAATTAATGTGTATTTTTCTTTATTTTTTTAGGTTATGGATAACATATTAATGCAAATCCATGGTCGTAAAAGAGTTGTTTTATTTAATCCACAAGATGCCCACTATTTGTACCTTAAAGGTAAATTGGCAACCAGGTGTTGATCCCTAGTTAGATAGGTGAATCTGTGCATTTCACATAATAAAAACTATGTTGCTCTTCAATCTGATAATGCGGTTTATTTATTGGAACGATGAAGACCACCTTATCATCCTTGAGATTAAGAATAACTCCCGCTGAGAGTTTTTTTTTTTTAAAGTGAAGCTGGTTTGTGCAGAGCCAGCTTTACTCTCATCCCAGCCAACATGATTGAACAGCAGGACAGGGACATAAACCACTGGTGGACAGGTGGGAAGCAGGAGCTGCCAGAAGTTTCAACCTTCTCATATATACTACACCAAGTGATGATGTTCATCCATCGTTTGCGAAGATGACCGTGATCATGTAATTGTTCTGTGGGTTTGAAGATGGCTTGTTAAACCGATTTGAGCTCTGAAGTATTGCCCACATGTTGGACACCGGTGGGATAATTCTGTATCGAAGATGTTGATTGCTCTGTCTTTTCTACTGTCATGTTTTATCTTGCATTCTTCATCGCGTGTGGATTCAGCAATTGTAACCCCCTTTGTGAGTTGTGGCATGCCAGGAACATCTGTTTTGGATTAATTTTTCCCATGTTATAATATAAACCGAACTGTTTGAGAGAGACTTTTAGATTGTCGTTGAACCATTTCCGCTGTCCTCCTGTGGGTCTTTTTCCTTTGAACAGTTCACCATAAAGGAGCTGTTTTAGGAAACTTGAATCAGGCATGCAGCATATATGACCTGCCCATCGAACCTGGCACTGCTGTAACATGATCCAGGTATTCCCAATTGGTTACCCATCTTGTACTTGACAGGCTCAATGTTGCTTAACTTTGGTGATCTAATGAGGACCGGTGTGTCAGTGTGATTATACTGTATACAGCTTGACAATAGTGTCTTCCTGAAGTGCAAGTGGTTCAGTCAGAGGTTGTTGATATTGGTGCGCATCCTTTTTTCGAAAGATATCTTTCAAGCATATGAACAACGTGAGAGAAAGTATCGCCCTGTCTAGTAGGGTTGGATCAAATACTGACTTTTAACAATTGAAATACAAATACAAATACTTTCGTTCAGGTTACCAGAAATACAAATACTTTTATTCCTAAGTCTAAAAATACAAATACTTTTATTCCTCAATCTCAAAATACAAATAAAAATACAATAACTGATTTAAACAAAAACAAATATAAGTACTTTTTTTTTCAAAGTAATAAAGAAATCTGAAAATATGCAAAAAAGAAGAAAAAGAAAAGAAATATTTCCTTCCAAATTTGACATCTACATTACATTCTATATCATGTCCGCATTGCATTTTATTATCATTAGAGATCTGAAAGTTTCCTTCTCTCTCTCTCTCTCTCTCTCTCTTTCTCTCTCTCTTTCTCTCTCTCAAATATAAATACAAATACAAAATACTATTTTCCTGGATGCCATAATACAAATACAAATTACTTTTTCTTGTGATGTTAAAATATAAATACAATTACATTAAAATTGTATTTAAATACAATTGAAATACAAATACAATTGTATTTGATCCAACCCTACTGTCTAACTTTGTCCAAAAATGTAGTGACCAGTTGAACAGTGTGATTGCGGTGTTGCGGTGCCTGCACAATTCCTGCAATCGCATAAGGGAGCATGTTGCTTTTAGATGAACATAACAAAATACACAAATGCAATTAAAGATGGTTAGAATCCATTGTAGTTGTATAATCAAGTTGTGAAGATGTAAACACATGAAAAATAAAATGGTGCTTGTGCATTAGAAGAAAAAAAAAGACAAAATAATGCATTTTAAGTAAAAAAAAACACTATTCCATACTTACTTGTGATGTCAAATTTGTAAAAATTACAAAAAATGATAGTGTAGAAAAATAATTATGAGTAAAAATAAACTTCATCAAATAACGTAGTTTTATCATATTTGTTAATTTTAAAGAGTTCTTGGAATTCAGAGGAGGTAACTGTAGCCTATCAATTTAATCCAATAATTTTAATTCTTAAATGGCCAATATGTATATACTTTTTTTTTTTTGTCTTTTTATTTATTTCATTTTCGGTATTTAAATAAATTGCTATTATTTTTATGTGTTATTTTTTTTTGTAAGTTTTTTAGAATGCTAATAAATTGTTTCTTCTATGCTATATGACAAACTTACTTATCTCCCTTGTTTCATTTCAAATAAGAAAATGATGGATCTAGAATAGCTATGTTTATTGTAAAAAAAATAGTTATAGCATATTTTCTATTCAATCATTTTTGGGAATTTTTACTAATTTGGATTTTTTTTTACTTAAAATGTATTATTTTGATTTTGATCAATTTTCATGCACAAGTGTCAATAAAATGGATAATTTTTTGTTGTCCAGAATCCCCTGAATGTTAAAAAAAGAAGAAAAATCTATATTATGTACGTACTCAAGAGGAAAAAAATCATATAACTTGATCAAGTAGTTTTATTTTTATAAAGAAAATCATTTTTAAGCAATTAATAGGAATTAGTAGGCATTACAACATAAATCTAGTAAGTATGAATTATTGTTGAGTTAACTCCTTTGTTTTTTTTTGGGGGGGGGGGTATTTTGTTTTTTTTAGATATTTTTCAAATAGACAGTTCCTTCTTGGATGCTCAAATTTGATTTTCTTATTTAAAAATAAAACTACTAAATCAATTTATGTGATTTTTAGAATATGATATTTTCAGTTCATCACCGGTCCATACATCATATAGATATTTTTTTTAATTTTCATTTTTTTAATATACGGGAAATTCTGAACAAGGACCATTTTTTTCCCTAATTTTATTTTCCAGGCGATAAATCTTCAGTTTTGGATATCGATGATGTCGACATTGAAAAGTTTCCATTGTTTGTAAAAGCAACACGTTATGAATGTTATTTAGAACCCGGAGATATCATTTTTATTCCAGGTAAGATTATTTATTGCTTTGGGGTGGAGAGTAAAATTTCAGTTCAGTTCGATTTATTTGACAAAAAAAAAAACGATCATGTTGTCGTGTAAGGAAAGACGTGTTAGAGATTTACACAGAAGAGGATACAATAGCGCAAAACGTGTTGAAATCTTGAATTGTTGCGTTGTTACTTTTCTTTAAAGTCTGTTCCAAGGTCAAGGGATCCTTATTGAGAAAGCGTCCCTCCTTCCGTTTAAGCAAAATTGATAGTTAAATAGTTTCTTGCAGTGTCCGCGTAGACTTCTTTCTGATGCAAATTCAATTCAATTTATTTTTTTTTTTATTTTTTTTTTTTTTTATTACATTTTCACCCCAAACAAGGCAAATTGCCACTTTGGTGTAGGGGGCTACTATCAGGGGCAACACTACTGGGGTACTATGTAGGGATTTGGGCAGCAAGGTGTCGGTTCACGTTACACTTGAACTTCTGCACGTCAGTACTGTTGGGGAAGCAGGGACCTGGAATGGAATTCCAGAGTCTAGCGATTCTGGGGAAGAAACTATTGGAGTAAAAAGATCTTTTACATCTAGGGATCTCTACAGTGTGGGGGTGGGATTTAGCAGCCTGTCGGGTTTGTCAAGGGTGCTCACGTCGTGGGGGCACAAGTGATTGCAGTTCGTCAGAGTATTCACCACTAAAATACTTGTAGAAAAGGCAGAGGGATGCAACATTTCGTCGATGGGACAGAGGCTGAAGCTTAGATGCCAGTTCAGGGCCTATCAGGTTTGCGACTCTCTTTTGAACCTTGTCAAGGAGCGAGAGACTAGTAGCAGATGCACCAGCCCAGATGTGGCAGCAATACTCCATACATGGGCGAATGGTGGCCTTATAGAGGTACAGGATACTTTCGGGTGTTAGTAGTTTTCTAGCACGGTAGAGAGAGCCCACCTTTCTTGCAGCGGCCCTGGCAATGCCTTCAATGTAATTGTTCCAACTCATGTTTCCTGTGAACGTTAGGCCAAGGAGTTTGAAAGATGGACTCTCAGATAAAGAGTCGTTGGCCATTGCTATGGGTGGTAGAGAGGGTTTCTTTTAATTATTGAATGAAACTAGATTTATTTGTCAAAAAATCATACAATCATGCTTCAAATACCATGTAGGCAAAGAATAGTAGAAATTTACACAGAAGAGAATACAGTAACCTGGCACCTGCCCTAATTCACATTTAATTGTAAAGTCCCATGTCTACACTGATAAACCAGACACAATTGACCACTTAGAAGACCACAGTCGATGCATTATTGCCAAAATACAGCTTAATTTAATTCTGAGAGTTTATGAAAATTGGACCTCTAGACTACATCATGTATGCCAAGCCACGGGGGCCATATGCCCGAAATTGTATTTGAATTATAAATGCCGAAAAATTTATATTTGGAATAAACCACATATCTGTATGATAAAAATATTTTTCTGTGATTCATTTTTATTTAAATGAAAATTGGACCTCTAGACTACATCATATATGCCAAGCCACAGGAGCCATACGCCCGAAATTGTATTTGAATTATAAATTCCAAAAAATTAATATCTATATATCTATAAAAGTGAAAGTGTCTGTCTGTCTGTCTGTGTACATTTCCCTACACAATAGCTCTGTCAATTTTCACTCTACAGACTCAAAATTTGATATACAAGGTATCTGTTTTCGGACAGAAATTTGGCTGTTAAGGGTCAAAGTTTAACGATTTGATTTTTGAGAACTCTACCAAACTCCTCCGCCAATTTTGGGTATAAACAATTGAAATTTTAGATATAAGTTCCTTGGACATGGATCTAACTTAATAACTTGATTTGAACCCAAAACAATAAATATTAAGGGATCATAATAGGGGTAAAAATTTAAAAAATCAGTAGCATTTTGAAGCTTGACCCTTCAGATGACAAATACTGAAAAATTGGCTAAAAACATTAATTTCTTCACCTTCAACTGGGCACTTTTCTACAGGGAGGGGTCCTTTGCAATACTCACTTGGAATCTTGGATATTCCTGCGTCTCTATCCGCTATGCCACGGGCTCCAAAAGGGCAACCAAAGTTGGATTTTTTGGTCTTATGAATCCACAATCTTCCAATTGTCGGGTCCATGCCGATTGTTATATTGAATTAATTTTTAAAATTAAAAAAAAAAGAATGCTAGTTGTTCACGTGTTTTACTCGTAAAACATTCGATACCTATTTATACACCTGCATAGCTGATTTTACATTCTAGTGTTTCACCGATATTTTCGAAAGTTATCCTCTCTGTTCGATTGTCTAGCCTTAATTTAAACCTATGTCACTTCCGGTTTGGTGGTGGTTGTAACAGCAAAGACGTCACGTTTTTCCCCATTCTTTTCCTCCTTTGCGGTAAGGGTTCGAGTCTGCCTTCCTACTACCACTTTTTTTTTTTTTTGCTCAACACACACCTCCAAACACCCAGGTAATGCCGGGTACCCATGCTAGTTTTGAATAAACCACATATTTGTATGATAAAAATATTTTTCTGTGATTCATTTTAATTTAAAGTTTACCTCCTTCAAAAAAAAAAAATCACCCTGCAAAAGCAAATATAGAAGGAACGTTTAATTGTTTGGTAAATTGATGTTCTAATTTTGATGCTTAATACAATGAGAAAATTAATGATAGAATCCATCTATTGGACCAATTGCATTTTTTATTGCATTTTTCACCTCAAACAAAACACGGTGCCACTTTGATGTAGGGGGCTACTATATGAGATAATTTTCAGGGTTACTATGTAGGGAGTTGAGCAGCAAGATGTCTGTTTACATTACACTTGAATTTCTGCATGTCAATACAGTTAGGGAAGCAGGAACCCGAAAGGGAATTCCAAAGTTGAGCAGTCCTAGGAAAGAAACTATTAGAATAGAAGGCTTTCTGACATCTAGGGATCTCTACTGTGTAGGGGTGGGATCTTGCTGCTTGTCACATTTGTAGGGTGTAATTAGTAAAAGTGGGATTGTTGTTAATGAAACAAGACATAAACTTAACATTAACTGATTGAGAAAATAACTCAAAATCAGTTCTGTTCATCGTAAAGAATCACTACCTGGTCAGCGAGGGAAGTCTTGTATTTTATACGACCTTAAACTTGACTTTTGACCATGAAACGTTTTGATCATGTTCGACATTTTGACGAAATTTCAACTTCCTATGTTTGTGTATGAAATCAGACACAATTGACCACTTAGAAGACAACAGATAGATTATTGCCGAAATACAGCTTAATTTAATTCTGAGAGTTTAAGAAAATTGGACCTCTCGATTACATCATATACGCCAAGCCACGGGAGCCATATGCCCGAAATTGTATTTGAATTATAAATTCCGAAAAATTAATATTTGGAATAAACCACATATCTGTATGATAAAAATATTTTTCTGTGATTCATTTTAATTTAAAGTTTGTCTCCTCTAAAAAAACACCCTGTAAAAGCAAATATAGAAGGAACGTTTAATTATCTGCTGAATTGATGTTCTAATTTTGATGCTTAATACAATGAGAAAATTAATGATAGAATCCATCTATTGGACCAATTGCATGTTTTGTTGCATTTTTTTTATTGCATTTTTTTTATTGCATTTTTCACCCCAAACAAGGCATGGTGCCACTTTGATGTAGGGGGCTAATATCTGAGACATAAATTGATGGGGTACTATGTAGAGAGTTGAGCAGCAAGATGTTTGTTTACATTACACTTGAACTTCTACATGTCAGTACAGTTATGGAAGCAGGAACCCGAAAGGGAATTCCAAAGTCTGGCAGTCCTAGGAAAGAAACTATTAAAGTAGAAGGCTTTCTTACATTTGGGGATCTCTACTGTTTGTCGAGTGTGTTGGGTGTAATTGGTAAGAGTGGGATCATTGTTAATAAAACAAGACATAAAATTAACATTTTTACCCATTGGGTATTCAGGTCGGTGAATACATATCTTTTTGAAGCAAAGTTATTCCTGGTGACAAACTGTTTTGTACAATCTACAAATTATCGGATAACACATAACATTCAATCTATTTTATTTTATTTGACAAAAAATAAACCAATCGTCTTTCAATTGCCATGTATGGAAAAGGTGTTAGAAATTTACACAGAAGAAGATGCAATAAAACATCTTTTCAAATTCACTTTGAATTGTTGGTGCATTTATTACTCGTCTATTTCAAGATTCAGAGATTCTGATTGAAAAAATAGCCCTCCATCAGTTCAATCGAGATCGGTAGTGAAATTTTTTTTTTTTTACATGGGGGTCACCACTTATCAAGGCCTGAAGGCCACTCAGGGATAAGGGTTATTGCGTGTACAGTAATCAATGAGATAGTATTGTAGTAATCATTAGTATTGGAGATTTGATAGAGTGTCTTACTTAAGGGACGGTTTGTCAGGAGTTTGTTTATGTTGGACTTGAAGACATCCAAGTTGTAGTCAGGTGGGAAACAAGCAAGCGGCAGAGAGTTCCACTTTCTTATAGTGTCTGCGTAGACCTCTTCCTGATGCAGTAGTGAATAATTGGTGCCAAGCTATATCATAATGCTTATTAATTGGATTTTAGGTCAAAATGAGATCACCGCATAATCGTTGCCACTCGTGGGAAAAAATGTAGGGTAAAGGGTGGTGGAAATTTACACAGAAGCCGACCATCTTAAATTGTTTTGTTGTTGATGTATCACTTGGAAATCTATCCCAAGATCCAAGGATTCTGATTCTACCTGACCCATATTGCAGTAAAGGAAGTCTTGTATTTTATACGACCTTAAACTTGACTTGTAACTCTGAAACATTTTGATCATGTTTGACATTTTGACAGATATTCAATTTCCTATTTTTGTGCATGATATGTGTAGCTAATTATTTTTGTATGACAATAACAACCATGCCAAATTTGAACCCGTTCAGATTCAATTCAGTTCAATTGGTAAAAAAAGACAAAAAAACAATAATACTTCAATTGGTATGTAGGGAAAAACGTGTTAGAAATTAACACAGAAAAGGAACCATAGTTGAACACCTGTCCAACTTTGAATTGTTGTGTTGTTGGTGTATTTATTACTTCTCTTCGAAGTCTATTTCAAGGTCCAAGGATTCTGATTGAAAAAGCAGCCCTTCTTCAATTTAATCGAAATCAGCAGTGAAATAGTTTCTTATAGTGTCCTCTTCATGGTGGACTTCTTCCTGGTGCAGTAGTGAATAATAGGTCCCAAACTATATCAAAATGCTTATTGATGAAATTGTAGGTCAAAGTGAAATCACCACATAATTATTGGCACTCAAGGGAGAAAAGGGGTAAATTTTTTGAGTCAGTTTTCATAGGCCATATTTGATAGAGCCTTCTCTATTTGAGTGGCCAGTCTTTGAACTCTCTCCAGATGCTTGGTATCGCCTATTACATATGTTCTAATAATTTTGTATTATTTGTCTAAATTCAAAAATATCTCTAACCATTTAAGAGCTACACTTATCCTTTGATCTTACTTCCGGTTTGAGTAAATTTTGATTTCTCACCAATTCTTACATGTCAATGAACCGAGTTCAAAAAGGTGTGGAAACCCTTTGTGAAAGTTGAAAATACCTTCAATTTTTGTGAAATTTTAATGATACATATTGGACATCAATTAATAAACATTTCTCGAATTTTAGTTTCTTTCAAGTATTTTAAAGGGATTTTTAGGAGACATAATTTGGTCACAACCTTTTGTTTCTTTTTAGAATTCAACCAAATTTCAAAAAGAAAAATATTGAAAAATCTTTATGATGTATGTACCTGTCACAGAATGGAAATGTCATATTCCAAAAATCATGGAAATTTATCAAGTAGTTTTTTTTTTTTTAACTAGGAGATATCAAATTTTCTGAGTAAGCAAAAAGAACTATTAATCACTTGAAATCGTTTAAAAATGATTTTCTTTATAAAAATAAAACTACTTGATCAATTTACATAATTTTTGGAATATGAAATTTTCGTCCTGTGACAGGTACATACATCATGAATATTTTTCTGTATTTTTCTTTTAATTAGGTTGAATTCTAGATAAGAAATCAACCTTTCATTTAAAAATTAAACTATTTCAAATGTCCATTAAATTTGATTCTAGTCATTAGACAATAATTAAGTAAAGTTCCTTGAATTTGATTTTCTTAAGATGCCTTAAGCTTAAATTTTAGACATTTCCTAGAATCAAACTCATGTGAGGAATTTGGGTCAAAATCGAAATGAAAATGCTAAACATAAGATTTAATAGCAATTTTTTTTGATCTTCGTAACGGAGATAAAAAAATAATATAAAGCTGTTTTGTTTGGAAATTTATTTTATCTGTCCTGGAACCAATATTCTTCTAGTATCTACCTAAATGCATAAATTTTTATATCTATATTAACATCAAAACAGTTTTTGCTTATTTAATTCTATGATACAACATAAGATTTTGAAATGCTGTATCTATAGTAATCAGCAAACACTAATAGTTTTTAGGTATTCCTAATTTGCGGATTTATTTTTTAAACAGTTTCTAATAAATCATTGCATTGTCATATTTTCTTATATTATAAACAATAGTTCCATTGATAGTAAAATGGCTAATGTTACTGGGAACAGATACTGCACTTTGAATTATTTGCATAAAATATAAAAAATTAGATTTAACGCAAATTAAGCACAAGGCCATCAAAAGTGTGGAGTTTTGAGAGTCAATCGTCATCCTTGGTCAATAACGATAAAAATGTCCATCCTCTCAGTCATCACAATACAACATTTACACTAATGACCGTTCTACTTAAGATATCCTCAAATTTGTTGAATCTTTTATGTTTCATATATATATATACTTCAAAGTAATGAAATGCAATAAATTCACTGGTTTGCAAATCCAATGATTATCGGTCTTACAAAATATTATTGAATGTAATATTTTATATAAGACTATCCCAGCTAAATAAAATTGCTCAATATACCAGATAGAGCAAATAAATCATAATTTAGGAATTTAAAATTTGTGATTTGAAAAAGTTAAATTTTAAATATAGAATTTTTATTGTATACAAAACAAAGAATACAGTTCAATAAATATATTTCCTTAACCCATGAGTTTTCGATGTTTATTCATCTCCTCAGAGGAAAAATATTAGCAAATATTATAAAAGGTTTGCACCTTATTTGCTAAAAATAATAAGCATAGAAAATTAAAAGTTTTTAACATTTTTAAATCATTTTAAAATTTAAATTCCCAAATTTTATATATATATATATATATATATATATATATATATATATATATATATATTACATGGGAGTAAATAAAAAAATAAAAAACGATCATCCTAACCTATTCTAAATTTTATTAGGTTGAGAAGAAAATTCTTGTGAAATTTGGATTTCAAATGTATTTTCAAATAAGTTTTCATTATAATACCTTTGTCTTATATATCATTTTAAAGAGCGTTTTTCATTCTATCCAATCGTTTCAATTACAATCGGTTTAAAACAACCATGTTCTTCTTTTCAGAACGTTGAATACAAGATGAAAAAAGCAAATTCGCATAATTTTTTTATTTTGATTCAAGCTAGGCCGAAAAACTGCTGAAACAGCTTGAGATATCAATGAAGCATTTGGCCCTGGAACCACTTCTGAATGTATAGCACAATGGTGGTTTAAGAAATTTCGTGGCAGCAATGAAAGTCTTGAACAGAGTGAGCGGAGTGGTCAGCCATCGGATGTTGACAACAATTAAGAGCCTTAGTCAAAGCCAATCTATGCACAACTGTTCAAGAACTTCTGAATTAGATGTAATGATATGATGATTTCAAACCACTTGAGAGAAATCGGAAAGACAAAAAAACTTGATAAATGAGTGCTTCACGAATTGAACAACAACCAAAAGGAACGCCGTTATGAAGTGTCATCTTCCCTGATTTTATGCAATAAAAACGACCCGTTTCTCGACCAGGTTGTGACTTGTGATGAAAAGTGGGTTCTTTATGACAAGCGGCAATGCTCAGCTCAGTGGTTAAATGACGACAAAGCTTCATGACATTTCTCAAAGTCAGAGTTGCACCAAAAGAAGGTCATGCTAGCTGTTTGGTGGTCTGCAACCAGTTTCATTCATTAGTTTTTTGAATGCAGGTGAAGCTGTTACAACAAAGAAGTACTATCAACAAATAGATGAAATGCATCAGAAACTTCGGCAACAACAGAACCTAAAACAAGCAGGTTAACCACTAAATGGAAGTGAGATTTAAGTGGGAGGAGAAGAAAAACAGAAAGCATGATTGGGTGTTTCTTCTTCGGGTATGTCACAGTGGGGGGAACACTCTGACAACTTCTTCATCCCAGAACTGCATTGTATGGCATGACGAGTAACGCATTCTGGGTGAATCACCAGGTCAGAACACTTAGTTGTTGAAATGACTTGTATCGGGTGTCTATCCTCCAACCACTGAAACATTCAACAAGCGAATTATCAGCTACCCCACCACCACCACCACCACCACCACCACCACTAACAACAACAACGACAACTAATCCTCTGCAGATTCCTTTCTAGAAGACTAAGAATACTGAGCATTCTATTTTTCTGCTACAAAACAAATGACTCTGTAAACAAGACAAGTATTATTATATTTTCCACCACATAAAATATTGAGACGTTTGTTACAAACGGATATTTAGGTGCATTATATTTAGGTACATTATATTTAGGTGCATTATACGCACAAGTTTAATCAAAATCATGGATCCCTTCTGTCATTTTATGCAAATCCATCTTCGTTTCATCAGATAAGGGTGCTTTTTTTTTTTAAAGTTTTTTTTTTCTTCATCCAAAATTATGGCAAGAAATAAGGGTTTTTATGCATAATTTCACCTAATTAGAAAAAAAACAAAAAAAGAAAAACAGAAAAATCTTTGTATGTACCCATCACGGAACGAAAATGTCATATTCCAAAAATCACATAAATTGATCGAGTATTTTTTTTTCATATAGAAAATAATTTTTTTACAATTTTTAGCATATCGTAGCCATTGTAAAGCCGATGTTAAAATCTTTGTAGTTCGAATTAAGTTGTCTGCCTTTATTAAATATGGCAGATCAAGATGCACCTTTCTCGCTTTGTCATAAAATTTGATTTTCGTAGTTAAAAAAAATACTTGATCAATTTGCATGATTTTTGGAATGTGACATTTTTGTTCCATTATGGGTACATACATCATAACAATTTTTCTGGTTTTTTTTTATTTTATGAGGTTGAATTCTGGATTTGCACCTATATATGGTTAATTGTAGCAATGTATGGCTAGTATTTAAATTTTTTTTTTGTTTGATTATAATCAAAAAAATTTTTTTTTGTTTGATTATAATTTAAAAAATTTTTTTTTGTTTGATTATAATTTAAAAAATTTTTTTTTGTTTGATTATAATTTAAAAAAATTTTTTTTTTGTTTGATTATAATTTAAAAAAATTTTTTTTTGTTTGATTATAATTTAAAAAAATTTTTTTTGTTTGATTATAATTAAAAAAAATTTTTTTTTGTTGGATTATAATTAAAAAAAATTTTTTTTTGTTTGATTATAATTTAAAAAATTTTTTTTGTTTGATTATAATTTAAAAAAATTTTTTTTTGTTTGATTATAATTTAAAAAATTTTTTTTTGTTTGATTATAATTTAAAAAATTTTTTTTTGTTTGATTATAATTTAAAAAATTTTTTTTTTGTTTGATTATAATTAAAAAAAATTTTTTTTTTGTTTGATTATAATTAAAAAAAATTTTTTTTTTCTCTTTTAGCTTTGTGGTTCCATAATGTGATTTCTGAAGAATTTGGAGTTGCCGTCAATGTGTTTTGGAAACATTTGGACTCCAACATTTATTGCCAAAAAGATCCTTATGGTAATAAAGATCCAGTTGCTGTGTCCAGTGCCTTTCAGATTGTCGATAGAGCAATAAAAGCACTCGAATGTCTGCCGAAAGAATATCAGGATTTTTATGGACGAATGCTTGTCTCACGGATTGAAAATAAGTGCTACTTGAAAGACTTGGATATATCTTGAATCCAAAACTTTGCAGCAATTTTTCTTTATTTCTGAATTTTTGAGATGAGGATTGATTACTCGTATTATTTTGATTCTTTCGACTAACATTCTCATCTTGAATATTATTTTCACAACATTTTGGCCGATGTAGCTTTTGACCGTCTTCATGTATATCTTGTTAAACTTGAGAATCTTTCTGTCAAATTTAAGAATCTCCACAAAATTTCAAATGGAATCCTTTATTTAATCCCCAGGGGTAGCATGCTCTCATTCTGTCAGCCATGACCGGGTAGAAGTCTTACGTAATTCGGAAGGACCTGTTGTGTAGTGGATGAAGTACTTGATAAAATTCATCTGGAGGTTGAAGGATCAATGTTCAGTGTGGATGGCACCCAAAATATAATTGCAAATTATTTAGGACTCCAACCTAGTCATGACTGATCGTACGAGAGCATGTTACCCCTGTGGATTAAAAAAGGGTTCCATTTAAAATTCCATGCACATTCCAGAGTTCGACAAAGTTCGATGAAGGTCAGAGGTTACATCAACGAAAACATGCAAATAATATTCAAGATGAGAACAGTAATCCGAATAATACGAATAAGCAATCCTCAAATAACACAAATAGCTAAAGCATGTTTTTTGATATTCCTTCATGGTCATCTTTCATGGATTTATCTGAACTCCACTTGTTGATTGTATAGGTATCTTGGGTTTCTTTTGTAGTGGTTGGACAATGTAGATGAATTGATTCCACAAACAATGTTGAATATTTAAAATCTTCTCTTCATAATTATGAAGCCACTATCTTTGCAAACTTTCGTTTTATGCCAAGTGCAACCGTCTGAGATTTCATTTAATTATATCTAAGTTTAGATACTAATTTCTTAATTTGACTTCACAGCCATCTTCGGCTTGTTGTTCGTACTATAAATTTCTAGGGTTTTTTTTTCACTGCTCATTACCTTTTCTCATAGTGTTCCACATGACCAACTATCTCAAAAGAACCCTCTCTCTAACATCACATGATCTTGATCAACCAATCATAGCTTTGTATATCTCATTTCCATTTTCCAAAAGTAACCCTATGAACAAAAATCCAGCCTGCATGGCTATTTTACAATGTTAATTTTTTTTTGCAAAAGTTTGTATTTTTTTAAAATAATTTTATAAATTATTTTAATATAAACAACAAAGTTTTATCAAATAAAACCAGACATTTATAAACAAGTGTTAGAGAAAAGTTTTGAGGATTTTTTTGATTGAAATAGTTTTGGTTTCAGGTGAGAATTTTATTTAATATAATCATATTTTGTAAAAGGGGGAAATGAACGAATGTAAGTCGATCGGTAAAAGAAAGTTACGTATCTTATTGGGAGATGACGAAAGATAATTTCACTGAATATGAAATGTGTTCATTTTATATGTTCTTTGTCTGTATGAGATTTGGTGGAAATAAATGATTAGCATTTGGTTGGTCACACACTGTTATTGCTGCTATCCACTTGTGTTATACAATAGAAATACAATGCAAATAAGATTTGGACATTATAAACATGATTTTATATTGCATATGTTAATTAAAAAATATTTTCATTTAAATAACTTTAAATCTTGCAAATTAGAATGTTGAAAAATCGTAACATCATAACTTGCTAATGGATATGCATTCTCAAATTATTAGTGGAAACCAAAAAAAACATTATTCATGCAACATTGCATTTCTCCTATTCAGCTAAAATCAACTGCTTTTTTTTCTCTCTCTTTTCCACTAGTTTTATCTTTTTCTCATCATTTTTTTCCAGTTATTTTTTTATTTTATTTATTTTTTGGGAGGAAACTGAAAAATTTTAATTTTCAACAAAATATAGCCGAGTTATTATGCTGGACTGTTATTTGAACAAAAATTCACAGGATCAAACAGGAATTAGGGGTTTAGCCAAACGATCAAAGAAAACTTGTCTGTTTTCTTCCATTTCACATACGAATTGCTTTTCTAATTTTTTTTCAAATTGAATAAAAATAAAAAAGAATCTGAAAAAATGATATCAGCTCAGTTCGTGTATGAATAAATTTAATTTTTTTATAAATTTGTTTTTTTTTATTTTGTATGGATTTTACATTTCATAATTTTTTACGTTTCACAATTTTTTACATTTCATAATTTTTTACGTTTCACAATTTTTTACGTTTCACAATTTTTTACTTCATCTTTGTGATCAACTGTTACGTAACAAAATCTGTTGTTTCGATCCAAAAATTTGAATAACACTCGTCAGGTCTCTCAACATGTAACATTTGCACGTTAAATGAACAGTTTGCACATATTGTTTCAACAAACACGTAGAGTGCATGTGTCTTATTGCCAGCGAGCAATCAAGAAAGCAAATAACAAAAGTGCTTTATACATACATTGTGCGGAGCACTTAAATGTGACAACCCTTTTTTTTTCATAGTCACTTCCTTTGCTGTTTATGACTGGCTGTGTGGTTTCGTCATCTAGTGGCTGTTGATCAACTGCTTAACTTGGATGAATAAAACTCGTGTAAAGAAACACAATAGAGATTTTAAACTTCAGCCTCTGTCCCATTGATGAAGTGTTGCATCCCTCTGCTTGTTCTACAAGTACTTTAACGGTGAATGCTCTGACGAACTGCAAGCACTTGTGTCCCCGCGACGTAAATACCCCTGACAAACGCGACAAGCAGCTTAATCCCACCCATTCACAGTAGAGATCCCTAGATGTAAGAGAGCCTTCTACTCCAGTAGTTTCTTCCTCAGAACCACTAGACTTTTGAATTCCTTTCCGGGTCCCTGCTTCCCCAACTGTACTAACATGCAGAAGTTCAAGTGTAACATGAACTGACATCTTGCTGCCTAACTGATACCCCTGATGCTTATGTCCCAGTTAATAGCCCCCTACAACAAAGTGGCAATGTGCCTTGTTTGGGGTGAAAATGCAATAAAAAAAAAACTTTTTTTAAATTTCAAAGGTTTTATTGGAGAGCAAAAGTTTGTTCATGGGTGTGGGGTGGGGGGAAGACTACCTCGGCTAAAAGTAATTCCTTCAATTTCTACTTGGGGATTGAGAGACACAGATGGCAGACACTGAGGTTATATTCACTTAGATTCTGTCTACATTTTCAGACGCATGCCACCTCTTTTGCTTCCTAATTTTGACTGACTAGAAACTTTGTTCTGTCCCCCAAATATGGGATGTAATCTGCCATATCATTTGACACCTGCATTTTAACGCGTTTTGTCTTAAGGAGCTAACCTTTGAATCCTCACTTCGATCAGATGGGTCTATTTCCGTTTGCCATCAGGTTATCATGGCATGTGACCCTTTACAAAATTACTGGCATAGATATATATAGAGTGTTCCAAAAGTCTTGGGTTCATTTCAAGTCCTCAAATCTGCATAAGAATGGTAGTAAGAAGAAAGTGGTGACATTTTAAAGCTAAATGCATTAAGTTTTTTGTCAGATTTTTTTCATTTCAATAATGCCGTTCACTCAACCAGAAAAGGCGTTTTGTGTGAATTTGCAAAAACTGAATCATGGATACTTATTCAACGTGCATTTCGCAAGAAAAGATCTCACACCCTGCAATTTTGTTGTGGAGATTTGTGAAAGGACTGGTTTATGTGCCTCCCATTCCAAGAGACGTGGATGAGCTGAATGCCCGAATAACAGAAGCTGTTGCAACCATTGACAACGCAATACTGGGACATATTTGGCAAGAATTGGACTATCAGCTTGAAGTGTGTCGTGTAACTATTGGTTAATGATTACTATTAATGATTACTGCAATATTGTTTATTAATGATTACTGCAATATTGTTTATTAATGATTACTACAATATTGTTTATTAATGATTACTGCAATATTGTTTATTAATGATTACTGCAATATTGTTTATTAATGATTACTACAATATTGTTTATTAATGATTACTACAATATTGTTTATTAATGATTACTAGAATATTGTTTATTAATGATTACTACAATATTGTTTATTAATGATTACTGCAATATTGTTTATTAATGATTACTGCAATATTGTTTATTAATGATTACTACAATATTTTTTATTAATGATTACTACAATATTGTTTATTAATGATTACTGCAATATTGTTTATTAATGATTACTGCAATATTGTTTATTAATGATTACTACAATATTTTTTATTAATGATTACTACAATATTGTTTATTAATGATTACTGCAATATTGTTTATTAATGATTACTACAATATTTTTTATTAATGATTACTACAATATTGTTTATGAATGATTACTAACATAATGTTTATTAATGATTACTACAATATTGTTTATTAATGATTACTGCAATATTGTTTATTAATGATTACTACAATATTGTTTATTAATGATTACTACAATATTGTTTATTAATGATTGCTACAATATTGTTTATGAATGATTACTACAATATTGTTTATTAATGATTACTACAATATTGTTTATTAATGATTACTGCAATATTGTTTATTAATGATTACTACAATATTGTTTATTAATGATTACTGCAATATTGTTTATTAATGATTACTACAATATTGTTTATTAATGATTACTACAATATTGTTTATTAATGATTACTGCAATATTGTTTATTAATGATTACTACAATATTGTTTATTAATGATTACTGCAATATTGTTTATTAATGATTACTGCAATATTGTTTATTAATGATTACTACAATATTGTTTATTAATGATTACTACAATATTGTTTATTAATGATTACTACAATATTGTTTATTAATGATTACTGCAATATTGTTTATTAATGATTACTGCAATATTGTTTATTAATGATTACTGCAATATTGTTTATTAATGATTACTGCAATATTGTTTATTAATGATTACTACAATATTGTTTATTAATGATTACTACAATATTGTTTATTAATGATTACTACAATATTGTTTATTAATGATTACTACAATATTGTTTATTAATGATTACTACAATATTGTTTATTAATGATTACTACAATATTGTTTATTAATGATTACTACAATATTGTTTATTAATGATTACTACAATATTGTTTATTAATGATTACTACAATATTGTTTATTAATGATTACTACAATATTGTTTATTAATGATTACTACAATATTGTTTATTAATGATTACTGCAATATTGTTTATTAATGATTACTACAATATTGTTTATTAATGATTACTACAATATTGTTTATTAATGATTACTACAATATTGTTTATGAATGATTACTACAATATTGTTTATTAATGATTACTACAATATTGTTTATTAATGATTACTACAATATTGTTTATTAATGATTACTACAATATTGTTTATTAATGATTACTGCAATATTGTTTATTAATGATTACTGCAATATTGTTTATTAATGATTACTACAATATTGTTTATTAATGATTACTACAATATTGTTTATTAATGATTACTGCAATATTGTTTATTAATGATTACTACAATATTGTTTATTAATGATTACTGCAATATTGTTTATTAATGATTACTACAATATTGTTTATTAATGATTACTACAATATTGTTTATGAATGATTACTACAATATTGTTTATTAATGATTACTACAATATTGTTTATTAATGATTACTACAATATTGTTTATTAATGATTACTACAATATTGTTTATTAATGATTACTGCAATATTGTTTATTAATGATTACTACAATATTGTTTATTAATGATTACTACAATATTGTTTATTAATGATTACTACAATATTGTTTATTAATGATTACTACAATATTGTTTATTAATGATTACTGCAATATTGTTTATGAATGATTACTACAATATTGTTTATTAATGATTACTGCAATATTGTTTATTAATGATTACTACAATATTGTTTATTAATGATTACTACAATATTGTTTATTAATGATTACTACAATATTGTTTATTAATGATTACTGCAATATTGTTTATTAATGATTACTACAATATTGTTTATTAATGATTACTGCAATATTGTTTATTAATGATTACTACAATATTGTTTATTAATGATTACTACAATATTGTTTATTAATGATTACTACAATATTGTTTATTAATGATTACTGCAATATTGTTTATTAATGATTACTACAATATTGTTTATTAATGATTACTACAATATTGTTTATTAATGATTACTACAATATTGTTTATTAATGATTACTACAATATTGTTTATTTATGATTACTACAATATTGTTTATTAATGATTACTGCAATATTGTTTATTAATGATTACTACAATATTGTTTATTAATGATTACTACAATATTGTTTATTAATGATTACTACAATATTGTTTATTAATGATTACTACAATATTGTTTATTAATGATTACTACAATATTGTTTATTAATGATTACTACAATATTGTTTATTAATGATTACTACAATATTGTTTATTAATGATTACTACAATATTGTTTATTAATGATTACTACAATATTGTTTATTAATGATTACTACAATATTGTTTATTAATGATTACTGCAATATTGTTTATTAATGATTACTACAATATTGTTTATTAATGATTACTACAATATTGTTTATTAATGATTACTACAATATTGTTTATGAATGATTACTACAATATTGTTTATTAATGATTACTACAATATTGTTTATTAATGATTACTACAATATTGTTTATTAATGATTACTACAATATTGTTTATTAATGATTACTGCAATATTGTTTATTAATGATTACTGCAATATTGTTTATTAATGATTACTACAATATTGTTTATTAATGATTACTACAATATTGTTTATTAATGATTACTGCAATATTGTTTATTAATGATTACTACAATATTTTTTATTAATGATTACTGCAATATTGTTTATTAATGATTACTACAATATTGTTTATTAATGATTACTACAATATTGTTTATGAATGATTACTACAATATTGTTTATTAATGATTACTACAATATTGTTTATTAATGATTACTACAATATTGTTTATTAATGATTACTACAATATTGTTTATTAATGATTACTGCAATATTGTTTATTAATGATTACTACAATATTGTTTATTAATGATTACTACAATATTGTTTATTAATGATTACTACAATATTGTTTATTAATGATTACTACAATATTGTTTATTAATGATTACTGCAATATTGTTTATGAATGATTACTACAATATTGTTTATTAATGATTACTGCAATATTGTTTATTAATGATTACTACAATATTGTTTATTAATGATTACTACAATATTGTTTATTAATGATTACTACAATATTGTTTATTAATGATTACTGCAATATTGTTTATTAATGATTACTACAATATTGTTTATTAATGATTACTGCAATATTGTTTATTAATGATTACTACAATATTGTTTATTAATGATTACTACAATATTGTTTATTAATGATTACTGCAATATTGTTTATTAATGATTACTGCAATATTGTTTATTAATGATTACTACAATATTGTTTATTAATGATTACTACAATATTGTTTATTAATGATTACTACAATATTGTTTATTAATGATTACTACAATATTGTTTATTTATGATTACTACAATATTGTTTATTAATGATTACTGCAATATTGTTTATTAATGATTACTACAATATTGTTTATTAATGATTACTACAATATTGTTTATTAATGATTACTGCAATATTGTTTATTAATGATTACTACAATATTGTTTATTAATGATTACTACAATATTGTTTATTAATGATTACTACAATATTGTTTATTAATGATTACTACAATATTGTTTATTAATGATTACTACAATATTGTTTATTAATGATTACTACAATATTGTTTATTAATGATTACTGCAATATTGTTTATTAATGATTACTACAATATTGTTTATTAATGATTACTACAATATTGTTTATTAATGATTACTACAATATTGTTTATTAATGATTACTACAATATTGTTTATTAATGATTACTGCAATATTGTTTATTAATGATTACTACAATATTGTTTATTAATGATTACTACAATATTGTTTATTAATGATTACTACAATATTGTTTATTAATGATTACTGCAATATTGTTTATTAATGATTACTACAATATTGTTTATTAATGATTACTGCAATATTGTTTATTAATGATTACTACAATATTGTTTATTAATGATTACTGCAATATTGTTTATTAATGATTACTACAATATTGTTTATTAATGATTACTACAATATTGTTTATTAATGATTACTGCAATATTGTTTATTAATGATTACTACAATATTGTTTATTAATGATTACTACAATATTGTTTATTAATGATTACTGCAATATTGTTTATTAATGATTACTACAATATTGTTTATTAATGATTACTGCAATATTGTTTATTAATGATTACTACAATATTGTTTATTAATGATTACTGCAATATTGTTTATTAATGATTACTACAATATTGTTTATTAATGATTACTACAATATTGTTTATTAATGATTACTACAATATTGTTTATTAATGATTACTGCAATATTGTTTATTAATGATTACTACAATATTGTTTATTAATGATTACTACAATATTGTTTATTAATGATTACTACAATATTGTTTATTGATGATTACTACAATATTGTTTATTAATGATTACTGCAATATTGTTTATTAATGATTACTACAATATTGTTTATTAATGATTACTACAATATTGTTTATTAATGATTACTACAATATTGTTTATTAATGATTACTGCAATATTGTTTATTAATGATTACTACAATATTGTTTATTAATGATTACTACAATATTGTTTATTAATGATTACTACAATATTGTTTATTAATGATTACTACAATATTGTTTATTAATGATTACTACAATATTGTTTATTAATGATTACTACAATATTGTTTATTAATGATTACTGCAATATTGTTTATTAATGATTACTACAATATTGTTTATTAATGATTACTGCAATATTGTTTATTAATGATTACTGCAATATTGTTTATTAATGATTACTACAATATTGTTTATCAATGATTACTGCAATATTGTTTATTAATGATTACTACAATATTGTTTATTAATGATTACTACAATATTGTTTATTAATGATTACTACAATATTGTTTATTAATGATTACTACAATATTGTTTATTAATGATTACTGCAATATTGTTTATTAATGATTACTACAATATTGTTTATTAATGATTACTACAATATTGTTTATTAATGATTACTGCAATATTGTTTATTAATGATTACTACAATATTGTTTATTAATGATTACTACAATATTGTTTATTAATGATTACTACAATATTGTTTATTAATGATTACTACAATATTGTTTATTAATGATTACTACAATATTGTTTATTAATGATTACTACAATATTGTTTATTAATGATTACTGCAATATTGTTTATTAATGATTACTACAATATTGTTTATTAATGATTACTGCAATATTGTTTATTAATGATTACTACAATATTGTTTATTAATGATTACTGCAATATTGTTTATTAATGATTACTACAATATTGTTTATTAATGATTACTACAATATTGTTTATTAATGATTACTGCAATATTGTTTATTAATGATTACTACAATATTGTTTATTAATGATTACTACAATATTGTTTATTAATGATTACTACAATATTGTTTATTAATGATTACTGCAATATTGTTTATTAATGATTACTACAATATTGTTTATTAATGATTACTACAATATTGTTTATTAATGATTACTGCAATATTGTTTATTAATGATTACTACAATATTGTTTATTAATGATTACTGCAATATTGTTTATCAATGATTACTACAATATTGTTTATTAATGATTACTGCAATATTGTTTATTAATGATTACTACAATATTGTTTATTAATGATTACTGCAATATTGTTTATTAATGATTACTACAATATTGTTTATTAATGATTACTACAATATTGTTTATTAATGATTACTGCAATATTGTTTATTAATGATTACTACAATATTGTTTATTAATGATTACTACAATATTGTTTATTAATGATTACTACAATATTGTTTATTAATGATTACTGCAATATTGTTTATTAATGATTACTACAATATTGTTTATTAATGATTACTGCAATATTGTTTATTAATGATTACTACAATATTGTTTATTAATGATTACTACAATATTGTTTATTAATGATTACTACAATATTGTTTATTAATGATTACTGCAATATTGTTTATTAATGATTACTGCAATATTGTTTATTAATGATTACTACAATATTGTTTATTAATGATTACTACAATATTGTTTATTAATGATTACTACAATATTGTTTATTAATGATTACTACAATATTGTTTATTAATGATTACTACAATATTGTTTATTAATGATTACTGCAATATTGTTTATTAATGATTACTACAATATTGTTTATTAATGATTACTACAATATTGTTTATTAATGATTACTGCAATATTGTTTATTAATGATTACTACAATATTGTTTATTAATGATTACTACAATATTGTTTATTAATGATTACTACAATATTGTTTATTAATGATTACTACAATATTGTTTATTAATGATTACTACAATATTGTTTATTAATGATTACTACAATATTGTTTATTAATGATTACTGCAATATTGTTTATTAATGATTACTACAATATTGTTTATTAATGATTACTACAATATTGTTTATTAATGATTACTACAATATTGTTTATTAATGATTACTACAATATTGTTTATTAATGATTACTGCAATATTGTTTATTAATGATTACTACAATATTGTTTATTAATGATTACTACAATATTGTTTATTAATGATTACTACAATATTGTTTATTAATGATTACTGCAATATTGTTTATTAATGATTACTACAATATTGTTTATTAATGATTACTGCAATATTGTTTATTAATGATTACTACAATATTGTTTATTAATGATTACTGCAATATTGTTTATTAATGATTACTACAATATTGTTTATTAATGATTACTACAATATTGTTTATTAATGATTACTGCAATATTGTTTATTAATGATTACTACAATATTGTTTATTAATGATTACTACAATATTGTTTATTAATGATTACTACAATATTGTTTATTAATGATTACTGCAATATTGTTTATTAATGATTACTACAATATTGTTTATTAATGATTACTGCAATATTGTTTATTAATGATTACTACAATATTGTTTATTAATGATTACTGCAATATTGTTTATTAATGATTACTACAATATTGTTTATTAATGATTACTACAATATTGTTTATTAATGATTACTACAATATTGTTTATTAATGATTACTACAATATTGTTTATTAATGATTACTACAATATTGTTTATTAATGATTACTACAATATTGTTTATTAATGATTACTACAATATTGTTTATTAATGATTACTGCAATATTGTTTATTAATGATTACTACAATATTGTTTATTAATGATTACTACAATATTGTTTATTAATGATTACTACAATATTGTTTATTAATGATTACTGCAATATTGTTTATTAATGATTACTACAATATTGTTTATTAATGATTACTACAATATTGTTTATTAATGATTACTACAATATTGTTTATTAATGATTACTACAATATTGTTTATTAATGATTACTACAATATTGTTTATTAATGATTACTGCAATATTGTTTATTAATGATTACTACAATATTGTTTATTAATGATTACTACAATATTGTTTATTAATGATTACTACAATATTGTTTATTAATGATTACTGCAATATTGTTTATTAATGATTACTACAATATTGTTTATTAATGATTACTGCAATATTGTTTATTAATGATTACTACAATATTGTTTATTAATGATTACTACAATATTGTTTATTAATGATTACTACAATATTGTTTATTAATGATTACTACAATATTGTTTATTAATGATTACTACAATATTGTTTATTAATGATTACTGCAATATTGTTTATTAATGATTACTGCAATATTGTTTATTAATGATTACTGCAATATTGTTTATTAATGATTACTACAATATTGTTTATTAATGATTACTACAATATTGTTTATTAATGATTACTGCAATATTGTTTATTAATGATTACTGCAATATTGTTTATTAATGATTACTACAATATTGTTTATTAATGATTACTACAATATTGTTTATTAATGATTACTACAATATTGTTTATTAATGATTACTACAATATTGTTTATTAATGATTACTACAATATTGTTTATTAATGATTACTGCAATATTGTTTATTAATGATTACTACAATATTGTTTATTAATGATTACTACAATATTGTTTATTAATGATTACTGCAATATTGTTTATTAATGATTACTGCAATATTGTTTATTAATGATTACTACAATATTGTTTATTAATGATTACTACAATATTGTTTATTAATGATTACTACAATATTGTTTATTAATGATTACTACAATATTGTTTATTAATGATTACTGCAATATTGTTTATTAATGATTACTACAATATTGTTTATTAATGATTACTACAATATTGTTTATTAATGATTACTACAATATTGTTTATTAATGATTACTACAATATTGTTTATTAATGATTACTGCAATATTGTTTATTAATGATTACTACAATATTGTTTATTAATGATTACTACAATATTGTTTATTAATGATTACTACAATATTGTTTATTAATGATTACTGCAATATTGTTTATTAATGATTACTACAATATTGTTTATTAATGATTACTGCAATATTGTTTATTAATGATTACTGCAATATTGTTTATTAATGATTACTGCAATATTGTTTATTAATGATTACTACAATATTGTTTATTAATGATTACTACAATATTGTTTATTAATGATTACTGCAATATTGTTTATTAATGATTACTACAATATTGTTTATTAATGATTACTACAATATTGTTTATTAATGATTACTACAATATTGTTTATTAATGATTACTGCAATATTGTTTATTAATGATTACTACAATATTGTTTATTAATGATTACTGCAATATTGTTTATTAATGATTACTACAATATTGTTTATTAATGATTACTGCAATATTGTTTATTAATGATTACTACAATATTGTTTATTAATGATTACTACAATATTGTTTATTAATGATTACTACAATATTGTTTATTAATGATTACTGCAATATTGTTTATTAATGATTACTACAATATTGTTTATTAATGATTACTACAATATTGTTTATTAATGATTACTACAATATTGTTTATTAATGATTACTACAATATTGTTTATTAATGATTACTACAATATTGTTTATTAATGATTACTGCAATATTGTTTATTAATGATTACTACAATATTGTTTATTAATGATTACTACAATATTGTTTATTAATGATTACTACAATATTGTTTATTAATGATTACTGCAATATTGTTTATTAATGATTACTACAATATTGTTTATTAATGATTACTACAATATTGTTTATTAATGATTACTACAATATTGTTTATTAATGATTACTACAATATTGTTTATTAATGATTACTACAATATTGTTTATTAATGATTACTACAATATTGTTTATTAATGATTACTGCAATATTGTTTATTAATGATTACTACAATATTGTTTATTAATGATTACTACAATATTGTTTATTAATGATTACTACAATATTGTTTATTAATGATTACTGCAATATTGTTTATTAATGATTACTACAATATTGTTTATTAATGATTACTGCAATATTGTTTATTAATGATTACTACAATATTGTTTATTAATGATTACTACAATATTGTTTATTAATGATTACTACAATATTGTTTATTAATGATTACTACAATATTGTTTATTAATGATTACTACAATATTGTTTATTAATGATTACTGCAATATTGTTTATTAATGATTACTACAATATTGTTTATTAATGATTACTACAATATTGTTTATTAATGATTACTGCAATATTGTTTATTAATGATTACTACAATATTGTTTATTAATGATTACTACAATATTGTTTATTAATGATTACTACAATATTGTTTATTAATGATTACTACAATATTGTTTATTAATGATTACTACAATATTGTTTATTAATGATTACTACAATATTGTTTATTAATGATTACTGCAATATTGTTTATTAATGATTACTACAATATTGTTTATTAATGATTACTACAATATTGTTTATTAATGATTACTGCAATATTGTTTATTAATGATTACTACAATATTGTTTATTAATGATTACTACAATATTGTTTATTAATGATTACTGCAATATTGTTTATTAATGATTACTACAATATTGTTTATTAATGATTACTGCAATATTGTTTATTAATGATTACTACAATATTGTTTATTAATGATTACTGCAATATTGTTTATTAATGATTACTACAATATTGTTTATTAATGATTACTGCAATATTGTTTATTAATGATTACTACAATATTGTTTATTAATGATTACTACAATATTGTTTATTAATGATTACTGCAATATTGTTTATTAATGATTACTACAATATTGTTTATTAATGATTACTACAATATTGTTTATTAATGATTACTACAATATTGTTTATTAATGATTACTGCAATATTGTTTATTAATGATTACTACAATATTGTTTATTAATGATTACTGCAATATTGTTTATTAATGATTACTACAATATTGTTTATTAATGATTACTACAATATTGTTTATTAATGATTACTACAATATTGTTTATTAATGATTACTACAATATTGTTTATTAATGATTACTACAATATTGTTTATTAATGATTACTACAATATTGTTTATTAATGATTACTACAATATTGTTTATTAATGATTACTACAATATTGTTTATTAATGATTACTACAATATTGTTTATTAATGATTACTGCAATATTGTTTATTAATGATTACTACAATATTGTTTATTAATGATTACTACAATATTGTTTATTAATGATTACTACAATATTGTTTAATAATGATTACTGCAATATTGTTTATTAATGATTACTGCAATATTGTTTATTAATGATTACTGCAATATTGTTTATTAATGATTACTACAATATTGTTTATTAATGATTACTGCAATATTGTTTATTAATGATTACTGCAATATTGTTTATTAATGATTACTGCAATATTGTTTATTAATGATTACTACAATATTGTTTATTAATGATTACTGCAATATTGTTTATTAATGATTACTGCAATATTGTTTATTAATGATTACTACAATATTGTTTATTAATGATTACTACAATATTGTTTATTAATGATTACTGCAATATTGTTTATTAATGATTACTACAATATTGTTTATTAATGATTACTACAATATTGTTTATTAATGATTACTACAATATTGTTTATTAATGATTACTGCAATATTGTTTATTAATGATTACTGCAATATTGTTTATTAATGATTACTGCAATATTGTTTATTAATGATTACTACAATATTGTTTATTAATGATTACTGCAATATTGTTTATTAATGATTACTGCAATATTGTTTATTAATGATTACTACAATATTGTTTATTAATGATTACTGCAATATTGTTTATTAATGATTACTACAATATTGTTTATTAATGATTACTACAATATTGTTTATTAATGATTACTACAATATTGTTTATTAATGATTACTGCAATATTGTTTATTAATGATTATTACAATATTGTTTATTAATGATTACTACAATATTGTTTATTAATGATTACTACAATATTGTTTATTAATGATTACTACAATATTGTTTATTAATGATTACTACAATATTGTTTATTAATGATTACTGCAATATTGTTTATTAATGATTACTGCAATATTGTTTATTAATGATTACTACAATATTGTTTATTAATGATTACTACAATATTGTTTATTAATGATTACTACAATATTGTTTATTAATGATTACTACAATATTGTTTATTAATGATTACTGCAATATTGTTTATTAATGATTATTACAATATTGTTTATTAATGATTACTGCAATATTGTTTATTAATGATTACTGCAATATTGTTTATTAATGATTACTACAATATTGTTTATTAATGATTACTACAATATTGTTTATTAATGATTACTGCAATATTTTTATTAATGATTACTACAATATTGTTTATTAATGATTACTACAATATTGTTTATTAATGATTACTACAATATTGTTTATTAATGATTACTGCAATATTGTTTATTAATGATTACTACAATATTGTTTATTAATGATTACTACAATATTGTTTATTAATGATTACTGCAATATTTTTATTAATGATTACTGCAATATTTTTATTAATGATTACTACAATATTGTTTATTAATGATTACTACAATATTGTTTATTAATGATTACTACAATATTGTTTATTAATGATTACTGCAATATTGTTTATTAATGATTATTACAATATTGTTTATTAATGATTACTGCAATATTGTTTATTAATGATTACTGCAATATTGTTTATTAATGATTACTACAATATTGTTTATTAATGATTACTACAATATTGTTTATTAATGATTACTGCAATATTTTTATTAATGATTACTACAATATTGTTTATTAATGATTACTACAATATTGTTTATTAATGATTACTGCAATATTGTTTATTAATGATTACTACAATATTGTTTATTAATGATTACTACAATATTGTTTATTAATGATTACTACAATATTGTTTATTAATGATTACTGCAATATTTTTATTAATGATTACTACAATATTGTTTATTAATGATTACTACAATATTGTTTATTAATGATTACTACAATATTGTTTATTAATGATTACTGCAATATTGTTTATTAATGATTATTACAATATTGTTTATTAATGATTACTGCAATATTGTTTATTAATGATTACTGCAATATTGTTTATTAATGATTACTACAATATTGTTTATTAATGATTACTGCAATATTGTTTATTAATGATTACTGCAATATTGTTTATTAATGATTACTACAATATTGTTTATTAATGATTACTACAATATTGTTTATTAATGATTACTACAATATTGTTTATTAATGATTACTGCAATATTGTTTATTAATGATTACTGCAATATTTTTATTAATGATTACTACAATATTGTTTATTAATGATTACTACAATATTGTTTATTAATGATTACTGCAATATTGTTTATTAATGATTACTGCAATATTGTTTATTAATGATTACTACAATATTGTTTATTAATGATTACTACAATATTGTTTATTAATGATTACTGCAATATTGTTTATTAATGATTACTGCAATATTGTTTATTAATGATTATTACAATATTGTTTATTAATGATTACTACAATATTGTTTATTAATGATTACTACAATATTGTTTATTAATGATTACTACAATATTGTTTATTAATGATTACTGCAATATTGTTTATTAATGATTATTACAATATTGTTTATTAATGATTACTGCAATATTGTTTATTAATGATTACTGCAATATTGTTTATTAATGATTACTACAATATTGTTTATTAATGATTACTGCAATATTGTTTATTAATGATTACTGCAATATTGTTTATTAATGATTACTACAATATTGTTTATTAATGATTACTACAATATTGTTTATTAATGATTACTACAATATTGTTTATTAATGATTACTGCAATATTGTTTATTAATGATTACTGCAATATTTTTATTAATGATTACTACAATATTGTTTATTAATGATTACTACAATATTGTTTATTAATGATTACTGCAATATTGTTTATTAATGATTACTGCAATATTGTTTATTAATGATTACTACAATATTGTTTATTAATGATTACTACAATATTGTTTATTAATGATTACTGCAATATTGTTTATTAATGATTACTGCAATATTGTTTATTAATGATTATTACAATATTGTTTATTAATGATTACTACAATATTGTTTATTAATGATTACTACAATATTGTTTATTAATGATTACTACAATATTGTTTATTAATGATTACTACAATATTGTTTATTAATGATTACTGCAATATTGTTTATTAATGATTACTGCAATATTGTTTATTAATGATTACTACAATATTGTTTATTAATGATTACTGCAATATTGTTTATTAATGATTACTACAATATTGTTTATTAATGATTACTACAATATTGTTTATTAATGATTACTGCAATATTGTTTATTAATGATTACTGCAATATTGTTTATTAATGATTACTACAATATTGTTTATTAATGATTACTGCAATATTGTTTATTAATGATTACTACAATATTGTTTATTAATGATTACTGCAATATTGTTTATTAATGATTACTGCAATATTGTTTATTAATGATTTCTGCAATATTGTTTATTAATGATTACTGCAATATTGTTTATTAATGATTACTACAATATTGTTTATTAATGATTACTGCAATATTGTTTATTAATGATTACTGCAATATTGTTTATTAATGATTACTACAATATTGTTTATTAATGATTACTACAATATTGTTTATTAATGATTATTACAATATTGTTTATTAATGATTACTGCAATATTGTTTATTAATGATTACTGCAATATTGTTTATTAATGATTACTGCAATATTGTTTATTAATGATTACTACAATATTGTTTATTAATGATTACTACAATATTGTTTATTAATGATTACTGCAATATTGTTTATTAATGATGACTACAATATTGTTTATTAATGATTACTACAATATTGTTTATTAATGATTACTGCAATATTGTTTATTAATGATTACTGCAATATTGTTTATTAATGATTACTACAATATTGTTTATTAATGATTACTACAATATTGTTTATTAATGATTACTGCAATATTGTTTATTAATGATTACTGCAATATTGTTTATTAATGATTATTACAATATTGTTTATTAATGATTACTACAATATTGTTTATTAATGATTACTACAATATTGTTTATTAATGATTACTACAATATTGTTTATTAATGATTACTGCAATATTGTTTATTAATGATTACTGCAATATTGTTTATTAATGATTACTGCAATATTGTTTATTAATGATTACTACAATATTGTTTATTAATGATTACTGCAATATTGTTTATTAATGATTACTACAATATTGTTTATTAATGATTACTACAATATTGTTTATTAATGATTACTACAATATTGTTTATTAATGATTACTGCAATATTGTTTATTAATGATTACTGCAATATTGTTTATTAATGATTACTGCAATATTGTTTATTAATGATTACTACAATATTGTTTATTAATGATTACTACAATATTGTTTATTAATGATTACTGCAATATTGTTTATTAATGATTACTACAATATTGTTTATTAATGATTACTGCAATATTGTTTATTAATGATTACTACAATATTGTTTATTAATGATTACTGCAATATTGTTTATTAATGATTACTGCAATATTGTTTATTAATGATTACTACAATATTGTTTATTAATGATTACTGCAATATTGTTTATTAATGATTACTACAATATTGTTTATTAATGATTACTGCAATATTGTTTATTAATGATTACTACAATATTGTTTATTAATGATTACTACAATATTGTTTATTAATGATTACTACAATATTGTTTATTAATGATTACTGCAATATTGTTTATTAATGATTACTACAATATTGTTTATTAATGATTACTACAATATTGTTTATTAATGATTACTACAATATTGTTTATTAATGATTACTACAATATTGTTTATTAATGATTACTGCAATATTGTTTATTAATGATTACTACAATATTGTTTATTAATGATTACTACAATATTGTTTATTAATGATTACTACAATATTGTTTATTAATGATTACTGCAATATTGTTTATTAATGATTACTGCAATATTGTTTATTAATGATTACTGCAATATTGTTTATTAATGATTACTACAATATTGTTTATTAATGATTACTACAATATTGTTTATTAATGATTACTGCAATATTGTTTATTAATGATTACTACAATATTGTTTATTAATGATTACTGCAATATTGTTTATTAATGATTACTACAATATTGTTTATTAATGATTACTACAATATTGTTTATTAATGATTACTACAATATTGTTTATTAATGATTACTACAATATTGTTTATTAATGATTACTGCAATATTGTTTATTAATGATTACTACAATATTGTTTATTAATGATTACTGCAATATTGTTTATTAATGATTACTACAATATTGTTTATTAATGATTACTACAATATTGTTTATTAATGATTACTGCAATATTGTTTATTAATGATTACTGCAATATTGTTTATTAATGATTACTACAATATTGTTTATTAATGATTACTACAATATTGTTTATTAATGATTACTACAATATTGTTTATTAATGATTACTGCAATATTGTTTATTAATGATTACTACAATATTGTTTATTAATGATTACTGCAATATTGTTTATTAATGATTACTGCAATATTGTTTATTAATGATTACTACAATATTGTTTATTAATGATTACTACAATATTGTTTATTAATGATTACTACAATATTGTTTATTAATGATTACTGCAATATTGTTTATTAATGATTACTACAATATTGTTTATTAATGATTACTGCAATATTGTTTATTAATGATTACTACAATATTGTTTATTAATGATTACTACAATATTGTTTATTAATGATTACTGCAATATTGTTTATTAATGATTACTGCAATATTGTTTATTAATGATTACTACAATATTGTTTATTAATGATTACTACAATATTGTTTATTAATGATTACTACAATATTGTTTATTAATGATTACTGCAATATTGTTTATTAATGATTACTACAATATTGTTTATTAATGATTACTGCAATATTGTTTATTAATGATTACTACAATATTGTTTATTAATGATTACTACAATATTGTTTATTAATGATTACTACAATATTGTTCCATTGACTACTGTACATGGGCGATGCTGAATGGCTTAGAAATAATTGTTTTTATTTTTAAGTTTTTGAACTTTGTCTCGTGCTTTTATTTTTCATTATTTTGTTACTTGGATTCATAGTCTTTGTCGCTCATCAACGTTTCAGCTTTTGGGCTAAAAAATAGGAGGTCTTACTTTTGGAACAAAAAGTGCCGACAGCGATATGAGTGACAAAGCACACTTCAGACTTTTAAGACATCAAAAGAGGCTGGCAAAAGTGCATTGAGAATGGTGGTGACTATGTAGAAAAATTAATTCTTAAGCACAAAAGGTGGTTTGTTTTAATGGTACCACTCCAATCTTTGCAGCTCTTAAACGTTTTAGTTTTGGGGTAAAAAAATAGAAGGCCTTACTTTTGGAACGGCCGTTTTATTTCAGTAGAGAAAGGCGTTAAATTGTTATAAAAACATTCCTCACTAATGGAGAGTTACCTAATTCATTACCAAGAGAGGACAGCAAAGGAAGGCTTATTTTTTTTTTCAACCTTACTCTAGACTAGATCTGTTATATATTAGGACTCTACGTCGGTTAGGATTAAGGGTTAGCTAGTATGGATTTTGACAAGGGTCACACTGAGTGCACAATAACTTAGATCTATAAAACGGGGTTAAATGAAAGGGGTGACATAAATTTGAAGCAGAGGTCAAACATTGTAGACCAATGGGATCTGTACAGCTCACCAGGGGAGCGTTACAAGATTCCAGGTGAGTGATGGCCAAATTTATCGTATAGGAGGTGTCTCAGATCCTTTAGGGTTGCGACGAAAGACCAAGAGCTTCTAATAACATTATTGGTTTTTCTCAACGCATTTTCTTTTAGATTCACAATTCATGTCGAAATTGATTGCATCACACTTTTTAATTGGAAAAATTAATTCAAGAATCAAACGCCGTAATGTTGACAAAACTATATGAATATTCAATGATTATATTTTCACTTTAATTTTGTACTACCACTGTTACTACTAACATTCTATTATGTAAGGATGCGTGTAGGGAAGGGGCGGTAGTAGGTATCCGAGTGTTCTGGAGTGAGGGCATTTATCAAAAGAGGTTAAGAAACCTTACTGTAGATGAAACAGAGTTAGTTGCATGTTAATTTTCGAGGAGAGAAACAAACGTTTTCAGATCAGTCTCTCTCGAGAGCCCATATGAATGAGTGGCAACCAATGATGTCGAAACCTGTCTGTAATCCAAGGTAAATTTTCGATCTCTGCCTGTCTACATCAATCATTTCGTTAGAAAGTAAAGTTAAGAACTAAACAATTAGCTAAGATAACATTGGTCTCTCCCCTTCTAGAGTCAATTTTCTCCTAATAAAACCTTGAAGAAAACTCAATGAACATCTCCTTCACATTATTCGGATTCATCAGACTACTGTTCTCATCTTGAGTATCATTTTCACAATGTTTCAGTCCATGTAACTTCCGACCGTCTTGTATCTTGTTGAACTTAAGAATGTATCTTTCAAACTCAGAATTTTGAGCAGACCCCTTTATTTACTTAACAGGGGTAGCATGCTTTCATTTCATCAGCCATGATTGAATAGATGTCCCAAGAAATTTGCACTTATATTTTTCGGTCGCCCACATTAAGAATTGAACCTTCAACCTTCAGGAGAATATCACTTTTACAATTGATTTTTTCAAATACTCTAACCACTTGTGGACAGTTCTAGTATGAATTTTGGGAGCCTAAACCTATTTTATTTCTAGTTGTAAATATCACTATTTATTAATAATTATAATTACTATAGTGGTTCCCATATCATATTAGGTCTACTTAGTAACTGATTGTCATCCAGCATATGTGCTGCTTCTTTGAGTCGTCTTATTCTCCAACATTCTTCTCTGTCTATAATTTTTACTTTGTCCCATAATGGAAGACGATTTCCGTTTTTCCTCAAGATATAGTCAGCTATACCCGATTTTTCGATCTCTCCACGGCTTTTTGATGTTCTAACCACACTTTTAGTGGATGACCTATCTCACATTTGTATGGTTTTCCACATTTACATGGAATCTCATATACATAGTTCTTAGTCATTTTTTTTTCTGTAGGGGTTTGACTCACACAAATTGTTTCCAGAGAGTTGAATCGCTCCTGAATGCTGTCTTGATGTCATATGGATTACACATTATTACGAATTTCATTATTATTAATGCAAATAGACAATAACAACACATCCGTGAGTTCGTAATAAAAAATAATAAGAAGAAGACATTCATGAAATACAATGTACACCTCGCTGAAATAAAAAATATGGGGAGATTCTTTCAAAACCGGAAATATACAATAGATGATGAACAGCGTATGAAAATAATGGAAAACACAACACGCAATGGTAATATTTTCGAAATTAAATTTTATTATCAAACACTAAACTACCTATGGTAGGAAAGGAATAATGTAAATAAGTGAAAATAAAAAAAAGAACAAATTATCAAGATGGGGAGGGGTATTTTGTCTACTATTCGAAGATGCCAACGAGAAATATATCAAAACAAGTGTATCTTGAGTGCAAACAAATGATGGCAAAATGAATTCAATGTCTTAATATACGAGAGAGGGAAATATTCACAGAGATGACTTACTGAGTTTATTCCTTTTGTTTTTTATCTTTTTCTTTTTGTTCCAAGCTGTTGGTCAAAATGTCTTTAATATCCGTTCCTCCGGATTAAGACGCACATGTGTAAAGTTCGCCGTTTACCGCCGTCAACATCGCATCCTTTCGCCGTTTGTATGGAGTTTCTCCCAGGCGTTATCTCCTTTCGCTGTTGGTATGGAGTTTCTCCCAGGCGTTATCTCTTTTCACTGTTGACGGGGAGGAGGGGGGGTCGATACCTCCTATCTTGACGGCATCGCTGCCTCTGTTGCTGGGGTGGGACTTTCACACATCCGTCTGGCAGCACGGCCAGCGGTGACTGTTGTACCAAAAAGGCCTCTTCTCTTTTTTTTCTTTGTCTCTCTCTCTCTCTCTCTCTCTCCTTCTTCTCAGCATCTTTTTTAGCCCCTTTCTTTTCTTTATTCTTCGTTACCTAGCAACCCGCACGGGTCGATGGGTTTCTGGTCAAATGACCCGGTCATCTCGCTAGCTTGAGTGTCAAAAGGATTTTCTCACCTCTCTTTCCTTCTTTCCTATACTCACTGCCTCTTTCTTTCTCTTTTTAGGTTTAGCCTCTCCCTCTTTTTTCCTATACTTTATTTTTCTCTCTCTCTTGAAACTACATTCATTTGCCTCGGTAATAAGATAAAATAACAAAACGATACATTTCTCGTTGGCCCGAAATTAAATATTGAAGTTTTTCAGACAAACTCTACT